>NC_090282.1:32462886-33068719 GCF_037392515.1 Haliotis asinina | reverse complement strand
GTGTGTAGAAGAATGTACAACTGATTCAAACCCTTGTCTGGTCCAGCCAAACTCTATATTATATTGTTCAGTATTTTTACCTAAGCATGGTAGACTAGGACTGTCAAAATCATGATTGTCCTGAACTCAATTGTCCAAAGAGTTAGAAATACATTAAAATATAGCTATCCTGTAAACAAGTAAAGTCGTAATACCTTTTCACAAATATGATAAAATATAATGAACACTCAATATTCAAGTCAAAAAGTGAGTCAGTACAGCATAGAATGCACATCCACCCAACTTCCAACATAACCTTTCTGTGGGTGAGTTTTTAGATCTACACCAGCAATATCATGGAGAGGGACACCAGAAATGGGCTTAACACATTGTACCCATGTGGGGTTTTGAACCTGCCAAGCGAACACTTTAACCATTAGGTTACCCCATCGCCCTTTCGGTCCATCCCATAAATGAAACACAATGGCACAGAACCATGCTGTCATTACCTCATGACATATTTCAAGAGGAACATTTTTTCTTTCTGATGGAAAAAGCAAACAGGTAAACTTACCATCCATTACAGAACCAGAGTGTGGTGAGCCCCACAACGAGACAGTAGATGTGCCGGAGTGTGGGGGATGTGTCAGGTGGCTGGAGCTTTAGGTGGAAGAACAGTCCAAAGAAAATACCCAGAAACTGGCAGCTCATGAAGTTGAACTGAAACACAGAGAGACATGTTGAAGCTTGTGCATAGTATCATCAAAATATATATCCAAATACCTTAAGCTAGGATTACACAAGGTTCCAGGCGGCCACAGCAACCACATTTCCCTAAAATGTGGTGGGATTTGGGCTATTTTTTAAAGTCAGTTTTTGTTAGGTCCTGCTGACTTTTTTCAGTCTACGGTTTGCACACTACAGTTCAGAAATCATCACCTGCTTCAGCATCACCTACAGAGAGAGAATGCTAGAAAATGCATCATGCTGTATTTCGTCAGCCTGTAAACTGTCACACACCTGGATATGCCATGACAGAATGGCACGAACTGGCTACCATACAACCTTGATTAATGTAAGAACCAGAATAAAATGGGCAACAAGGGTGAAACAGACATTACAAAACATCAAACAAACGTGGGAATACATGACAAAACTTGAAAGAACCATGAGATGGCAGAGAATACACATTCTTCACATCCCACTTCAGACCATCGACACGTTTTGTTACGGCGTATGACGTTCTGTCACGTTTTGTTACGTTACGCCACTATGGCCTACCAGGTTTCTCATTAGTACAGTGACTGTCGTGGCAAATTTTTTAAGAGTTTAAAAATATGAAATGGCATCCACAGCAAGTAATGTTTGCTCATTCAGTCCCTACACATTGTCTCCCATCCATGCTGTTTTGTCTGAAACACGGCTGCCATGGCCACCTGTAACATAGTGTAGCCCTAACATGGAATGTATATCGAAAGAACTTCACCACTAAATACACATATACTCTCAATAGTGCAACTCATAGCTTTTGATCCACCACTGCCCAGAAACAACAGGATATATAAACATTCCACAACAGTAATACTAGTTTATAGAGGCAAAAAAGAACCAGTATTCAATCCAAAATACAAAAAGGCCACAGACATGACAGCGAGCTATATTGAAATTCAACTCAGCTGCATCTATCCAGCAATGAACATGGTAACAGACACAGTAAAAGCTCATACAAACTCAAACACAGATGCTGGTCAGGCCAGATAAGCCAATTGTGGCATTTGGAACAAATCATGATGAAAGGACTCGGTCAGTTCCATGAAGACAATAGATTATTTTCTAATAACAGTTTTCTTGGACCTGACGAAGGGGCAAGGAATAGCCCCAAAACATTGTGTATACAGTAAAGAGGTTGACATCCATAACATTTTGTCTTACAATAGTTTTCTTCTTTAAGAGAATTGAATCCAGATATTAATATAATAATCTGCATGCAATATTGCATACAATCATCTCGTGTCAACACTTATTTCTTTTAGTTAACACGTTCATTGTCCATAAAATTAAAGCCATCAATCTTTTATTTGGCACTTTACCATATGTACATTTCGTACACGTAACAGTCCAGTGCTGCTGATGAATCAGCCTGACTGGTCTACAAAGGCTGTTCTAGATGTGTGGGCCAAGAACAAGTCCTTGGGCATCAGTTTCTGCAGTTTCCAATTTGAGCAAATGTAAATGAATGTTATCATTCAAGCTTGATGGACCGTAATGCATTTGACTGACCAAGATATAGACTAGTTACCAATATCAGAAGACATGCTATGGTCCGGTTTACCAGCACACAGCGTCAGTTAATAGTAATTCTCAACCACTGCATTGTATCATGTTGTTATACGATTCAATTTGGTTTGTATTTCCATAATTCCATTTCAGTCTAACTCAATACAACTATAATCAAACTATATGTAGATCGAACTCATTAGGTAAGATGAAATATTCATCCATTCTCGGAGTGTGTGAAGGAAAACATGGTTCCCCACAATCAAGTGGTTGGTTGGTTTATTGTTTAGCATCACACTCAGCAATATTCCAGCCATATGGCATCAGTCTGTAAATAATCGAGTCTGCACCAGACAATCCTGTGATCTACAGCATGAGCATCGATCTATGCAAATGGGATGCGATGACGTGTTAAGCAGGTCAGCGAACCTGACCATCTGATCCCATTAGTTGCCTCTTACAACAAGCATGGGTTACTGAAGGCTAAGTCTAGCCCGGATCTTCATAATCAAGTGATGACACACAAACATCAGTATGCTTAAATTAACTGACAGTATATATTAGATTTATACATCAGCAATGGATCAGGAATGTCTGTTAAGAACTGCATTAGGAAATCTGTCATGCTAACATTAGTAACAACTCATCATATCGCAATTACTTCAGGTACATTACATCAAAATGGGGGCAAACGTTCCAAGATAATCAATGAAAATTATTAACCAGTTGCAATGACATGTCAATCATTATCGATCTTCAGGATGATTATTCAAAGGTCATAGTAAAGATAAGTTGAATACATATTGCAGAAAATGTGTGGGTCATATAGAGTACAAGTGATCTGTGACATGCTGTAACAAATTGTATACCTTTCTGCCAATGTATTAAAACTTCAAGAATAACATATCTTGAGTATCAGAAACAAGTTGTTTGTATTCACTCACATCAAAGATTTTCCCAGTATTTCCACAGAATTGCTGATGTGAAATTTCATATCATTTAAAGAATGCAGTCTTGTGAAAAACATGAATATAAAAATGTATTATTCAAACATGTTTCAGTTTGATGGTCAAATGACCAGCACGCTTTGTAGAATAGAATAACTGTAAATCTTGTAGCAAACATCACGTTAAAGAACTATTTGAAGTTTAATGTAAAAGGCCTAACCATTAATTTTTATCATTTGTGTTGGTTCTTGATAGTATTTAAATGTAGGGACCCTTGACACACCTCAACCATGTATAGTTTTTCGTCGTATACAATCCACTACACACTGCTATAGTCACGCTTTAGTGCTTGAATCTAGTACCCTTAAATATAAAGTGTTTTTAGCTGAAGTGTGTCAATAAGGGGGTGGAAATAACCCATTGCCTGACATCCCAGTTCAGTGGATGTCTTTTCTGTTAAACAAGCAAATTTGTATGTCATGCTATACTGCTGTCAAGTTGACTTTCCAACATCAGTCATGCTGTTTATTTAAAACATGAACGAGAAAATTGGCTAGTGTAGTGCGAAAATTATCAGGGCTAGTGATTCTACATGTGTCACTCTACTAGAATAGACTAGCAATTTTGTTATTTAGATCCCTATAGTACTTAAAACCTGAAAGTATTTATTTTCAACATCAGCGTTACAAGGATTGGCTGACATGCCTGACACTGGATGCCAGTTAAATCACCTCAGATCAAAGGACAATGCTTTCCCATGCTTAAATCCATCAGTAATTATACCAAGCTAGTCTGACTAATTTTCTATGGATACAAGTTAATCAACTTTTAATTGTTGCTACATACGGGAAACATACTGATGTCACTACTCATAAATAGCAGGTCATTTATGTGACCGAAAGGATATTATGGACAATTAATCACAGTTTAACAACTGTTGAAGAGCACAATAGGTCATGTTGTCATTTGATATTAACCTAATTACACATCTGCAAAAACAATCATGGCAACATGGGAATGGAATAAACCTATGTATAGAAAGTGAAGGATATAACTGTATAAACAGCAAGAAATGGGGGAGGCGGGGATATTTTGACACCACACTGCAAGTTTTCAGCTCATGAGTACAGTGTAAATAATGCCAGATAATCCAGTGATGGATATGATGAGTACTGATCTATGTTTTTGGTTCGGTTATTGTTTAACACAGCACTCAGCCATATTCCAGCTAGCATATGGCAGCAGTATGTAAATAATGGAGTCTGGACCACAAAATCCAGTGACCAACAGCATGAGCATCGATCTGGGATCTACACAACTGAGATAACATCTGCCAACCAAGTCAACAAGACTGACCACCCAGTCATATTAGTCATCTCTTACAACAAGCATGAGCTGCTGGAGAACTGGTATGACCTGTATCTTCATGTAATCATGCCCCCCCAGTGTTGGTAATAAATTTTCATGAGATATAATGTTATCAATGAAAGAATCAGTGAGTGTGTGTTTAGATTTACACCACTTTTAGTAATATTCCAGCAATATCACACCAAGGATGATGAGAGAAACCCTAAACACTGGGCATCCCACCACACCTTAAAAGAATCAACATCATTTCATTTACATTTGGTAATATCATACAAATATTTCATTTTCACATTTGAGCACAATAGTATATTAGTACCTCTGAACTCTATCATCGCTGTAAATCTGAAAGCGAAAGGTTAAATTACCCCGAAAACACTGTTTGCAAGATTGAAATCTGCACATTAATAGCAACACAAAACCAATACTGATCATTAGTAAAAGACAGAGGTAAGGTTCTGGGACACCCTGAACTAGCCACGCCCTGCAACCACAACAGTTGTCATTAATTCAAGTCATGGACTAAACTACAAAACCACACCTAATATTGATATAGAATAACATTCTCAAATCTAAAAAAGAATTCTTCCACACATGATTGATTCCACTTCAGTCAAAAGTAATACTTTTTCAGTCACAACCCCTTTTTTGATAATAAGTGCACCTGCTATATGTGTCCATGGTAACAATTATAGCTGATACTTTCATTATTGTTAGCTTTGTATTACCACTGCCTGATCTATATAATGAGACACATGGATGGTTAAATAAAAACAACCAAAACAGACATAACATCTGATAACATAATTCAACATGACCAAGGTATACAGCATATCAATGCTAGTGATTCAAATAACTGTGGCTATCCTCTTTATGTTATTCTCTGCACATTCAAGCAATATCCTAATCCAAATTTTAAATAAATAATATATCACGGTCAGCATGAAACAATAATGATACACATTTGACAGGCTTACAACACAGAGTCGAAAGAGTCACGTACATCTAGCAGAAAATGTGAGGCAGCACAATGTCAGTTATTGAGGTCTACTCAGTACTCGTCATGCATCACTCCCCACTTATTTGTTTTGATTTGCCTCAATGACCCCGTTCGCATTGAAATTAGACATAAAACTCAGTTAGACATTCAGTTTTACCCTGACAGTGTTTCCTCTATACCTTTTGACCTTGTCAAATCTCATATTTGAGCTTAGTAGGTTATGCGATGTAACAATACATTTTTTTGCTAACAATAGGATCGAGTATTGCCTTGTCTTGACGGATGATAGACATGTTTGGACCAACACTTGTATTGATTTCTGTAGAGTCGTTACAACGGAGTAATATGAATTTACGAAATAACTAGTTCGTTCTTCATGAATAGTATTATATGTTTGCTGTTGAAAAAAAAACAGAACTGCAATCGAAGAACAGCTGATATGAAGAACAAGATGATAATTCGTGAAGAAAATTGGCTCGTTTCTGTGTCCGTTTGTCTCATTATTTCTTGATTTCGAAGTAAAATAGGAAGTATTTTACAAACCTGGTCGATTGGTAGTCCGACTAAATTTGCGATTGGTTCTGTCAACCAACATCCTGCATATGTTGGATGAACCATCGTAGTTTATATCACAGAATGTATGGAACAATCTTGGTCGACTGCTACTGCTGATTTCACCGGTGTCGTGTAACTTTGCACCCTCTGACAAAGGATCCTCCACACACTGCAATACAACAAATAGTGCATTCGTAGATTAACGACGGACCGCATGAATGCAGATGACCTGTTTTTAATTCAGTCCGTATAACGATCCGCTGAAATGTTCCCAGTTGACTAACAACAGTAAATCCTGCAAACAAATGAGATGTTAAGCTCAAGCAAAGAATGCACACAGCTAGAGCAGTTACCGGGGCAACTGGACAACTGTTTCATGTCATGTCGAAAATGAAGAGTGCTCGTCTGTTTTGGTTTGCAGCATACAGTTTTCAGATATGATTGTTTAGTGGGACAAAAAGGAACCATATATGCTAAACAGTGTTGTAGCATGGTGTTATGAATAAAAATAGAGTAATTACTAGAATATACTAGGGTGGGATATCGCCGCATGGAGTGACGCTGTTTTGTGTTCTCACTGTCAAATTTGACGAAGGAACGATATGTGAACATCTTACATGAACACCTCCTTACAACGACCCTAATACGGTATAAAGATAACTGGATTTTACAGCATAATAATAACCCGAAATATATCAGAAGGATCAGTTGTTTTAAAATTGGATTTGGTCGTTTGCTTGATAGAAGATATATATAATGACGTTGAGGTTACAATAGTTGTTGTATTATTGTCTCACTTTCGACACTTTCTCTATTGTTGCATTCAAAGGACACAATTCTGTTTACAATCTGTAAAACTGACGTACACTGAGCGTGTATACCCAATAAACCATTTGTTCTGATATTTTCACATTAAAAGGGCGTTTTTGGAATCCTGTATTCTTAAAACCAGTGTGTAATACTGCGATTACAGGAAATAATGAACAGAAATAGAGCACCATTCGATATCAGATATGAAATTATTGTTTAGATATCTTTTTGAATTATGTAATATTCATGTTTAACGTGTGCGCCTTGCTGTATTAGACTGAACAAATTACTAGTATTTTCTTTCATTTCAAGGACTAGATAAACATGATAAAAGCGGTAATATAATGGGTATCAGACACTGTCTTATTCAATTTGGTTAATTTTTTTCTCTCTCTAAAAACGAAAAATAGGCAAGGTAAACAATACTAATCAACCTAGAAGTGTCGTTGTTTCAAAGAAGTAGCCCTTACAAAACAAGAAGCTGCCAAATCTTAAATGATTCATTATATTTGATAGCAATAATGATGCTTCAAGAATCAAATTACATTGACTGACACATGTATACGATATAGGAACGCGCATGTTGCCTTATTTCTTCTCTCTCTCTCTCTCCCTCTCTCTCTCCTTGTAAGACGGTATCACAATTTCTTATGACATACATAAACAAATACGGTTTTAATGGTGATATTTGATCGCTTTGGTGAACAAATAATATGAAACTAAATTGTCCTCCACGGAAACTCAGAAGAAGAGCCGGGTTTGAATAGGCCAATGTCACGCATGGTGGAGTTATGTCCCCTGTTCCTCTTGCGTGCTTAAAGACATGGACGTACCTCTCTTGTGACTTTGGAGAGGAAAATCGATATTTGTCACTTATGGCAAGCTTATTTCACCATATCGAAGGCTCTGCGTTATACCTAAGAATACAAATCAGTTTGATACACATGCTTTTTGTTCAGATATTGGGCAATGTGTGCTTTCGGTATTTGGTTCGCAGCTTTTTTTATGCTGTTGAAGAACAAAATTCGTTGCATAGTAATTTTTATCGATGCTCCATAAAAGTTGGCGAAATGTGCTGGGTTCAAGGCAAGAAACTTCCAGCCAACGCTTACAACAGTCTGTTTTTCAAACCATTTTAATATTTGTAGTTAAAGACACACCATCAAACATGCAGGAAATTGAATTTCCTACATTAGGCGTAAAGCCATTGCCGAGCAACTGCATGTCATCCACAATGTTCCTTTTTCGGATCTTATCAAAATATGTGCAGCCCGAGCCAAACTGCACAAAACAATCGTAGTGCCATGGTGACCGTAACTTCCATTCTCAAACAAAGAATTACGAACTCACTACGACTAATCATAAAATTTCAAAGTACTTCATTAAAAGGAACCACAACGAGTATTACTTTTATATGTAATCGAAACGAAACTAAAATAGTTGCCTGTTCTTCACATCCTCCTAACTCCTATTCGGGAAATTAGACATTCTGCGAATTTAACTTGTTTCCAAAACAGCTCACTCACTCACTCACTCACTCACTCACTCACAGTAGCGACGAAACAGTGTGTTACTTCCGGATTGTAGGATGTCTGCATCTAAATAATAACGTATGACACAAATGAAACATCCAGCTTTATGGATTACAACTTAGCTGCATGGATTACAACTTAGCTGCATGGATTGCAACTTAGCTGCATGGATTACAACTTAGCTGCATGGATTGCAACTTAGCTGCATGGATTGCAACTTAGCTGCATGGATTGCAACTTAGCTGCATGGATTACAACTTAGCTGCATGGATTGCAACTTAGCTGCATGGATTACAACTTAGCTGCATGGATTACAACTTCTTGTTTACTACGTTGAACGACGTTTCGATGTAGATCCTTACATCGTTATCAAGCTAAATGTCAAAGTACTTTATTAAAAGTAGCTTGATCACGTCGCTCATGATAACCAAGGAGTTGTAATCCATAAAGCAGGAGGTTTCATTTTTGACTCACCAACTTCTAGAATGCCCATTAAACAAGTAACGTATGACACGCATGTCGTTCATAATCAAGTGTGTCCGTGTGTTCAGCCCTGACTGCATTGCCCTGTTTGTTTCTACAGCTCTCCGTCCACATGCCCATGTGTTTCACCAAGGTGGTGAAAGTAAATGCTTTCCCTATTGGACTTTCCCCCACATCAATCTAATATACCAGTATACATATATTCAACTCACCCACTCTTTACTGTCAAGGCATCTAGTAATATCTTGACGATAATTATCGTTCTGCTTAATGACTTAACAAACACAAGGCTATGATGCCAGATGTAGGTGGGCGAAGATACACCGTCACTGACGTAATCAATCATTTCAGTGCAACAATGTCAACTAGGTGTCCACTGTCAACCTATACTGACAGCAAAAGAAACGCAATTTTCGAAAAAATGAAATCTCATGAAAGAAAGCGTTTATATTTTCTATTTGAACACTTGACTAAAGCGAGAGTTGCGTTTCTTTTGCTGTTCAGTATATTACATATACACGATACAAACATGTTTGTATGTCATAAACAGGTGTCATCAAAGGCTAACATGGAACTGATTTTACAAACGCTGCTTAATCCCAGGTTGTTTGTTTTAGTGGTATTTTAACCGACATTAGCTTCTACCAAGAGTCCTTATTGTGCTAAATATGCTCTAGCGTGTTGTGGTATAGTATCAACTGTTATGTTATCAGATATATGTCATCAAGACCGGTTTATCGACCGGTCTTTCTAGTCAACATTACCTACTGCTTATTTTAAATCATGGATAATATAGTACACATTTTGACCTGTCAGAGGCTGATCATTAAGGGAAAGTAACAAGGATGTTTGTCTGTCCGTTTGTTTCCGAACCAAGCGGCATTCCTGCTATATGACCCCAGTTTGTAAATATTACCTGGGACAGACGATGCAGCGATTGCAGTGTCGAAGTCGGTGAGCTCGCTGACTAGGTTGACACGTGCCATCGTATCCCAAATGCTCATTGGATTGTCTAGTCCAGACATGATTACACTGCATAGCTGGACTATTGTAAGCAAACACACTCACAATAAGAAAATATTCCACCAGAAAGCACATGTTAATGATGAGACTCGTCTACGTACCCTTCTTGTCCGACATGAATATTGACGATAGTAACTTCTATACATGTGAAATGAGGTCTTGACAAACTTTCAGGAGCGATACACACAAAGGAGCTGTTCAATGAATGCCATCTTTCGCATCCTAATAGTAATAAAAGGATAGTAATAAATAGTATCCTTTGTAATAAAAGGAGTAACTTCGCAATCGTTCCCGATTAAATTTAAAGTGTTGAGTATGAACGATCGTATGATGTAAAGAAATGAACGGTTCTGGTTCTGACAGATTACACACTGATATTTGAACCTTCGGAGGGAAATTATACACGATCAACTTGAATGTTTTCGGCTGTATTTATTTACAAAGGCTAGTAACGAATTATTGATGTTTAATATCACATAAATGGCCGTTTTGATTTGGTGAACCAAGGTGTTGGATTCAAGGAGTCAATAATGGCTGATATTAATGAATATTCAACATTACATTTAAATACTTTGAACATGTACTTATGTACATCAATGGATGTGTCAAGATCGATAATCTTCAAAACGATAATCCAACGCATTTACTTCCCATCTTAAGTTATGTTAAAGATGCCTTAATTTTGCGCAATTCACTTGTTTGACAGCAACTCATAATCCGTGGGCCAAAGTCCTTTCTACCGAATATAAGATTGATAAATGGCAGGTCGATTAGTTTTATTCGTGTTTCTTTTTGTACTATGTCTGTAAATACGAGTTTATAGAATATGAGTTTATAAACACGCGATGAGGGAACGCTGTCACACATCCTTGTGTAACTGGTACAATTGTGGACGCAAGTCCACCTCAAATCAAGCTGCATGGTGTGTGTTTAGAAAACTCAGCAGGTAATTATGGAGGGATTTACCTAATAAAAACGAAGAAGTACAATGGAACACTTGTAATGATGACAATAAAAACAAAGGACTTACGTATCGAATCTCACTCAATTGACTGCAAGTCCGTATTTTCATGCATTCAGTTCAGTCTAATCCCTGTCGGTTGTGCAGTCGTGTTGCACAATCCCTCTAAATTTGAAGATACGGGTCAGCAACGCATTTTACGTATGAGGCAACTAACCGAACAGGGGGTCAGGATCGCTGGCTGGGTTGAGTGAACTGAACTTCTATTTTCACTTAGGCTGCAAACTGTAGCATAAGATGTACATAAATAGTGTGTATATTTATACAACATAAGAAATTACATACAAACTGTATGATAGATGCAGCGTACATTGAGAGAAGTTACATATTAGGCTGTTGAAGTTATTTCTTAAATAAAGCCACAATTATTTCACAGAAAATTGAAAGTTTTCTTAAAGTTCCTACCTTATTGGTGTTAAAAAGGATATTCATTTTATACCTATTTGGTCTAATACAATAATACTTCTGAATATATTTTTCTCTTTCTAATTCTACTTTGAGACATATAAATAAACAATGAAATTCATCACCAGTATCATCTAAGTTACACAAAGTACACTCTGTGTCGTTTGTATGTGTCATCGTACTCCTATTGCGTATATAGTTGTCCATGTTGTCGATCACTGGATTGGCTGGTCCAAACTCAGTTATGTTAAGACCGACGCCATGAAGCCAGAATATGGCTGAGTGTGGCGTTAAACAACAAACACACCTTTAAGGTAGGCTACTCTCCCGTCGTACGCTACCATCTAGGCGTACACTACACTAATGGTGTAAACTGAGGTCCCTTTGGACACCACTATTCATGCACATCCTACTCTCTTGGTGTAAACTACTATCTACGCCTGCATTGCAATCCAAACGCATAGTACTATACCTAAGCATATTCTACTCTGTAAACTTACACTACTATCTAAGCATATTCTATTCTCTAGGTGTACACTACTATCTAATCATACTCTGCTCCCAAAGAGTACACTAGTATTCAAACTATATTACTATCTAAGCACTTTCTACTCTCTATTCGAACACTACTATCTAGTCTAGCATAGTCTGCTCTCTAGACGAGCACTAATATCCAAATGTTCACTAATATCTAATCATTCTCTACCCTCTGGGATCACACTCTTTCCTTTTCCACGGTACACTTGTATCAAAAGGAACTCTGATGAAAGGTAATGTTCTGCTTATGATCATTAAGAGTTTCAGGTTTGTAAACAGTGAATAACCAGTGTCTGCGATAACCAGTGTAATGAGTAGAGAGATTGGTGATGTCACTTGATACTAACGTCACAATAAAGGTGACGCCACAGTGCTCTGCAGATCATTCCATACCAAGCAAGTTTTATATTTGACATTTGACATCAAACAACACCAGAGTGAGTTCCCTTCATAATGTGATGTCATCACTTCCTTCAACGTATCAAAACGGGGCTACATCACATTTATTAATAGTTATTTACAGCACATACGTTTATTGATAAATTGTCTTTCGATGAATCAGCTCGTTTACCTTGACCAATATATGTCATGAGTGCATATTCACAAACCCAGCGATGCATACCAGTATTTCACAGCAGTTATGGATACAATTCAATATCGACACTAGAAAGGTCTATAACGTCAGTGTCAATGAAGAAATACGTGCATTTACAATTAAAGGGCTGGGTCCGGGTACACAAAGAATTCGTAGCGTTAAGACACGCGTAAGTAAATGTTAAAGTGCAGAGTTACGACAGGTCCTAACGTTGCTTTGTTAATCGGAACCCTCTGTCACACAACAGTATGGGCGGTGGGGTAGTCTTGTGGTTAAATGTCCGCTCGTTACGCCAAAGACCCGCGTTTGATTCCCCACATGGGTACAATGTGTGAAGCCCATTTCTGATGTCCTCCGGCGTGACATTGCTGTAATATAGTTAAAACCGACGTAAAACTACACTCACTCACTCACTCACTCGCTCACACAAGAGTACTTATGCAGCCTAGATCCTTCTACACGTATTTGGCAAAAGACGCTGAGATACTTCCACACTACTTCCTTGTATACGTAAGACCGTAGAACAAGCAAATATCATGGGAACGTGACATATTACTACAGAGGGCTACGGCTTAATATGATTTGACAGTGACTGTATATCACGTTACAACGTAAACAAGGGTACACATTTTTGACTTTGTGGTTTACGGATTTTTTCCTCACCAGTATTCTGTCAAAATATAATATCAACCTGTCTTGGTCTGTCAGTTAACTGGGAAAAACTAGATGCTAAGTTTCTAACACGTAGAGGGTATATGCTATATTTTAGTAAAAAATAAATATTTTTAGTTACATGAATATGAAGTTAAAATACGTTTGAGTTCAAGCAAATTGCGTTGAGGAATAACTATTTAGAAAGTAAACAACTGTTTTGGTTGGCAATGCTGTGCTAATGTTCTTAGTTGTTTCGTATATAGACAGAGCGGCCGGACATACAAATAAAACACAATTCAAAATATACATACTTGCTTCTTTTCATGTCATTTGGCTTAGGTGGATTGAGTGATTTGTTAGAAGAATGCACAAAATGTAACTCACCTAATGAAGTTAAACTTTATGGAATGTCATCCATTTTCCATGATTACACTGCTGTAGACTATGTAAAAATCGTAAATGTATAAGCTTACCCTAGTAATACACACGTGTTTAACAAAGATGAGAAAGCGTGACCTCCCTCTCCGAGAAAAGAGTCGTCGTTGGCGTGTCAGCACTAACCAATATGGTGACAATTTTGAAAAATACGCACAATCATGCGACTTACCTGACCAGATGGTCGCCGGGTTGTCTGTGGTTACTTAAGTAGACGATATATATATATCTATGTGCAACCTCTAGACCCGCACCAATATCTCCGTGATAACACAGGGCGACAGCGACCCCTGAAACATATGCTGTGTTTATACTAGTATTCAACCGGGAAAACTGGCAGATTTCCTGTCTGTATCTACCATATTAGGCAACAGCTGGTGAACTGTATGCAGTAATTGCGTGTGTATGTAGAAATATATCAGAAATACATATATTGTAATATCCCGGGAAGGCGGTGATCAGAAGGAAGGGGGAGTGAGTGAGTGTAGTTTTACGCCTTGGTCAGCAATATTATAGCTACAGCGGTCTGGAAATTATCGATCTGGACCAGACAACCCAGTGATCAACAGCATCAGCATCGGTCTACGCAGTTGGGATACGATGACATGTTTCAAGCAAGTTAGCGAACCTGACCACCTGATGCCGTCATGCGCCTCTTACGACTAGCATAGATGCCTTTTGTGGCAAATATGGGTTCCTGAAGACCTATTCTCAGTATTCTACCCGGATCTTCACGAGTCCTAAAATTAAGCGAAGAACTTCAAATGCAGCTGTATATTCGAAGACACCATTCACTTACATAGGGTGAATAAGAATTTGTTTGCGAAACCTCTGATGATTTCGGTCTGTCTGTATGTACGTTCACAGGAAGTGCACTTATTCCTCAGTACAAGGAAGTTTCAGCACAATGGAACGTAGGGGTCACTGTCCTATACGAGAGCGTGTTTCAACGAAGGGTCCAGTTACTGTATATAACGTATGTCACAAGTTACACCCGTTGTTATCATGAACAAAGACTAGTGCCGTTGTGGTGTGAGGTGAGTGAGTGTGGTTTTACGCCGCGTTTAGCATTTTTCCATCAATATCACGGTAGAGGACACCGGAATAGGGCTTCACACATTGTACCTATGTGAGGAATCAATCTCGGGTCTTCAGCGTGACGATCGGACGCTTTAACCACCAGGCTACCTTTCCGCCCGTGGTGAGTGGTGATTTACTATGTACGAGTGTGCTGGTTGTCATGTCCCTTTTAAAAGTGTCCCAGGTATTCAGTAATTTTAATGAGGGTCACACGCACGGACGCACGCGCGCACATACGTCCTATTTGAAAAAGACAAAAATCCAATATAACAACGTTTATGCCTTACGACCCCTACAATAAATGACCAGACCTTAAGTACTGAAATAAGTTTACTAACAACATCCGTCACACAAACCGTATTTCCATATCTTATTGTAAGGACTACAATTTTTGCACAGCCTCTTCTGAGGAGGCACGTGTGACCTTTGACCTTCGCGATTACCATAATCTTGAGTCTACTGACAGGCTAGAGATGTGACGAAGTTGTGATGAGAGGTTATCAGTGTGGAATATATAACTTTAACCTGTACACACCGATTTCTTGCATCACAAGCCTCATTTCCACTTACTACTACTACTACTTCACAGCGACACCCAGACACGACTGCATGATATTGTGACCTTTGGACGCTGAACTCCTCAACAATGGATGCCTTACGGCCATGCGTGTTTGTGGGGCTGTTTGTAACCTACTTCTACGCGACATGGTATGACTACACGTATACGAAAGTGGGCACAGAGCTCTATGGCGGAAAGTTCAAGTTTCTCACGTTCTGGGATGCGGTAAACATTTATCCTTCAGCATTTATGTTCATACTCTGTTGTTTACACTACCCTCACAGTGAAATCCTGTGAAACAGGGCCATGTTGTACTGGATACCCCTAATATCCGGACTCCAATGCAAAGGGTCGAGCAAGAGGTGGTCAGGCGATTTGTGGATGTTAGGTCATCGTAACCTGGCCTAAAAATAGCCGTCACCTTCATGTAGCTGCAATTCTGCAGACTGTGGTCCTAAACAACAGGGAACCGTGAAGGTCCCGGGTTAGAATGCCGTAAGAGGCGACTAACGGGATCGGGTGGTCAGCCTCGCTGACTTGGTTGACTCATGTCATCGGTTCCCAATTACGCAGATCGATGCTTATGTTCTTGGTCACTGGGCTGTCTGGTCCAGCCTCGATTATTTACAGACTGCCGCCATATAGCTGGAATATTGCCGAGTGCGGCGTAAGACTAAAGTCACTCACTCACTCCTGAACAACAGACACTCACACACCATCACAGACATGAACGCCCAAGCACACGCATCTCTGTGAAAAGTAACCCTGCTTGTTTGTTATTTCACGCAATGCACGTAACGCCTGTAAGTCACCGATGTTGATAGTGAAGTATATAAATACACCTCGTTAATGAGTGAGTGGTTAATTTGTCAAAACCTATGCGAAATGTACCCCTGACGCATTATGATGAAATTGAAATTCAGCAGGGGTGCACAGGATAGGCGCCTGATTCACGACATTAAAAATATAGCTGAATGTTGTAGTTTGATCACATATGCTGCAGCTGCCAACAGTTAAATTTATGCAGATTAGTGACTCAGTAAGAATGGCAGCTGCGTTACAGCAGAGCACGATGTTAACACCCCGTAACAAACTCTAACTCACCGTAAGTTAACCTACTCATCGGACATTTTTACGGATGTTCATGTAATGCTACTAACATTTAGCTTTTAGTTTTAACTGTTTCGAATGACCGATGTGAATATTAATTTGAGGGCCTTTGGACCAGGGAGGCTGGGTGGCTTTGCTAAGGACAAAGTTACGGAATTGGGGGATACATGTACTGTTTTCCCGGGGGTGAGTGAGTGTGTATGGTTTTATTCTGCATTTAGCAATATTCCAGCAATATCATCATCATAACATCAGTAATGGCCTTCACAAATTGCACCAATGTGTGGAATCGAACCCCGGTCTTTGGCGTGACGAGCCACCATGTTTTCATACGGTTTGGTATCTTGATTTACGCTGCTCTCAGCAATATTTCAACTATGTAGTGGCGATCTGTAAATGATCCGATCTGGACCAGACAATCCAGTGATCAACAGCAGGAGCATCAATCTACGCAATTGGAATACTTTTCATACGAGATCAGGGTGGGTAAGGGTGCATGACAAAATCAAGGCATGTCGTCTCGCATTAACAGTAACACACATTTACTTTTTAAGGTTTATTTAAGAATTTGTTATCCCCCGCAAGGCGTTTAGCAGGGGGTTATCAAAATACGCTCCGTCCATCTGTGCATCTTTTGCGAAGCAGAACTTTAAATCATTTCAGTATTTCTTCACCAAATCTGGCATATAGATAGATCTGGTGGTGTACTGGTGTCTTCTGGTAGTTCGGGTATTCAGAATAAAATTATTTTTGACGTTTCCATGGCATCAACTTTGACTTCGACTGAAATTGGTGGTAGTGCTCTTTTCCAGAGCAGAACTCTAAAACCGTTACCTATTATTTCACCAAACGTGGTGCATAGCTTCGTCTGCTGGTGTACTGTTTACTTTTGGTAGTTTTGGAATTCTTAATTGAATAGTTTTGGCGTTTCCAAGGCAACAATGTTGACTTCGACTGAAATTAGTGGTAGTGCGCTCTTCCGGAGCAGAACTCTCAAACCGTTCACTATTTCTTTACTAAACTTGGCACATAGATTGACCTAGTAGTGTACTGGTGCCTTTTGATAGTTAAGGAATACTGAATTAAATAGTTTCCATGGCAACAGAGATTATGACTTTGTCTTCTTGTTTTCCTTTACACATATTGTTATTTGTTTTGTTTTTTTTGTTTCGGTAACCCATGTTTCTCGTAAGAGGCGACTAAAGGGATATCGGGTGGTCAAGCTGACTTGGTCGACACCCTCATCGTATCCCACTTGGGAAGATTGATGCTCATGTTGTTGATCACTGTCTGGTCCAGACTCGATTATTTACAGACCTCAGCCATATGGCTGGAATATTGCCGTGTGCGGCGTAAAACTAAACTTACTCACTCATTATCCTTTTTGACACTATATACTTTTACTCTTATGTGTCAGAAGGTTGGACATTTTCTGATGTAATTATCAGTTACTAATTATCAGTTTACAGTCGTGACAATATCATCTTTAATGCTGGCGGGTCGCACAGTGGCAGGTAACAGATGTGGGATGACACCAGAGACTATATAATAGATACATCATGGTCTCTGATGGCACATACTAGGCCCACCACCCACCAGCCCAGCCAAACACCCTTCCCTCCCATACGCCTCCAGTGAATTCTCCCATGGAGCTCACAATTTTTAAATATAATTATGTATTTTTAATGAGAGTCAAGTGATGTATTGGTGCGCTGTTAGCATTAACTGTCACATGTGTTGTTATAAATCGCTACTACTTTAAACACCTGTTTAACAGTGCATAGAGATACACAGGTGACTCACTGGCATATACAGACCTAAACAATAAAAACTGGCGTCCCTCACCTGTCATGTTATGCGGGAGTGAATACCTAGTAATTACGCAAAACAGCTGCACCAATACGTTTGCAAAACGTGCTATATTTATGAATACATGACATGTTTTATGGACAAGAATTCCTAGCAGTTCGTGCCACGTTTAAATGCCCTTAAGAACTTCGGGCTATACTAAATGAGATTAGCTCGTACATACCAACAGAGACGGTGAAATACGTGGTGATCTGTCCATTGACGCGTACGACGGAGGCCGAGGCGTACACTCCGTGTAGTCAAGTAGTGTGCGAAGGATTACGTGCCCTTGTGTGGTCTGCATAGTATATTATTTACCAACAATACTAAATATTATGTCACACACTTACACCCGTACATCATCAAAACAATGTTTCAAATATTTTCCAACATCTGTTTTAAACATACGCGATAAATATACTTGAATTTGAAATGAGTTTACGACAGTGGTGCGGAGTTACTTACCAAACTTTGCACGTATTTCTGTAATGTAGGCCACGAGATATAGCGTGCAGACCGACTCTGTATATACATGGTTAGATAATCACGTCTTCAACAAAGGATAGATCATGTGAATCCCCATACAATAATAATTCATTGATATTCATAAGTATAGGTAACACAGTGCTGATCGGACTGACTGGTGTAAGACACAGGGACTTCATCTCAATGGGCGGGGTCGACAGAGATCAAGGCAGTCTAATCTTGTACCTATCATACTGCCATACTATATCTCCGATAATCTGTTACTGAATTATATATAATATTGCCTTAATCTCGAATAATATGAAACCCATTATCAACGTTCGAAATACTATCTTGTCCGACCGCCCGGGACGGGTTATTTTCAACACGGACTGCCAAACTCTCAAATTCGCCTGCCCGAGTGTTGGGTTAAAACTTAGACATGTATATGAAGATATGATATTTTGTGGGCAGGTACGTGTTGGTTAGGCCTGGCAAGATTTACATCTAACCAGCCGTGTGGCCTGGCTGGATTTCTTGGGAGTGTCGTGCCGTGCCATTATTCTGCCTTACTGTATCTCCGATAAAGGACTACTTTAAACTGCCTTGCTATATCTCCGATGAAGCACTACTTTAAACTGCGTCACTGTATCTCCGATAAAGGGCTACTTTAAACTGCCTCGCTATATCTCCGATAAAGGACTACTTTCAGCTACCTCACTGTATCTCCGATAAAGCACTACTTTAAACTGTATCTCCGATAAAGGACTACTTTAAGCCGCCTCACTGTATCTTCGATAAAGCACTACTTTAAAGCTCCGATAAAGCACTACTTTAAACTGCCTCGCTATATCTCCGATAAACTACTACTTTAAACTGCCTCGCTATATCTCCGATAAAGCACTACTTTAAACTGCTTCACTGTATCTCCGATAAAGGACTACATTAAACCGCCTCACTGTATCTCCGATAAAGCACTACTTTAAAGCGCCGATGAAGCACTACTTTAAACTGCCTTACTGTATCTCCGATAAAGCACTACTTTCAACTGCTTCGCTGTATCTTCGATAAAGGACTACTTTAACCTACCTTCACTATATCTCCGATAAAGCACCACTTTAAACTGCCTTATTGTGTCTTCGATAAATTACTACTTAAAACGGCTTCACTGTATCTCCGATGAAGCACTACTTTAAACTGCCTCACTGTATCTCCGATAAAGCACTACTTTCAACTGCTTCGCTGTATCTCCTATAATGCACTACTTTAAACTGCCTCGCTATATCTCCGTTAAAGGACTACTTTAAACCGCCTCACTGTATCTCCGATAAAGCACTACTTTAAGGCTCCGATAAAGCACTACTTTAAACAGCCTCGCTATATCTCCGATAAAGTACTACTTTAAACTGCTACACTGTATCTCCTAAAAGGTACTACTTTATACCTCCCCTCTATATATCCAGTAAAATACTACTTCATGAT
Organism: Haliotis asinina; assembly: GCF_037392515.1. Classification (NCBI taxonomy): domain Eukaryota; kingdom Metazoa; phylum Mollusca; class Gastropoda; order Lepetellida; family Haliotidae; genus Haliotis; species Haliotis asinina. The sequence continues at coordinate 33,048,557 of NC_090282.1, read as the reverse complement.
GCCACACTATACTACACTCGTATCTCCAATAAATTTGTACTTTTTTACACTTTGTACTGTCTCACTACATATATATCACAAATACAGAGCGCTACCGATTATGCATCCTCAGTATGTATCCAGCGGGACTCTACCCATTGCACTGCCTCACCTTGTCTCCAACAGAGCATTACCCATTGCACTGCCTCACTTTACCTCCAACAGAACACTACTCATTGCACTGCCTCACTTTACCTCCAACAGAACACTACCCATTGCACTGCCTCACCTTGTCTCCAACAGAGCATTACCCATTGCACTGCCTCACTTTATCTCCAACAGAACACTACCCATTGCACTGCCTCACTTTACCTCCAACAGAACACTACCCATTGCACTGCCTCACTTTATCTCCACTAGAGCACAACTCATACAGCCTCGCTATATCTCCACTAGATCACTACCCATTATGCTACCTCACCATATCTCGACTGGAACACTACCCATTATACAGCCTCACTTTATCTCCAAAAATGAACCAACCCTTACTCTACCCAGAGACCATATACCGGTATATGGTCTCTGCTCTACAATACGATGTCTCCATTAGTGTGTTGTTGGTTTCGTCAACAACAAAAAAATTGTTCCTCATGTTAGAGGTAAAACATAATTATCCCCAGGTGCTGTCATGTCTCATATCCGGATTAAAAACGCTTGTTGAAAACATTTCGTATACCCCGTCTTTCAGAATACTTTACAATTCCGAAACTTCAATGTTTTAAGCCCGATGTACTACCTTCAGTGCTGGACCTACAGATGTATCAGGCAATGTAAAATTATCTAATGTTATCTTACTATTTCCCTAATAATACCGTGTCCAACCTTTCTTTGTATCTACTGTTATCATTATCGTGTCACTGTCCTGGTCATTAAGATGTCATGTAGGCTCGCTTGACGTCACTTTGGTCGAGATTTGAAAACTAGTATTTTGGAGTGCCGCATGACTTCCTCGTATATGACATGGGCCTCCTTTTCACAAAGCACCAAGAGAACTGTGGTGCAATGTTAAAGAATGACAAAGGCCTTGGTGACATCAACCAGACCTTGGATAAATTGGACAAAAGACTGACGCAAGCAGTCTTTAAATCTCGCACAAATTTCAGTAATTGGGTCCTCCCGTTATTTAACCTTTAGCGGAACCTAAGCAAAGCGAACAGAGGCAAGTTAACAGATCACGTGACGAAACAGTGCGGATCGCTGCTCATAATATCCCCCACTGATTTGTTGCCTTGATATCGCCACGGCCTCGTTGAGTTACAAACAAACGCACTTTGTGCCCTGGACGATTCTTTTACGAGCGCACCAAACAGTACGCGACGTATCACGTGATCTAAACTTTCCGGACTGAAGTTCTCGCTACCACAAAGTTTCCCCCACGCTGTGGAAGAAGAATGTCAGTCGCCGAGGTGTGTCTGTTTCTCACGTTGACTGTAGTCTACAGTTACGCTGTCAGGTACGAGTACGTCTACGCGGCAGTCAGCGCTCACATCTACGGTGGACAATTCAAGTTTTTAACCTTCTGGAATGCGGTAATTTCAATTTACGACACAGCGATGGCTTCCTACAGTTTATGTCATTCACTTAATGACCTTCGTAACTATGGTAACCATTCCGAATAGATACAAGTTTACTTATGATCTGTTGCTGTCAACAACATGCAAAACTGGGACCCAGTGTACAGGTGTGTCTATCTCCATTAGTCTGATCAGATAGGAGTGACTTTTTATACATCTGTACATAACGTTTAGCTATATCACGGCCGACTGATAATAACCAAGCACATACGAAGCTAACTAATGGGCGATTGCATGAACAACAAGCCAAACATCATACCACAGGGTCATTACTTCCCGAATCTCGTTAATACAATTGGGGACAAGCGTTAGAGTTTTTCTGTCCCGAATTTCCCAAGCAGGTATTTTAGGCAATCATAATGTATGGGGACAGGTACGCACAATTGTTGTACATGTTGTACTAGATTACTAGTACACAGAACCTGTTAGAAAGAATTCTGTTTTGAGATAGCATGTCCTTGTGCAGTGTTTCCAAGCAACCCTACGCATTTACTGAAGCGTTTAGTGATCATACAAACACACGTAAACAAACCAACCCGGAACTCAACGTGTAAGCATTTGTCAAATTGTAGGCTTCAGTCAAGGCCCGCTTGATAGGCAGACGCACTTACAAGAACTTGTCCAATCTTGTAGAGCAATTCATATTTAGTAATTACTCATGGCATAGGTGATCAGTTGAGGTAACCCAGGCCATGTCTAATGATATCCTAACCATTCAAAACCACAAGACGTGTATATATTATGGTATAAACGCACAATCCTATTATCCAATTCACCTGGACAGGTTAAAAATAGCCGGCACACAAGAATCTTCCTGTACATATATATCCCTGTGAGCGTCCATGTGACCACATGAGGCACGATCGGACTGTAATAAAATAGTTGCATATTAATCTAAAACAAAGGTCATGTGCAGTTAATATCAAATTTTGAGCTCTATATTCTAAAATTGTACCTTTGACATGATATGAATTATGTATGTATAACTATTTATTGCCCAGTAATGTTTCTAAATATATTCATACCTGTTCGTTCTGAGCGTGTTTGGAATAGGACATAACAGGGCAGTTAACTTTACATAGGAAGTGCACGTAATGCCGGAGTTGCTAGGCAGGACCAACGAATGTCGGTACAATTTCAGCAGACGACATCCCATCCTGTTTGATATCTTGTCAGCCTTTGTATACAGAATGAATGTGATAAAATTATCCATGGATAGAGATGTTAAACCGATATTGTTAAACCTATGCTGGTAAATAATTCTAAATCATATTGTGTCACTGCTAAACGGTTTTCCGTAATATATTTAGTAATAACATCTTCGGGGTCATTTTGGATCGACTGTGGTATGCTTCATGCTGTCGGCAATGAAAATTGTATTTTGTGACAAGAAGGGCGCCACTTTTCCTCTCGGTAGCCCTGACCGTGGACAAGAATGGCACGGGCATATAAATATTGTCGACATGCCGGTAACTACCATATGTGATATTGTTTCCTTCAAGACTATTCAAATTACATGCATACACCGTTGATCTCTGTGTCTGTGTGTCTGCGTGCATGCGTGCGTGCGTGCGCGCGTGTGTGTGTGTGTGAGAGAGAGATTAATCGTGACTGTTCGTGTATTTTGTCAGAATTTAATTCAGGTCGTGTAATTTCAAGAAAACGTGACTTGCATGATGCAGTTTCTCACAGAAATAGCATGCTTTTAGCAGATGATATACTAAGTGTGTTTGTGTCACACCATTTATTGGACGACCAGGACATAGTATGAGATAGGACGTCTCGTAATGGAAATTTTATCTCGATAAAATGGTGCAGTGCGGCTTAAAATATGAGGTTTGGAATAGAGATACACTGTCATAATTTATCCCAGTAGCACCCGATTGCACGGTTATATTCACGAAATGTACGTGCATACATGGAGATGTGTGAAATGGCAAAAGATTGTGAAGACAAATAAAGGCACTTAACGCACGTGCAGCTCCGGTACAGTACTAAAACTGATCTTCAGAGGGTCATGCTTTTCGAAAGTAAGGGGCGACTTACGGGATCGGGTGATCAGGCTCGCTAACTTTCTTGACACATTGATTATTTACAGACCGCCACCATATAGCTGGAATATTGAAGAGTGCGGTGTAAAACTAAACTGACTCACTAAATGGAATTACTATCTTTGCTGTCTATAATGGCCTTTCAAAAGACAGTGGGTTTAGTTCATCATGTAATACAGTTTTTCATTATCCCGTCACATCCGCGGTAATGTCATTATTATATAGAGAGAATCTCAACCTAGTGTCTACAGAACGGATACCAGTTATATCAACACGTGCTGATAGAGTAACAAAGAAACCTGTACATCTCTTAACACTGTTCGGGATGATAAATACATTTATAAACACATTGCCCCATGCAAGACGCGGTGACATTTTCGAATGCTCGTGGTTGTTACGATCTTCTATGACGTCATACAATAAAACGCCAACAACAATCTTTGAATTACGTCAACAATACCACACTAAGCACCATTATGACGCGTCATATTCGTGTGAGTTTTTCAGCTCATAATTTAGCAACATTTGTTTTATGAATACGGATTATTACATCTGAGCATGATTGTCATATGCTAGTACTGGGCCTTGGCACACGAGTGAGTGAGTGAGTTTACTTTTACGCCGCACTCAGCAATATTCCAGCTATATGGCGGCGGTCTGTAAATAATCGAGTCTGGACCAGACAATCCAGTGATCAACAACATGAGCATCGATCTGCGCAATTGGGAACCGATGACATGTGTCAACCAAGTCAGCGAGTCTGACCACCCGATCCCGTTAGTCGCCTCTTACGACAAGCTGAGTCGCCTTTTATGGCAAGCCTGGGTTGCTGAAGGCCTATTCTACCCCGGGACCTTCACGGGTCCCTTGGCACACGAGCATTGGGCACCTATGGAAAACCAACCAGGTGCGACTACATTCGTTTATATGAATATGCCTTCTGTCGACTCTCCAGCATTGTATTTCACTGGTACAATTCATTTCAATTATATTAAACTGAAATTGAAGAGTACTGGATTCATTCGGTACGCGAGACTTTTCCAAACGTGTGACATTTTATACCCTTAAAATCTACAGTGTGTTACAAACAAGTAAACGCAAATGAATGAGCAGATGCCTGCTATTGAACTTGACGCTGCATAGCAGATGGCATTGCAGATCTGCTGTGAACCGTCCCTATTAATCACGTGACCACACGGCGCTGTCGTCGATCGCTGGAAACACCGTCACGACAGCAACCATGGATGCAGTTCAAGGCGTGTTGTTCATTGCCATTTTTGTGGGGTATTTTTACTCCGTTTGGTATGATGTCTTCGAGGTCCCGATATCGACAGAGGGAATTGGGGGCAAGCTCATGTTCCTTACGTTTTGGGATGCGGTAATATTTTTCTTCTCTTTCATCTTTTGTATCATTTTCGCACATACACGTGCTAAAGACATTCTTTGTAAATGTCAGTGGTATCTTTAACAAGGGCTCGTATCCTCTATCTTTTAAAATACCTCTACGTCGTTCGAACGTGGATTTCACATGAATGCATTGTAAAGTTTGAAGACGAGAGAATAAAATCGATATTGTAATGACGACGCAATGATGTTCCAGTTCGATCGACATGTACGAGTAACTCCTGTAAGGAGTCTTGTTTCCTGTCGGCTGGATATGGCACATAGCTAGCCATTCATGGCTTTTAACACCCCTCTATGTGTTAACACATCTGTGTATGTTTGTGTGATTTTGTGAAACAGAAACCATCAGTGTCGTCTGTTTCGTATTTGGCGGGAAATTTGACAGAATAATTATTTATTTGCTGAACAAGCCACTTTATATATGAGCAATTATTTATATGAATTGAGATGTTGAATTTCTATTCACGTGTTCGCCTGTACTGAAACTGTCTCTAGCAAGCGACGCTCTGTCGTCCGCGTCCAAATTTTGGGCCAAAACAGTGTTCAGTTTCAATGATCCCAGGATACATTAGCTGCCCCTTGACAACCGAATAGGCATGTTTGTAGTGTTGGCGAACTGTTTACGCAATGAACCTGCATGTTATGTCGCGTTGCAACGTGTCAGTAGGTAGGGTACAATAGTAATTCATTGTATTCCCACATATGTTAGAGAACTTGGCTATTTCAACCCTATTTTCGCTGACATGGATATAAAGCTTTGCTTTTGCAATACAATTTTAATAGTAATTCATATACTGTCGAAAATAGAAGAACATGTTTTAGGCTGTTACTCTGTATGGCTCAAAATAACCCTCTTCATCTTAACTGGGCATTCAGCCGAATGCATAAGAGGATGTCCAGAAAAGCAATGTTTACACCTAAAATCGGGCAAAACTTTGAAAAAATACAAATAGCTGCTGAAAACAATAGATCACTCTATAGGTCACTCAACTTGGTATGAGGACTCACCTTACATGAAATGCATGGGCTGCATACTGGCAAAAGGGGTCATTTCAAAGATGTTTTGTGCTTTTTTTTATGTGTATTGATTGTGTATCACATATTGATTAACATCTTACCTGTCTTTCTTTCATGAAGTTTATGTTAAAATATATAAAAGAGTATGATATCTGATTCCCATAGAGAGGTATAATATTAAATATACAACATGAAGATCCACAGGACAGAATGTTGTTATATATGTTCGGACATGCCCTGCACTTTCCTACTTTAATTGCCCAATGGGATTATCATATCTTACCTGATATCTGTGTCCCCCAGCCTGACCCCAATCATCGTTTGCTTCACCCCTCCTGGTCTTGCTTTTGAGATGACCCCTCCTACCTGTTTCATTATAAAATGATAGTGAGACTCCATGGTAGCTACATCCTTAATAGTTTTGGCATAAAAGCTAATTATTTTGTAAAAGATCACTCATTGCTTGCTCACTCACTCGCTCACTCATTCACTCGGGTCTCTATATTCTCAAAAAATTACTTAATATTACTATGCTTAAAACAGTAGCCCAGACACTTTAAAGACATCAAGCATCATCACCATGGCACAGCTAATCCTTGTTTGTTTGCCCATGAAGATTAGGTTAGATTTGATCTTCAGTAACCCATGCTTGTTGTAAGAGGTGACTAACAAGAGCAGCTGGTTAGGCTCAATGACTTGGTTGACGGATGTCATTGATTCCCAAATGCGTAGATCGATGTTCGTGATGTAGATCATTGGACTGTCTAGTCCAGACTTGATTATTTACAGGCCCCCGCCACATACATGGAGTATTGCTGAGTGTGGCGTAAAACTAAACTCACTTACTTTCTCTGTATCATTTTTATCCACTTTCAAATGTTTGTAGCCAACTTCAAATATGGATGTTTATTGTTCTTTTACCTGGCGATTTCAATGATGATTTCAAATTTACACTGAAGAAAGGTAGTTGAAGTATCCTAGTTACAATTGTGACAAGTGTAATTATTTCAGAACAGACACACACATATATATCACCCAAGACTTGCATTATGTTATTTGTATCAATGTTTTATTGGGTAAAAGTATGCAATATTATGTATCAGGTAAAACTCAGTTCTACACACCATGAACATTCTACGAACATTTATGCTTGGTGTGAAACACACCTGTACTCAGGAAAAGATTTATACAGGTATAATAAATATAATAAAACAGTAAATCAGCATCAGTCATAATACAGTATACTTTATGGTTGTGGTATAGATTTTAGGTTACACATGGTCAGACTGATTATTAGATTTATTATTTGAAACCAGTTGTCATAGAACAGTTTGAAAATGTTTCAAATGTGGAGATATTCAAGAAAAAAGGGTTGTGTTTATGTTAATGATATAATGGCATGAAACATAAAATTGCTTAAAATAGTAGAGAAATATTAATGGTACAATTAAATCTAGAATTGTTACTAATGATAAAGAAAAATACCCAATATCATATGATGAGAAACAAATGCAATACCAGATATTATACATTACTTTTCCAATGATAATTAATGCAGGCAGTTTGTATCAGTTATTGGAATAAAGTGATATAGAGATAGTGGTTACACAACCACTAAAGGAAAGTGATACTAGTCCTATTTACTGGTCCTATTTCATTTCCACTAGCACCACGCCAACAGGTGAATGTAGATCTGTTGGAAACTGATCCCGGCCCTATTTACTGGTCCTGTTACATTTCCACTAGCACCATGCAAACAGGTGAGTGTAGAGGGTAGCGTAGGGTGTCTCTTTTGACAATACAGCCAGGGGACAAATACACTCTGATAATTAATATCTCTACAATTAAATACATCTGTCACTTCATAGAGAATTGTTTGTATGGACAATCAGTAGTATCACACTCAGCAAAAATTCAAATAGTATTTTTAATAATTTGAGACGTCTCTCCCATGTGTACATTTGTTCTATAGACATGCTTGAACATATTGGCTATTGAATTAATGATGGTCAGCCATTGTTGGTATTGTTAGTTTATGTATTATTTAGTTAGGGTGAATATATGAGTTTTTATCCAGATGTTTACAAAGGACTAAGATCATAAATACAGTTTGTGTACTCAGGCAAATATTATTTGATCATATCAGTTTTATTAAACCTGTCAGAAGTCATTTATTACCTTTATACTTGTTTGTGAAATAGCAAAATGCTAATACTTGTTTTGTTAAGTCAGTATGGGGAACATCCTGATAATAGTCTCTATTTGTGATATCCTAATTATCTTTATTAGCACAGTTGAAGTACAAGCAATATGTGATCTACTGAATGTGAATGTTGAAATAGTGATATTAAAGGTACAACCTCCCACAATGAACTTGCAGCATAGTGGCCTAGGATATGTGACAGTCGGATAGTTTATTGTGTCAAAAGGTCTACAATGTGACACACACATGAGACCAGTGACAGATCTGTGGTTCCTGTGTTCCTGTATGTTAGCATATCTAATAGTAAGGCGTGTTCTGTTACAAGAGCAGCAAACAGTAGTATTTAATGAAACCAAACAATGTGTATTTGAGCAATAGAGGACAGAATTAGTAGAAATATTTTTTATAATAGTAACTGACCAGACCAAATTCATTTCTTGTTTTTAGAGATTTGCCAGTCTTATTATATCAAGAATAAGTCAAAAAATAGAATTGAATTTTCCCTGCTCAATATTTTTCATGGCCAAAAGTGTAAACTTTAAAAAAAGTTTTTTTTAGATTGTTTTTAGACCCATATACACTTCAAAAATTACCAGAAGCAAATACTTTCAGTTTTCAAAAGGAAAATAACTTTGGCTGATGATTTACATATATATTTTTTTCTCCCTGCTTTTAGGTTTTCTGAGGCCACAAATTGGTAAAACAAGAAATAAAATTGGCCTGGCCTTACTATAAATAGGACACAGGACTTCAATAAACACAAGCAGATACATACTGTCAGGTATAACCTGGTGCTTACTGTTGCCCATGAGATTCCATACTGACAGGCCCAGATATTTGTCAAATGCTTAATACAGTGAGGATTAGAAAGCTGTATTAAAACTATATATTGGACAAATATCACTCATATGAACTTAAGAGCAGTGGGAACAGAGAAATATATTCAGGAATTAACAAGGCTACACCTGTTCCCTACATTTTGTTCTGTGTTTCATTTATGATATTATTTATTAGTATATTATTTACTAATATACATCCAACTGTAACTATACACTAATGAGTCATATATTGTGTAGCTTAACTGCACAGGTTTTCTCTGGTATTTGGCAAAACCTAGATGTGTTTTTTTATAATTAGCAGTCTTTGCTGTTGTTCAATCAGTATTCATTACACAGCTGATTTATCAGTAGTAAATCATTGTGTACTATTATCTCTAATGGTTCCTAATAACAAATACATGATACTCCTATTTACTGTAAACACAACTGCAATAATTATTGCACATGTCAGTTTGCATTTGCTGGTCATTAAATAGACTAATACAATGTAATTCCACTATGTGAATATTAGTTTGGGAACGAAAATAATCAAAGAATTTGTTTTGAGAATGTTATGAGATTGTTCTTGGATGTTTTAGTAAGAGGAAAAATGGGTCACAGATGCATGTCTTTTCAGCATATCCCAATGCTTCCTATAAATACACATTTTGCATATCTTTTCAGACATTTCTGTGTGTACATTGTCCATAAATCACCATTCCTTCCTTGTCTGCAACAATGAAATGTTCAGCAGATGTCTTTCTTATAATTGTAACATGCTTTGCAGAAAGTAGCATGTTGACAGAGTTGTCTCCCTTCAAAGTTTGAAGTCCACTCTGACTTGAGTTGACCTGCACTGCTTGGAGTGACTTGTGTCTAGGCAGTTGTTGAGGGTGCTCACTAAGGACTTTGGAACACAGAGTTTATAAAATGGCTTTGCTGAGTATAATATTCAGTGTGTGCATGTTTGTCATGTATTTGTGCAGCATTACCTACAATGTGATGACAATAACTGATGGTACACCCAACTGTACTGTGTTCACATTCAGAGGATATGGTGGAAAGTTCAAATACTTGACATTTTTAAATTTTGTAAGTATTATTATTTTGTCTAAAGAGGACGTAGACATGATAGATTTTTGTATATTTCTTATTAGATAGTTGTCTATTTTCAACTGTGTAAGATCTTATAAATTCTAAATGATCCCTGCTTTGCCACAGTATCAGTGTTGACTGTTGTACAGAAGATGTACGTTAGTGGAGTTTCTGAAGTCCTAAGTCCCAAGTTCTGATAGTGATATCGATCGACAGATATTTTTCTGTGTCTTTTTTTGAAAACTACAGTGAGATAAGATGTGACCTTTGGTGTGAGCAGGTAAACTAAAAAATTTTATTATTATGTTTTCCATTTCAGCTATTTCATTTTCAAATGTCTCATCTTTGATCATGTCTGATCTAGTTAATGATATTTTATGTAGAATTGGAATTCCTGTGGATTATAGGTACAATCTGACAGTTCATAAACAAATATCATGGAAGTAGTTACCTGCTAAGTGATTAAATTTATGATTGCAGTGTTGTTATTTTAATTTTGATGTCAATTTTATCAGATTCAGACAAGTATTTGCAGATTCAGTAGTAAGAAGTAGTATGAAAGCATGTATCAATTATCTGAAGTTGTCAGTTTGAATATATTGTAGTGGTTTTATCCCCAAACTACAGTCTGTAGTGATTGTGTCCTAGTTATGTATGATGTGTACTCAATAGTTCGTCATCTGTCCCCAGCTGCTACAGACGTTCTACTACAGTCTGTAGTGATTATGTCCTGGTTACATAGTGGATGTAGGATGTGTACTGAGTGGGTTGTCATCTGTCCCCAGCTGCTAGAGATGTTCTACTACAGTCTGTAGTGATTGTGTCCTGGTTACATAGTGGATGTAGGATGTGTACTGAATGGGTCATCATCTGTCCCCAGTTGCTACAGACGTTCTACTATGGCCTGTGTGCTCTCACTGCCATCATGGGAACTACAGGAGGACCAAGTAGAGATCCGCGGAAGCGTCCAGCTGTACAGAAGTTCCGAGACTTCCTCCACAACACCCTCGTCTTCCCTGTTGGAACTGTAAATGCTTAATTTGCCCAAACACATACAAATACTTAATGATTAAAATACATCAAATTTGTTAAAACAATAACCATCACAGAAAAGTATGTACTTTCAGGTCCCAAACAAGAAAACATTTTCAATATACCCTTAAGTTCCAAATAGGAACACAGGGAATACACAATAAAGGTTTCAAGTATTTACTTACCAATGTGAAAGTTTACTAATTTATAGATGAAAGTGATATGTCTTTGCAAGATTCCATTAAAAACTGAACTTAGGTTTTTTGTAATATCACAAATGATTGATGATGATGATGATGATGATGATTTTGCAGTTTGTGGTTGTAACATTTTGGGCAATATATGCAGTGGACAGGGAGCTTGTGTTTCCCAAGGCCCTTGACAAGTTTATACCTCCCTGGTTGAATCATGTCATGGTGAGTATGAATGCAAGTGTTTACTAGTAACAATGTCAAGTTTTGACTGGCTCACGTACCTCTGATAAAATACCATGTACACCCGTCATAATCCATGAGCAGGGAGTACAAAAGCCATGTTATAACACCATGCCTTGGTGACCATGCAAAGTGAGAAAAAGCCAACCTTACTTCGGACTGGCAAAACCACATATTTAACTCGCTACGAAATGATAACTTATAATATGTCCCTGTGTTGAATTCTGTCATGGTGTGTCAGCCTTCAAGTGTATGTGTCCTTAGCAAACTTAGCAGTTGTACCTATGACCTGTGTGCAAAAAGTTTCCAAATTTTTCTAGCCTGGCAGGCTAGCTGAAAGTTCCTAGCTTACAAAATAGTTCACTACCCTGGAATATGAATGTATCCTCTGGTTTTAATCATTAAAGGTCACATGCAACCAAAACATCAAACATAATTAAAACATAATTATCACTTATTCATGACATAATATACATTGCTGCTTGTGAAAAAACCAAATAAGTACAATTATAAGTGTATAAGATTTTGTACTTTGGCTTACATCCCTCAAAACGAAGTCCTCGGCAGACCAAACCCAGTCATAGCAGGTGGCTCTGTACTCAAGTGGCTGGAAACTGTCATTCATCCAAGCTGAAAGCAGGACTTGAAACTGACAAGAGTTGGCACCATTTTCCGTCAGATCCAGTCATCTGAGAAAAATGGATGTAGTTTGTTTGCAGTCCACAGACATAGAAACATGTCATGCCTAATCATATAATGTGGGAGAGACAGGACTCGGTTGTACGAGTCATAAATCAATTTATTTTGTTTATGTCATATAGCCTGATAGGTGTTAAGTTCAAATTCCATGTAGTCTGTGATTGAAGCTGTGTATTGCATATTGTCTTTAGCAGACAGGCAGGCAGACATATAGGTGTCAGTAAACCAGACAAAGAGCTTTCTCTGTGACAGAGGCTGCTTACCACAATCAACAAGTTTTTGTATGTAACGAACTCGATTTCGCGGGCTTTTTTTTTCAACTTTATAGGTTGAATTGGCATTTTTGATGATTTGTTACGGTATGTGCATACTGAAAGACCTTTAAGCTGCTAATATGAACATTTTATCAGGCCACAATCTTGCATGATGTAAAATTGTATTTAAAGGTAACAAATCAGAAAGGGTGATGTATTTACTAAATAGCCCAGTAACGATTCACTAGCCGGTCGGGCCTGTGACAATGGAGATTTACCAATCCTAATTCAATTTTACTAGTCTTGGGCAAGCAGGCCAGTGGCGCTTTCACACTCGGCTCTATGAATATGGAACACTGTTTGTCTCAAAAGATATCTGATGGATGAAGGATAGAACAAGAGACATATATGACGTATCACAAGTATGGGGTAAATTAGGTCACCAGCAACCCATGCATGCCATAACAGCCGACCATGCTTGTCATGAGAGGCAACTAACGGGAATGGGCGGTCATCAGACACGTCATCAGTTCCCAGTTGTGCAGATCGATGCTCATGCTGTTGATCACTGAATTTTCTGGTCCAGACTCAATTATTTACAGACCACCGTCATAAAGCTTGAATATTGCTGAGTGTGGCATAAAAGTCACTACTCACTCAGTGCTGTACTTGTGTATTTGGATAGTGTCAGATAGATTCTGCTTCATCCTCTGTTTCAGCATACCTTCATCCTGCCAATCCTGCTGATGGATAAATACCTCAATTATCACCATATACCGAAGAGAAGGAATGGCATTTTGGGCCTTCTAGCATTTGGTTTGGTATATCTCCTATGGTGAGTCAAGTGATATATGCTTCACTGGTGTAGTGACATATAGTAGTCGTGAAAACATCCACCCAGCACATGAAAGACCCCAGTTTGATTCCCCACATGAGTAATGGTGTCCCTTGCCATGATATTGCTGGAACACTTCTAAACCTAACTCCCCCACTCTTTTGAACATCTTTTGGTATGATGCACCTTGGGATCGGAGAAGTGACACACACACACACTACAGTCTCAAAATAAACATGTCCAATTATCTATATTCCTTTATGATTTTACACATCAGGTGTAGCCAGTGATTGAAATGATTTTTCAACTCAACCTGACAGCCAAGCCACCCAGTTTTAGTGTCCTATTGCTATTTTCACTGGCTGAAGAGTTGTCCATGTATAAGTATGGAATATGCTGCTAGCTTTCATTCATCTTTCTTAAATCAAAATATGACATGACAATGAAAATGGAATGATCGTCCTGAGAGCAAACTGAAAGTAGGTCAACCCTAAAAATTTCAGCCAGACAATGGGCTGGTGGAGAGAATTTACAGGCAGCCTGACTCAAAATTTACCGGCCACGGGCAGTCAGGCAGGCCGTTATTTTGATCACTTGGTGTAGCATTAACTTCATTAGCATGATGACATATATCTCCACCAAGGCAAGAGGCATGCATGTAAAGACATGATTTCCACAAAAGCAAGGTGTATTCATTCAAAAGACTGTTGAACTGGGATCACTTCTTGCATGCTTTGTGGAATTCTCTTAGGGTCAGGGGCAGTGCATGGGTTTGAAAGGAACCTGATAAATGTCCCCTGAAAAATGTCCCGAACATCAGTGTCAGCATTAACACTAACACTGACTTCTTCGGTAGTCCAGGTACCAGTATGTCATGCTGTCATGTAATTGTAATAATTAAGACCAGGAATGGCAAACAGAATGCATGACCTATGTCACTGAGATCAGATGACCGTGTCTGCCATGTAACATAGCCTGAATTGTACGACGAGCACAAAGTACGTCTCACCTGTTTTTGTGCAGGATACCAACATTGGACAAACTGTAAACATTTAGATCAACCTGAAATTAGGTAGAGTAGGAGAGAAAGGATTGGGTTTTGTCAGAAAGTACTGTTGATACTTTCAGGATCCTGTGGATAGCCTACTATGCCAACGTGTGGGTGTACCCTATACTGCGAGTCCTGGAGACTCATCAGAGGATCATCTTCTTCGCATTCCTTCTCATGCTCTTCATTAGTTTATACCTGGTTGGAGAAGGACTCACCAAATTTCTGTGGCGTAAGTGTTGAATCTACTCACAATTATGTTTTTAAGCCTCACAACCCTACCATATACTCTGCAAGCTTCATGAAGTCAGAAAATGAAAATTAAGATTTAAGGCTTGTCTGTCTCCAAATTAGAACTATGAAATACAAAATACAAAATAACTCAAAATCAGAAATATTCCATTAAATGTCAGTACAGGAAATGCCATTGGATACACAGTACCCAGTACCCCAAAATATCTGCTATGTAAGACAAGTATATGGATGTCTTATGGACAACTTCTCCTTTATTTACAACATTCTGGGCTACTTCTTGTCCCTCCTTACGGTGATTGCTCTTTGTTATATTTGTACTCATCACTAAAAACATTTGTGGAAGACACTGTCATGTCATTTGCAAAAGTTGAGTGGAGCATAACAGGAGGAACAGCACAATGATGCACTGTATATGCTACATGGTATACATCATCGACTACAGCTCATATTGAACAGTTTTAATTGTATGATTTCTTTCAGTGTGAAACAGAAAGAGGAAACACAATTGGTGCCATTAATAAATACTTGAAACAAGCTTCTAAAGTTTTTCTTCTCACACACTGAAAAATGTTGTCTATCAATGTATAGGCCTACGGGTCTAGGTTGAGAAGCAAGTTACTTCCCTTGTAAGTGCTAGGATCCACTGATTATCCCCAAATGCCTCTCTTGTAGGCTGTCAGTACTATACTCAAATATAGATATTGCGATGATGTTTTGTGGATATTTGACATTTAGGCCAAACTTTGAGAGAAACAAGACAACCAAGTAGGAAGGTCATCATTTGAAGTGATTTGAAGGCACCAAAGGGTTGGGAGAGATTCAGTTAAGAATCTGATACTTATGATTCATAAAGGCCCATTGTGTTTTAATCATTAAATGAGTGACTTCCACAGCTGCCATTTTTTTGTTCTCTTTCAGGGAAAGAAATGGGGGCAGTTTTAGCAGCTAAGACAACAAAATCAAGCAAGTCAGCTAAGAAAAAGAATCGTTGACAGTATTTGTAATTAGGATTCATTTTTGTCATCTCGATCATCAAGGAGTTCACACGCCAGTTCAAAATATGGGCAATGTTACTACCTAATTTAAGTCAGGATTAATTTCTTTGATTCTGACTTTTTGTTTACGTGTGTGAGGTATGTTATTCTTATAATTATATTCACTTACGACTAGTTATTATTAGTGCAGAAATGTGTTTCATGAAACAAGAGGCTATTTAAGTTGTTATATTGATTTAATTTTATGAAATTTTGTAGGATTTTTCAAAATGTATTTTTTTTAAAAAAAGCAAGGTAGGTAGGATAAGAAGAAATGTCTTTGTGTAAGATTTTTTTTTGCTTTGAGTTGTTGAACATTGTTAGATTTTCTGTCTGATCACCAGTTTATGAAGTACTGAAAACCTTGAATTTTTAAATGTTTTATCTTCTATATTTGTGAATATGAAGGAGCTGTCATTAACAGCCAAAGTTACCGGTATGAAAAAAAGATGCCATAGCATGTCCTTCTGATGTGTTTGCTTGCATTTGAGGTCAGCCACCCCAGTCTGTTCTGTCAAGTCAAGCACATTCTTGCAACAGATGATATGGGTATTTTCCCTGACCCGTCTACACTACATGTCTATGGATTTTTTTTGAGAGATCATTTGATGGCCAACACTCACTAAATTGGAATTTAACTTAAAACATGTGTATGTAAATTTTATCTTCAGTATCTATGAAAACAGGTACATGATCTCTAATGTGGATTCTTGACTGCATATGTTTGAGCTGTTTGTAAGATCAAGGTCAAGTCAAATTATAAAGCATTGCTCAAATTTCCCCAAATTTCATGAAAATCAAAATATTTTCTAATCATTCAGTAATTAACTCAGAACCTGTCATATGTAATTGTGTGTCAAAGTTATTTACGAACAAAATGAGTTAAATCATTAAATGGTATGGAGACGTAATATACATAACACCTCATTATTTTGCAGAAATATATTTTCTTGCATGTAATGACAGATGTCCCCCAAAACTTGTGAAATAGCTTTATCATGGGCATTTTTGCTATATTTTTAACTTTATGTACATGATCTCAAGCAGTCCTTTGCCAAAACTGAAGGTCAAAGTCATGAAACTTTGACTGGTTATAGCTTTGTTGACAAAAGTCTTCTGTTTCAAAGTTGTGCTTCATGTGGAAAGTAACGTGGTTGCGTCAAAATGGTTCTTGACACCTGTTTCTTATTTGGAAAGTTTGGGAAATCCAGGGAAAAGGAGGGACAGAGTTGCTTCAGTGTTTGCATGTAATACAAAACTGTACAAAATTCTTTCCAGTTCATTCTTTTATGCCATGACAAATTAGGACTATTTTTATGGATATATAACTTCTTTATTCTGTATAGGCGATGTTTCAATATAGATTGTATTGTCATTGTCAATGTAGTATTCAGGTAGTGAATCTGGTTGATTTGGCAGTCATAACAACTGGCTGTGCCTCTGAAAAAAAGTGTAATATAACACTTACCAGACAGACTTAAGCACCATCCTTTGCTTGTATTTTAAAACAGCCATGAGGGCTCCAGTGTATATTACAAGGAATAATGTGTGTGATACAGCATTATTCTAAGTGTGTGATTGCTTTATCAAAAGGTGTGTTGTGTGGATGGAGTCTATTTTTGAAAGGATAAATTCTATTTGGCTATGCTCTGTAGACAGATATTAGAATTTGTGTACGCAACACAACCATTCACCATTACCCATCTTCGATAATTACAGACAAAAGGGATTCAATTAAGGCATATTGCACTGCACATGGGTGCACTTGATTACAACTATATTTATGGCATTCTAACAATGTTTCAGCATTAGGAACACGAACTGTATTTTCAGTGTGTACTGGTTTTGTTGATGCATACCACCAAAGTCTTCTTAAATCAATATAGGCTGATATTCAAAATATACCGAACAGCAAAAGAAACACTGGCTTGTTGTCAAGTTTTTAAATAGAAGAAGACCTATTATGAACATGCTTACATTTATGAGGTTTAATTTTTTAAAAGATTGCATTACTTTTACTGTTCAGTATATTAATGTAGGCTTGATAAAATCGATCAGAAATATCATCACGAGGCTAATTTATTAATGATTATTAATGTGAAATTGTGTTAAAAGGGACATTTGTATTAGTGATGAATATTTAACTTGATACCTTAATCCTCTTGGTCTGTATATTTTGTATAACATTTACAATGCATGGTTTATATATATTGGTATGACAAACAAAAAGTCCATTGCTAATTGAATTGGGTGATTACCATTTGGTTTCAGACATATTGTATTTCAAATCATCACTTGTTGCTGGAGTGTTTATATGTATATAATCATATTTATTCATATTTAAGCAAGTGAATCACCATAATATTGATGAAATACAGTAACTGTTAATATACATCTATAAGAACTGTTCATTTGCTTCTGACCACAAGTCAGGGTAAAAAAAAACTGATAGTGGTAAGTGGTGTTAACGTTCATACAGGTGACAGTCAAGACCTCATCACAGTGCTATGACTGGACTTCTGTCCAGAGTGATATTGACCCCAACAACCCCACTGGGTACACGCATGCTTCACATTCATGAATAATATGTTCCATCTGAGCCATTATGAACAAAATAAACATGATGAGTGTGGGATGCTCGTTAAATGATAATTTCAGTTACTGATGTAAATATATTCTTTTTCATTTTGTGATTAAAGGTTTCAGATAATGGAAGATAAAAGTGCAGTGGTTTAATATTTTGTTTGGAAAATATTTGTGAATTTTCTGCCCTGTTTATAGTGTGTCATATGTTCTACTGAACCGAACTAGACAATGGTTTCGTCTTCATACACCAGTTTGACAAATTCAATGAGCATGTTGGAGAAAATGTTTTTATTAACGAAGCCAAAAGAATTGGCGTCCGTGTCCAAAACAATTCTCATAGCCCCCCCTTTTTTTTAGTTAACACTTACGTGCATTTGGCATTTTTTTAAACACTTCCATTTCCATACATGCCACATTGCACAGTAGTGAAGATTTTCAGTCACCAGGTCAGCATTTTAAGACCACAATATCTTTTGCCAGTGTTCATCAAATTTGCCATGACCACAGTATTTGTTTATTTTTATATTTTCATCAATAAAATATTAGAACTTATTGAGTGCTTGGGGTACATAAGAAGCTTTACATATTTGTAACTTATAGTACGTGAGAATGGGGGTAGCAGTTTCAAGTCCTGTGAAGATGACTGTCTGTCATCAGGGTCAAGAGGGGAGGTAACTCATACTTGACAATGAATCTGCATGCTGAAAGACAACAAAAAAGCTGTCACAGCCTCTTTGTACAAAGCTGTTTTAGTACTAGTACTGTCTTAGTGTTTAGGTGTGAGAGTCATTGCTCAAAGATCACTTTGAGAAAAAAGTCTGAGCTGGCCTTCAGGTCCCTGTTAAACAGGATATATTTCATATATATGGGACCAAATATGCATATCTTCCAGTTTTATAATGATAATGAATGAAGTTGGCTACTTTTAAGCGGTTTACACAAGGGGAGGTCTGACTGATACTACTCTGTGATTGTTTGAAATCCTGGAATCTGGCAAAAATGAATGAAGTTTGTGCATGTCAAAGATCCATTGAATGGGCTCTATTTAATGCCAGGTGCATTGGAACGAGCTATTTGTTGCCAGAGTATTTTGCATTCCATATTTTGTTTTTTGTATAGTTTGTTGTCAGATCCATGTTGTGTTTGTGTGATGCTTCTTTATCATGTTATGCAGAAACATTAGTATGCCTTTTTCTTTGAAAATGAAAATAAATGGTATGCATTCAATATTGTGAGTGTTGTAGATCAGTGAATGATGAACCAGGAATTTGGATGAGACAATCTATGCCAAACATCCAAGTCCCTCAGCCAAACCTGTCTTGAGATATAGATATGGTTTCCACTACTATTCTAAATCGGCTGTGAAAAATCATTAGTTAATGCAATTTAGTCTAACTCCTACTTCTGTTTGCTTACCAACAAACATGAATGGCTGTCAACCAAGACAAAAGGCAGAGTTTGATCAGGGAATCTTCACCATTTTGAAAGACAAAAGTCTTGTTCTTGCTTCTGAGGAAGTTAAAATATCAGGCTGGATTTGGTACCCAACCTGATGGCAACATAATTTTTAAGTCATATTTTTACTTCAGATTCATCATAAACACTGTCCACAAAAATTTGCTTCACTAGTTCTTATTTTATAATTATATGTCTGGTAAGATCCGTGAAATAGCCCTGCATATTACCATGCATGCTATATATCTATTACCCATGTGGTACTTCGTAAAGGGGTTTCATAACAAAGTGTTATCACACGTGTGACAACACCTTCGAGTGATTTGATTGGCTAATACGTGAACTTTGACATCAGTAGTATAACTCTTATAACTCACTCATTCCATTCATGATTTTCATTCAGAAGTTTTCACACATGAGAGCATGTAAAACATGGACACTTTTATGAAATTAAATAAATTACATATATTTGTAGTGTGGTTACAGGTGCAGGTTTTAGCAAAATTATTTCACTCAGGACATAAACTTTATATGAAAGGGGCAGTTTGTTTCTTATCCTGTAAGATGATCTTGTGCCTAGTGTTGACAGGAACCTTTAGACATGATAGGATCCACTGGGGGGAAACCCAAGCTTCTTGTTAAAGGTGACTGATGGGATTGAATGGTCAAACTCCCTCCCTTGATATGTTCATCCTATCCTACACAGGAAGATCAATGTTCCTGTTAGTCACTGGATTTTCTGAACCACACAGAAATACATACAGGTCATTGTTATACCATCGAAATATTCCTGAGAAAAGAGTAAAAGACACTACAATTATTGTAACTAATAATATCCCAGCCATATATTCCCTTAAAAAAATTATTACAAAAAGTTGTAGCTGATAAAGTTTATTTACTTTGTGGATGTAAGCTGCATAAGTATTAAAATCATTTACAGCCATTGTAAAATGCGAATGCATATCAATGATCAGTCTTGCCAAATAACCAGTCAGGTCAACTGGGAACCACATTATAACAATATGTTCTAAGTTGTATCTGGAAATAACAGAGAAAAAAAATCACATTTTATCTTGCTAAGTCTAACTGGAAGCAATTTGTACACAATCATAACATATACTGATAACCTGTCAGGTCTGGAGATGTATCAATGAATGAACGAGCATTATGTTTCTGTTGAGAAATATGATATATTCTCATTCTACACAGCGACAAGCATGGACAATTATTGCAAAAGTTATCTGTCTGAATATCACTGTCATCACCCTTTTTCCTGAGTATCGTAATTCATGGACTTTTAACTGACAGATGAACAAAAAACATCAACACAAACAGATGCTTGTCATGACCTGATACAGCTGAAATTGACGACCATATCAGCAATTTGACACTTGATAACGTCCCATAGCTAGCTTCCTTGCCTGTTTCATCAGTCACATTGAAACATGACAACAAGTAGTCTGAGAATATGTATGACCTGATACAGTTGTCAGTGACAACCGTTCCTGCAAGATGACACCACACAATATTAATGTTCCATAGCGAGGGGGTGATCCTATTTCGGTTTAAATACTAGTAATGAAAAGTGAGAACAAGTATGACATGGCCACGATGAAGGGGTTACTATATTCTATGACATGTAACAGAAACAGATAGACCATAAGTTAAGCAATGTACATGTGTGTTAGGTGACCTCAGTAATTCAAAGGTTTGTACAAAGATTTATTACTCGCCCGTTGAAGATACTGCAGTGTAATATTTTCACTTCAATATTACACTAGTGTAATACCGCTTGACCTATGACGTCAAAATGGTTCAAAGTTGTGACGTCACAATGCTAATGTTGATGTCGCGATTTTACTAGACCTTGCTTGACTTGAAAGCTGAGTGTCCTCACACTATGGGCAATTTCGCGGCAGTTTCTGTCAATTATGTTGGCGAGTAATAAACAAAATACTAAACTCGCTTTTGCTCGTTTGATACCAAATCATTAACTCGTTTAATAAAAATGGTATTACACGGAAGGTCGTTTAGTATCCTCTATGTATATATGTCTTTGGTTTGTATAAGCAACCTTCCTCCATCATCATGAATTCTGGAAGCCATTGTGTAACCATGGTAACAATGATGAGTAGGATATATATATCATAGAAGTCATCAGAGCCATGTTTTGAGCTTGAACCTAGTGCAAACTCTTCTTGGAAAATTACAACTGAGACCAAAAGTGTTGCAAAGTTTAAAAGATATTGACCAACATGGTTGTAACCAACACAATGCCACATAGACTCATGTTACCTTGGTTTCACTTAGCCGACAAGTATTCATTGTTTCTATACATACTGCAAGGCCTTAGGAAAACAATGTCTAAGTGCACACATTGCTGTGAACTGAAAATAAATATTGGGATAGTTTCATCCAGAAAGATGCTATTTTTAGCACTGAGGAGTAGAAACAGCTGTTTTCACTCCCATGACATTGGATCAGTTTGAGAACTGAGTGAAAACTACTTAGTTATTTTGAGTCCAGCAGTGGCTCGAAAGGTCAGTGTTACAAACAAAATTTAAGCTGTTGACTGTAACTTTCACTTTGACAAAAATAACTTTTCAGCATGTTAGCAGTTAAACTACTTATCAGTACTTATCTAATGATATTGCCACATGGTTTGTATCGTCCTCTTCCAGATACTAGACAATAAATTTGAAACAAATTAACACTAAATAAGCCATTGTTCTGGACTCCCTACGTAAGTTTATTTCACATTTTATGGAGCAGTTCCAAACTGGGAATGCATCAGCCATGAACAAGCAATCAGTAATATCGATAATTAGAAGAGTGCTTCATGCAAAAAAAAGTATATTTCATCAGTCATATTTTGTTCATGTGAACAGAAAAATTGTCAAATTAAATAATATGAACTGTTTTGGATGACAAACCTACGAGAAAGGTTGCAGAACAAACATGAGTAACTATCACTACCACTAATACAGTAAAAGAGTCATAGGGAGCTGCCATTGTATGTGCATACAGAACACTTGGTGAAAACCTGATGATCTTTACCTCAGTTAAGCTTGTTCATACCTCTCAACAATTATCACAAATGAGCATTGGTCATGCTATCAATCATAGGTTTGTGTGGTTCAGATTCAGACACAAAAATATATGCCAACAGCTTGCATATGGATCAGAACTTCAATGAATTGATGTTAATCAGCTCAGCAATCTCCCAGGTGCATCACTGTGGTTTGTAAATAATCTGGCAAACTAGTGACTGAAAACATGAGCAATAACCAGATCTAAACAATCATCTTCATATTCAACCAAGTCATTGAGCCATCTAATCTAACCCTGTAACCTCTTAAAGGCAATGGCTAGATACCTGTTTTTAATGATAAATGCATGTTTTGCAGAATACTATACAAAACATTAATCACAGATATTGAGGCTTAAGAAAACAAAATTATTCTGGTTTTTGGGGGTTTTTTTGGACATACCGTTGCCCTGTTTTTGCCATGCTGACTCAGCATTGAAAGAATGTACTGGCAAACAAGGACAAGTTGAGCACTGACCTGACAATTGACCCTTATTAGTGAGGCCCACTGGCACATGCCATTGATGGAGAAGGAGCCCCAGCTTGTCCGAATACTACCAACTAGCTACACGGACCACATGAGAGTCTTAGGAGCAAGGCGTTTGCAGCTACAGGGTGAATCAATTTCATTGTCATGTACTGCATGTGCACTAACCTACATCTGCTGTCCCTTTCACAAACCAAATGAGTTTGCTCATTGCTGTGCACCACATTTCGTACTTCTCATAAACACATTCTCTGTGCCGGTGCAACTTATCTTTGCTTGCCAGTAATCTATAGGCTGGTTGAGATCACTGACTGCATATACTGTGTAAATGAAATCAAATGTCTTCTACTACGAAGATTAATCGTATCTTATGTGCATATTTACAAACTAGTGAGGAATTCAATATAACAGATTTTCCTCACAGCTGCATTTAACATGTTTAGTAACAGAGACAATCTGAATCAAAATGCATAATTTATGAAAATGTTGAACAAAGCAGAAAACACAAACAGAGCCTTCCATACCACAACCTAAGAGATGTAACATTACCTCATCCCCCTTCATAAGACATTCTGAAGCTACCATCTGTGTATTCTTTTCTAATGTTTAATTTAGATTTTGGGTTAGTGAGTTGTATTTCACTTTGCTTAAAACAGTATTTTGGTAAACTCTAAGTAAAAGATAGCCCAAAGTGCGGCAGATCTTACTTGATCACATTCAAATGCACTAGTTGGGAGATGGCAAACCCGAAACCAAAAGACAAGACAAATATCAAAATGGGATTTGAAATCAGAAATAATGATCATAGGGTTTGGGTGGGATAAGTGAAGCCAGACTGTACAGTGAATTGTGAAAATGGCAGCGTCAGAGCAGTCTAAGTAAACTTTGTCTCAGTATTATCCATTCCACTCTTTTACCGAATCGAACAAACCCCCGAGGAGGTCGCGTCAGGTAACCCTTTGAGCGATCTATGACCGTGCAATCAAACATGAGATGACTGAATGAATGGATTTACACTCCCATGTAAAAATATCGCATTGAAATGCAGAACATGACTTGACAGTACTTGCAAGTATAGAGCAGAGTGGCATGGCTGATGCAATACATCTAAAGCCCTGACATCACAAGTAACAACAGGTTCATCCTCTAGCCCCCTAGCCCCTACCTATTGAAACTAGTTTTGTTCACATATCAAGCATATTATCTGGTTATATTTAGACAAACAACCACAATTACGATGTCAGTTCTGATTACACCTGACTTCTTATGTACAAGCATGACAGTCTCACAATGACATGAAAATTTATCATGTATATGTACACAATGGTGGACGATGATGCCTGGGTGTTAACAGGTTTGCGACTGGTGCAAACCATAAACATTACAAGGAACACACTGAGCACTCATATTGTTCCATATGTTATACATCCATGAACAAGTTCGTTTTGCAATAATTGCTATCTTATTTTAACTGAAACTAGTTTTGTCATCAGTTCTATGGATGTGAATTTTGTCCATGAAACTGTATTTCCTCACATAAATTTTGCCTTTTGAATGATCATTTCTTTCACCTTACAAAACCATACAAATTTACTGCCCACATATCTTGATATGGAGTACTCGATTGCATCAAGAGAATGCATAATTTGTTGAAATTCAGTGCCTGAATGCATGCCATGAATGCATATGTTTCATGATGATACTAAGTATTTGAAAGCAGTACATGCACACATAACTTCTGATATTCATCCACAATACATGCAGGCACTACCTGAATGCATAACGTATCTTGATACTCAGTAGTTGAGGGACTACATGAATGCATAAAGTTTCATGTTATCACTCAGTAACTGAATGCAGTACATGAATGCATAATGTTAGTTGATAATACTTAAATGCACAGCCTGAACGCAGAATTTCTGTTGCCAACACCCAGACACCATGTGTCGTGACAGAACAGGGCTGCTGAGGTATGAACATGCACAACCTTGTTACCATAACTAACATCAGCACATACAGCAAGTTATTACACAGCAATACAATTCATGAATCAAATGTACATGATGAAACAGAGCAGTAGGTGAGTGTGTCAGCAAGTGAGTATGATTTAGGCCGCTTTAAGCAATATTCCAGCAATTTCACGGCAGGGGACACCAGAAATGGGCTTCATACGTCGTACCCATCTGAGGAATCAAACCCAAGACTTCGGCATGATGAGCAAACACTTTAACTATAAGGCCACCCCATCGGCCCCAGAGCAGTAAGGAGATGGTAAGAAAACAACACTGTGGAACATCAAACAAGTATAATTACAGTGCAAAAAAAATTACTTACTTGGTACCTCTCGTTAATCAAATCACAATCTAGAACCCAGATTTTGTCTCATTCATACCAGGAGTGCAATAATTTAAGCCCCATGATATTTACAACTTGTGGGTTTAAAAACAGGATTTTACTGCCATTGAGATTGAACTACAAAACCTAAAATGAATTCTGTGGGCAGCTTCTTTTTTTCATAGCACAGGCAAGTCTCACCAATCGTATTTCATGTTTTGGTATTTAAGTGGTTTATAACTGTTTCATTGTATTCTGAACTCTCTTTTTTTTTGACAAGTTTTTAAATAGAAGATAGACACATGAACATTTACTTTTATGAAATTTCATTTTGTGAAACCTGTTGTTGTTCAGTATACTTCTGAAAAGATTCACAAAACTGAACTAAATGGGATGGTAAGAAGTACCGGTATTTGTAAATATCCCATGTTTAAACCCATGAAATATTAAGTCCCAGGTTTGAAAACCTGCTAAATCCTAAGCTTAAATATGTGCACTCCTCACTTTCTCTGTTCTCAAAGACATACCATTGACTAGCTTGCTTGCAAGAACCAACACAAATATGCACCAACTGCTTACAAAATCAGTTTAGTACTGGTGAATAAATAATCGTTTACACCCCTATATATTTACAGCTATATCACAGCAAAGGGTGAAACCAGTGACTGACACTGTAAGCATGTGAGTTGAGTGACATGACACTGTCAGTCATCACACATCATACTACCCCAATCCACTCTGAAGTGTTTACACCATATGTTTGGGGAGTGTCTTATAGCTTTAAACACCAGCTAAAGCTCGAATTAAGGTAAGGGAATGAAAACATGCCGTGACATACTCCAAAATACAAACAATGATAACTAAGAAACAACTCTATTGAACAAGATTTTGGACATATACTGGACAGCAAAAGAAATGCAACTTTGAGGGTTCTTTTGTCAAGTTTTTATAACATACACATGAACACTTACTTTCAAATTTTTTCGATACTTGCATTTCTTTTGCTGTACAGTATACATGATTCATGGAAATGTTTCAGTTTGTAAACAAGCAGCTTTATCAGTGAAAGATTGCCAACTTATCATTGTCAAGTTCATATCACCTTTGCCAACTGATGATTGTCAAGTTCATATCACCTTTCTTATCCAGAGTTTAAAAGCAGCTGACAATATCAGAATCCACACCAATCAGAGAACAGAATATAGTATAGTTGAATGAGATCTACATATGATTAATGATTTCAGATTATAATGGGAATACACAAGGTTATAATGTTTAGCTTGAGTATGCTCGAGTTGCTTGACCTTCACTCAAAGATTCTTATATATTTCACTTTTGGCATACGAAACTGCGTCTTTGGCATATTAACAAGTGAAGATGAATGGTTTCTTCAATCTCTGCACTGTAAGCTATGTAGGCATAAAATGTGGTAGA
This sequence comes from Haliotis asinina, assembly GCF_037392515.1. NCBI lineage: Eukaryota > Metazoa > Mollusca > Gastropoda > Lepetellida > Haliotidae > Haliotis > Haliotis asinina. The sequence goes on along the minus strand of NC_090282.1, from coordinate 33,021,381 downwards.
GAAATATGCAGAGAGACAATGAATAAAAACCTCTCATGTAAAATATTGTAATACGTTGTACATCATCTCTAATCATGTTTTACGTAATGCTACCTCTCTGCATGAAGATCAGACACTTCCTCTGACCTCAGATGTCAGCTTTCTAGAATGACATGGCTTGACATCCTTACTGCCTCAATTCAGTAATGTGGTACAAAAAGAAGACCCACAGGCCACAAACATAACTTCAATGCACTACCTTATGGCACTGATACGACTGGTTAAAGCGTACTTTGGGTGCAAAATTTTGATATACTTTGTCTGAATGTTTTTACAAAGAACTTAAGTGGACTTCACGCAGCAAACTTAAGTCTAACAACACAAGTTGTAAAACTCACTCTTTCACTCATCAAACACATGTTGTCAAACTTTCATGTCATTTGAGCGCCATGTCTCTATCGGTCCAGTTCACATGACAATCTCGTTGACTGCGATTGGTTGTTTCTGAACAACACGAGTTAAGAACATTTCAGATGTCAGGCTCGAGTTTGACAACACCAAAATAGGTGAGAATAGAGACCGATCTTATTTCTAAACAAGTTTGACAACTCAGAAATTGGTGTTGGTGGCAAGTTGTTCACAAACTGTAGTTGCCTTGAGAAGGCCGATTTAAAACCATCAAAACTGATTGCTGATAAGAAAGTTCACTGCAGAAATTCCTTTCAAGAAGTTCTCCAGTTAACACATCATTCCTTTTGAGAAGTTATTCTTCACATAGAGGTTTTGAATGAAAGCAAGAGATCTTATTTTAATGAGGAATCAGAGATTGTTCACACAACACATCTTCAGTTTAAGTCCATGCTGTAATCATTACTCAAAATGATTATGTAAATATGCTAATGTCATTAGCACGAATCATGAGATCTCAAACAGGGCACACTGCCCACAGGAAGAACAGTGAACTCAACAGCTCCCCTTGTGTTCCTGACATACATTTATATCTGGCATATGTGTACATCATGCATAATAAAATGTTTCACCCAGAAACTTAACACTGAACAAAATAACTCTCAGAATAGTATGTAAGCATGGTAAGATCATGGATGTTGTAAACTCCAGGTCTGAGGGAAGTCAAGTAGAAACTGCAGAAAGAACACATATAGATTCACATATGGGCTTCGACAAAAAACGAAACAAATCCTCTCCACCCAGTACCATTTGACTGATAACTAAATATAAATAACATTCAAGGATTGATAACGCTGAAGAAATCTCACACAACACCTGCACCACAACCTGCTCGACTGACAAGCATGTTGCTGAGTAATGACCACTGATCAGCATCTGGGTCATACACTTCCGCACTCCTTAGACGACTCTGGCCGTCAAAGCCCCCAACGACATAGATCTTTCCATCGAACACAGAGATGCCTGGCCAAGCTCGGGGGGTGTTCATTGGAGTGATGGTTGTCCACTGGCGGGTAAGAGTGTTGAATCTGTGCAATCAAACATGCATAATGACTACGGCTGAAAAATATATCCATGCACAAGAAGTTTTAACATTTGTACGTTTGTAGTAATTGTCAATGGAAGTAAAATATAGACATGGTCCAAATAGGGCGAAGGAGTATTTGAGGCACCATTAAACAGCATTAACCACTGTATTCTATCAGGGTCCCCAATCCGCATAGCATTCATAACTTTATGACCTATCGATACTTTATCACAAGGTTACAAATAATACTACAAACATTTCATGGATCAGACCCATGACGTTACAAACATGCCCCAACAGCGTGAGCAGTAATAAACAAGGGTCATATATTTTGTGCTATAAATTCAGCATAAATCTGGAACTTCAAGTCATCGTGAAAACAAAGCAGGCAGATGGAGGGATAATTCCTACCTCTCAACGAGATCAAAGTACTGGTCAGTGTGTCTGAAGCGACCCCCAAATGCATAGATGAAGTGGTCAACAGTGACCAGCGACAGCCCTGACCGTGCCTTCTCCATCTCTGCTGCGAACGTCCACTCCTGAGTATCTGGGTCAAAACACTCCACGCTGGCTCTGTCCATGTGCAATGTCTTGTCATAGCCACCTGAAGCCACATGAACAACTGTTCTGTGTAAGTAAGTGTATGTGCATGTGTGTGCACTGTGTTTCAGCCCTGAACACTACAGCTCAAGACTGGTGTCAAATGACCTACAAATTTGAGATTCAACCAACCGTTCAGATATGATTCATTTTACCTTCTTTCTATACTTCTCCTAAGGGAGTGTGTCAGCAAGGTTTTGCACCGCTGTTAACTAATTCCAGCAATATCCCACATTGTGCTCAAGTGGGGAATCAAACTCTTCGGAGTGCTAAGCGAATGCTTTAACCACTAGACTACCCAACAACCCCACTGATAAGACAAGTGGACCAGGTAATATAACTTACAAAATATGGTAGTGAATGGATAAAGATGTTCGGATCATTATCTTACCAGCTACGTAGATCTTTCCATCACACACAGAAACCCCGGAGCCTGCCCGCTTCCTCTTCATACTGGGAGCAAAACACCACATCTCTGTCTTGGGATCGTATCTCTCCATGATGCTATAGCTGCATGATCGGTCCTCACCCCCTTGAATAGTGTCACCATCTTGGTTAGTTCAGCTTCCACATGTTGTAACATGTGTTGTCAAACTTAAGTGAAGGTCGCTTTAGCTTTATTTCATAAACCACCTTTTACCCCACACTACACACACTACATACTACTATTCTCTAAAGAAAACGTCCTAAACTTGAAAAAGTCAAGTAAAAAGTTAGTTACTAACTATCAAGACTTGTGGTTGATAGCATGAGTCACATGCTGCCCTTGCACAAGGACATCCAATCCACACAATCACAAGATATTGTGGTCCCTTCACTTCAAATCTAAGACATCGTAACTGTGCTACTTTACCTCCACCAGAGGGAGTGAAAGATAGGCTATGTTAAAACCACCCAGTACTACAGTATATCACAGTGGTGAAATACCAAAGCAATGCAGGTCTCAGACATTTATTATTTCAGTGACACCATTCACCTAGTCTAGTGAAAAATAATAATCAGGGTACATCACAAACACAAATTTCTGGTGGATCCAAGCGCTAGAAGTCTGCATATTGAATACTTACATCATGTTTGACTTTGGCAAAAGTGCTCCCTTTCTGTGAGACAACATGTCACCAATATACCCATAAAAGTGAGTGAGTGAGTGAGTTTTGTCTTACGTAGGTTTTAGAAACATTCCAGCAAAATCACGGCAATGAAAATCAGAAATTGGCTCCACACACTGTACCCATGTGGGTAATTCAACCCGGATCTTCAGTGTGACGAGCGACCATATTAACCACTAGGCTACTCCCAGCCCCTATATATACCCATAGCAGTGTGTGACAACTTACCTATAGCATACAAGACCCCTGCCACTGCAGCTACTGCCACAAATGACCTTGCAACCTTCATCTCTGTCTTTGGTATCCACTGTTTCATGACTGGATCATAACACTCCACACAGCGGAGGTAGAGAGTGTCCTCCTGAGTGTCGACCAGCGCACACTCGCCACCTACCGCAAACAGCATGCCATCCAAGCTGGTGGCCCCTACCGCTGTCCGGGCGATGTTCATACTTGGCTGGAATATGCAGAGAATTAGTCAGGGAAAGCATTGTGAGTATGATCAATAAAATTATCTGTTTTAATTTGGAAAAAGCAAAATCTAGTCCAGACACAGTAGGTTCAGAACAGGGTCCAGGATCGATTACTTTGCATTTAAATTTGTGGATTTGTGGAAAATATGCCATCTCTTTATGATGCAAAAAGTATTTACAACATTTCTGTGCATTATGTTCATTCTTTCCCCTTTCTTCAAAACAAATGATCATCATTAACATGGTAAAAACACAACAAATAAGTTGTTGTCACACAACAAGTTGACAGTATTCGTGTGACACTTCTCCGGCCAAGTGTTGCTCCTACCATGGACATCCACTGATCAGTCAGAAAGTCATATCTCTCCACACTCTTCAGCTGACAGTCCGAACTGTTCCTGCCCCCCACCACATATATACACGGGGGCTGGGCTCGTGGGGTCACAAGTTGCATGGCAGTCATGTCCTGTTTTGTTCGAATTGCTTTGCTGATGAACAACTGGCACTTTGGACATGTACGAAAAAACTCGGATTTCAACACAACGTTTTCCAAGTATGGCAACTCCAGCAACGCTAATCGGATGTGCTGGAGAACAGTGCATGCTTTGTCAAGACGACACACGGGGTCCCACTGCAACCATGCTGATGCTGCCTCAAATACCTGGCTCTCAGCCATCACCTGAAGTTTATCACTTTTCAACAACTGGAGAAGCCTCTCTTCAGCAAGATCGAAAAACTCTTCTGTTCGCACGACCTCAAGAAAGTTCTGATAGATGAACTGTCTTGCAATTGCTTCCAGCTCTGTACATGTGTACATGTCTGCAAAGTGTTGGATACCTGCAAACATGGAGAGCTGATGTAAGTAGCTGAATTCTGTTACAGTTTGTGTTTGTTTATTGTTTATTTGTTGTTTAATGTCACACTCAGCTGTATGCCAGCTAAATGGTGGCAGTCAGTAAATCAGGACCAGACAATCCAGTGATCAACAGCATGAGCAATGATCGACGCAACTGGGATATGATGAAATGTGTCAACGAGTATGCTCATTCAATAACATTAGCCACCTCTAACAAAAACCAGGGGTTGCCAAATTCTAATCAGATCTTCCGGAGTGCTACAGGAGGCATGTGATGAAGGATTAAAGTTAAACATAGGTGCCGCTGAATTAAGCCATCCTAGGATTAAGATCATACTGACATACCTAAACATAGACGTGCAACTGATCGAAGGTTACTTTGTACAATGGCAACTGAACAAAACCTTTAACACTATTTCAGTTTCACCATGGAGTATCAGATCAGTCCAATGTGAAAGGGTAGAGTAACAAAGACTGTTTAAAATTATGAAAACCTCATATCCTGAGAAATCTGAACCGATAATCTGCTGCTCCTGCAAGAGCTAAGGGACTCAATTCATTATGGAACACTGAACTATTACAGTTTTCTACCCTTTCTCCCCATACAGTAATCTAGTGGTGTTCCAATTAACTGAAATAACAGACGATTGGTTGCAGTGAACAACTGACCAAGCATTCAATCACATTTCCTCATAGGCTACCACAAACGGTTTTGGAACTACTGTTCTAGTCTTTGAAAAAACTTGAGAAGGGAATATAGCTTCAGAGTTGTCAGGACCTGAAAACATGTTTAATTCTTAAATATATTAGTCTTCACTTTATTAAATCATGTTGCATCATGTTATACTCATCTGCAATAACCAGTCCCTCCTGGGTTCCGCTACAATTCTTTCAGAATTCCGCAGCAAATTTAAGCAAATTCTGCACCCTACTTTTCAATATTCTGCAAAACATTCTGCGGCTTAAACATTTAGAAAAAACAACCAAAACATTATACAGACCTTCATAGTTTAATTCTTAATCACAGATATAAAGTTATATCGACAGTACACATGACATCTTGAGTGACAAAGCACCCACACCTTTTTCTGTGTTTGAGAATTAAACACTTGCTGAAAGTTATTTCTCTCCTCTCAATTGTAACTTTTGGTTACATGCAGACATTTTTATACCAAAAAGAAATCTGAAATAATTCCATAATGATCAATTTTGGGAATGTAATTGCAGTGTCAAATTCATCTTATATTATTTAAAAAATGCCTAAAACTTTGTTTATTAATGAAGTATCTTTAATCATGATTATTTTGAAATGTCACAATACATATGTCCGTCCTTTTTATGTGTAACCAACCCTACTTTTGGCATTAGTTCTATTTTTCGATTCGGCTGACAGTCAGTTTTCATGCAGTTATTAAAATGAGCAAAAGAGGCAAATTCTGCATGGATTCTGCATGCAAATGCGTTTTCCGCGGACCAGACGTTTTTCTACATGGCAAGGTAAATTTCGCAATTTTTTCTGCAACAGTGGAATCGCAGAATCCAGGAGGGACTGAATAACAACCTGAATAGGAAAATCAGAAAAACGACTCTAACCAATTACTTTTGATGACTGCTTGTTGGTTATAAAGTAATCATTTATTGTAAGACTTCAACCAAATCCCAACAGAACTGTAGTCTGGTACTCAGAAATCATGTTGGTACTGCATCGAAAACTACAATGTGTGAAAGTATAAAGTAATATTGGGTGTAGCCACTACGACCATGTTGACATGATGAGTCAGTCTGCCCTGGATGCCACAATCAGGGATAACTTTGAGTGAGTGAGTGAGTGAGTGAGTGAGTGAGTGAGTGAGTGAGTGAGTGAGTGAGTGAGTGAGTGAGTGAGTGAGTGAGTGAGTGAGTGAGTGAGTGAGTGAGTGAGTGAGTGAGTGAGTGAGTGAGTGAGTGAGTGAGTGAGTTGGCTTTTATAATGCTTTTAGTACTATTCCTGCAATATGATGGCAGGGGAACCAGACATTGACTTCACGGTATAACCATGTAGGAAATCGAACCCAGGACTTTAGCATGATGAGCGAATGCTCTAACCACCAGCCATACCCAACTCTCCTAGGGATAAGTGGAGCAACTATTCTTAATATCAGGACATGGTAAATCATATTTCAATTCAGTTTAACATATTTTTACTTTTAGACAGTGTACTTCCCATAGAGTCATGGTTATGTGGTACAGCTATTTCCATCCTAGAATACAGAAAAAGTTAAATACATCCTCACAATCCTTCTGTACTAGGCTTCATCAGGGTTTTAAAAATCAACTACCACTTTGATTTATTCTTTCATACCTACATCATCATGATTATGTCATAAAAACCAGGGCAAGTGGAAAATTAGTCAGGACAAGTTACTTTCTTTAAGTCACTTGCCCAGTGGCAAGTGGCTTTTAAGAAAAAAACTGAACCCCTGTTCATCCATCCACATATACAGTATGGTTCAAAATTATTGAGAATAGCTAAAGCATTTCATATTATTAAACGAGAACAAATCAGATAAAATTGAATGTATTGTGAAAGTGAACTGACCTTTTCATGTTGTGTAGGTAACAATTTAATATTTTATCAAGTCTCCTTGAGCTTCACGGCACAGTCTAAGACGGGTAGGCATACTTCCTATCAGAGAGGTTAGTGTCTCGTGAGTTATGCTGTCCCGGTATCGGACCACTTCTCTCTTCATGTCTTCAATTTTTGTCAACCCCTTTTGATTCACACATTCCTTCATCATCCCCTAAATGTTCTCAATGGGATTTAAGTCAGGACTATATGCAGGAAATGGTAATGCAGTCACATTTTTCTCCTGAAACGACTGCTTGGCATGTTTTGCGGTGTGTTTAGGATCATTATCTTGCTGCAAAATCCAGTCATTTCCATAAAACACATGTGCACTTGGAAGGAGAAAATTATCTAATATGTTAGTGTAGCGTTGACTTGTCAGATTTCCCTCAAACACACACAGCGGGGTCGTTCCTAATAAGGATATCCCTCCCCATACATGAAACTTTGGGCTGTATTTAGGTCGTCGATACAACGGTGCTGACGCAGACTTTGTCCATATTTTCACATTATTGGGATATACCCATATTGAGCTTTCATCAGTAAAAATCACATTTTCCCAGTCAAAGTTTTCATGTGCCAAACACCACTCAACACGCCTGTCTTTATGTTCTTGTTTCATGAGAGGAGAAGGAATTCCAGTCTTTTTCTCCCATCCAAGATCAATCAAATTTCTTCTAACTGTAGATTTTGATATAACTGTTGACCCCCTTTCTATCATTTCATACCTGATGTTGGAGATGCTTGCCCTTTGCTTTTTAGACGCTAAAATTCCCAGCCGGACGCGATCTGAGAAGTCCAATTTTCTGGGTCTCCCTGCTCCTTTCTGGTGCCCCAAATCCTTTCCCTCTTTAAAATTCTTCCTAATCCTATACACAGTAGAAAGAGGAGTTCCTGTTCTCTCTGCCAATGTATTTACATCATCAATTCCTTGATTACACAACTCAAAAATCAACCTTCTTTTATCTTCAGCAGACATTGTTGACAGTGCTGAGGAAAATGACGTCTGCTACAAATTCAGGGGAGGTAACTCTAATTGTACTATACTCAGTAGGCCAAGATGAGTTACCTCCCTTATACCATTACTTAGTTTTAAGTATCAGTGAATCAGTTGAGGTGTTAGGATAGCTCAAAGTAAGAAGAAAAATTCTCAATAATTATGAACCAGACTATATATATATCTGCACACTCCTTCCGTAATAGACTTCATCCACCCACCCAAACATGTTGAACTTACCCAAGCAGTTGGATGCCACCAACTGGGTCTGCAGGAAATGTGAGCAGATTGTCCTGAGAGAATGTAGTCCCAAGAGACTGGCACCTTGAAGAACGCTCTGTACGTTTTCCACATTAATCTCAATGTTACTTGTGTACATGAAGTCCAGCAGCATCTCCATGGTGGGCGGCTCCACGCCATGTATCTGTACACAGTCCCTGTCTGTCTCCAGCATCCCATTGGTGAACATTGCCCGCAGGTACGGGCTGCAGCCCGCTAGGACCACTTTGTGGGCATGGAACTTGGCGCCATCCACGCACAGGATGACATCGCAGAGTTGCTGCTGCCGCCGCAGGTCTTGCATAACATCGAAAGCATTTTTGGCATGTGTTGGCACGCAGCAGCTGCGAGACTCGATCATGCCGGGCTAGCCAAGCAGGGGGCGATGACGGGACACCCTGCAATCAGTGAGTGAGTGATTCTCATGCAGAAGGCAACATAACAGCACATGAGGAAATGGCTTTCAGTGGGCACCTTACACATGCATTTATTTCATATTTCAAAACTTTACTTCCAAACATAATCCACATCTGAATTCATATACATTTTCTGGAGACTTTACTGAATATTCCTGCTGCTCCTTACCCATGTTTACAGTAACGTATCATCACTCTTGACTGTAAACTAGTGATAACACAGTGTATATCCTGCCAACGGTTTCCTAAACAGCAGACAACCTGTTGGCATATGTGTGTTATAAACTGTAAGTAAGGCATATTAAATCATTACAACAACACTTTACTGATAAAAAATAATATGCTAATCATTCATTTGACTTTCTTGTGAAAATCTTCTTCGTCCAAACCTCCGTTTGAGGTCAATATAACTGTTATTCTAAGCATGAAAATGTTAATAAAGTTAGTATCCCTTACGTAGCACTTAGCAGACCAAAGACAGAAGAAAATATTGTGTCAACTCATAGTCTGGGAAACAAAAACCTCTTTATTTGACAATGGAACAATGAAGCTAGTCAAACACCAGTTGTCTAACTTAGTCCCTGCACATTCCTCATTTGGGTACAGTTTTGCGGTTTGTGTCATATCTTGGATAAGTTAACTTGGATACTTTCCACTTACACGACACAGTCTTTAACAGAACATGAACTTCACTAAAATGTCTGAACACGATTCAGGTATCAGGAAACACTTAACAGTAACAATGTCTGTGCTGGTACCACTTGTGATTAATTCATGGAAATCACACTCCTTCGGTTCCAATAATGATGTTTCATGTTCTTCACCAAACAATATATAATGTGTAAGAGATCCATTAACGTTAACATACCAAACGTGACAAATAGTGACATACTTAACTATATTGCCTAGTACAGGATCAGTCACTTGCAGAAATCATATTTTTCTTCCTCGCTACCAGTCACAAAGGCACAAAAATAACCATGACAACTGGAGCCAACGTGACAATGTCGCCAGATGTAGAGATAGCACTTGTATGATTGCATGATGTCGTGATGATATTGAATTATGACACATGACATGAACATAACAATCTGTCACTTGAGTTTGCCTGGGGTTTCTTGCCAATACAAAGCGCCTTGACACAGTCAGGCAAACAACAAATGTATAAAATAAAACACTTACTGCCAAAACACACACGGTACAGTAGTTTCCTCCGATCACGATACCAATTACTCCGTCGAAGTATTGAGCACTATGTTTTCGTGAAGTCGCTACTTTTCGTTATGTCTAAAACGGCTCAGCTCCTAAATGGTGTATATAAAAACGGCCCGTGTAATGGGGCGAAAACCAGACAGGCAGTTAACGGGGTATCTTCTCAATGTCCTTCAAGAGAACACTTTTGGATACAAGCGTAGCATCTCATAAGAAATGTCTGTATAATACGACAGAAAATTACTAATGTTGTTGTTGTTGTTGTTGCATTGTTGTTGTTGTTATTGTTGTTGTTGTTGTTGTTAGGAATCCTGTGGAATGTTCAGGTTAGAATATTGGCCTTAAGCAACCCTTGTCCTAAGAGGTGGCTAATGGGAATGGCTTGTCAGACTCACACTGGGTGACACATGTCATCAGTTCCCAAATGCGTATATCAGTGCTCATGCTGTTGATCACTGGATTGTCTGTTTCAGACTCTATTATTTACATATAGCTGGAATATTGCTGAGTGTGGTGAAAAACTAAATTCACTCACTCACTGACTCACTGGAATGTTAAAGGATGTCTGTAAGTTTCGATCATCCAAGAACACAGATCTGCTTATTTGACAGAGCACATGTGCTTTCGGCAATTTACATTTCACAACCAAAAAGGCATTTCTATCTACCACTGGCAAAGAAGAATCAGAACTGTAATTGACATATCGAGTTAGAAGTGGTTTTTCAGTAGTTATTTACTCAACACTCATTCAGTTAACATTCATTAGGATTTTCTTAGTGACATTTTGAAGCAATGCAGATATATAGGTAAATATGTGGGTGAAGGAAAAAAACTATAGTCCGAAACATCCTGTTCCTCAAATGACAGACGTTGACATCCATTAATTTGCCCCCTTCAACTATGTGCACATTCAGATATCCGATCATTGAAGGGACACTGATGCGGAATGAATAATGTTTCTCACCAACGGTTTAATTATGAAACCAAGCAGCAAATTCACTGTAAGTATAAGCAGACCGTGTGGGGTGTTTTTTTTAACTTTCAAAATGCATACAAACGTGATAAGGAACTAATTAGGTTTACAACTCAAAATATAAAGTCGTACATTGACTTCGTTACTTTTCAGTCCTAACGTTTTTTTATACCACTGGCAGATGAGTAAACTTCAAGGTGTTTGATTTGTTTGCATAACAACGAAGTAAAATGACTTCATCTTTGTTCATCATTCTACACACAAACTATCAATTGCACATATGGGAGGCGCAGCAGAGATCACGAACCAGTCATGAATTCTTTGATATCATCCGAGTACTCACGGGAGAAAAACAATAACAAAAGAAACCACCAGTCCACGGAAATTGCTCCACATCAGTGCCCCTTTAAGTACTCATCTAATCTTGGACTTAATTAATCTGTTTCTGCCCTAAGTGGCATTTAGAAGCTAATTTGATGAAGAGGAAAAATAGACAATTACTTTATGCGATGTTGTTGAGCAATTATAATTTGTGTATTCAGTTCGGACAAGTCGACATGACACAGGTCCTCAAACCGGAATGCTGCATGTCTTGAAAAGTTGCGAACGGGCATATGCAATCTACAAATTATTGTGTGTAAAACATTTCTCAACAGTTTTGAGAAAAAAGATATCTAGAGATAATCTATGATATTTCATAAGACTGAAGTTTAGAGAATTGAGTTATCCTTCTATCTTTGCTGTATTTGGCGGGGCCGTTTCTTTCGCCAACAAATTCTGGCTCGTTTCAGCTAGTGGCCGTTTTATCCAGTAGCTTATTTGCTCGGCCGAAAGGGAAATGTTGGATCAAGGGAGCACGTATTGTGGGTACATGTAAACAGACAATATTAGAGAGTTGTTACGAGCATTCTGATAACAGAAAGTAGTCAAGTTATTCATACACATAATTAATATCACTATATGTGAGGAAAGTTTTTTTATACTACTGACGTTCTTCTGAAAAACAAAGTGAAAGATAATTGATAAATTATTACCCCCCTATCAAAGGGAGTTAAATATGTAGGTCAACAAAAACAATGACATTAAGATATTTAGAAGGCGTTCTGTTTTCAGCATATCTTATTCACTTTGTAAGCGATAGATGCAAGTATACTAGGGCTTAATCTGAGAAACTCCATTGTGCTTTGTCGATATTTATTTGTATCGCAGATTTTCTTCACAGACGAATTATTTATAGTGGTATGCATAAAATTTGGTAAAAGTGATTTCCCTTTGACGTATTCCAGGGAAGGGAAGGGCAAGACGCAAATAGCGACGACCAATATGGAAGTTTGCTGTCACTCTGAAACGACGGCGCAAACTCTCAGCCCTAAAGAAAGTTTGCATTTGAAAGGTTTTTGGATTGTATGGTCTGTGTTATTGGCCAGTTAATTTTCGGTATCACTTGAAATATGGTATTGATATATTTTTGAGTGACAGGATAATTATGTCTGTCCTGTTGTAGGATATAAATAGCACGTTATGTTAGGTCGTTAATAGTATATTGCCGGGGGATCCAGCGGCATGCATACCTCACCCTAAATATACATTCAGTGAACTAGAACAGATATGAAGAACAATCAGTAATCTTATTTCAGTGTTGGAACATTACACTTTGGAAGGTGGAAATATTCTATGTAAAAAGATGGGGGTTACGGGTGGATCTCTTTCCTCAGTGATGTGATGTTGCAAGCAACAGAACCGTGGTGTATGTTAAATGGGCAATGATGCGGAGCGAATAATGCTTCTCGCCAACGGTCTAGTTACGAAAACAGACCGCAAATTGGTCAGCGCCCACTCCTTCGACCTTGACGAACAAAGGAACTGGGCTCCTGTCCATATTAGCAGAATTTGTTCAATTTAACAGTCAGGAGGCCGGATGCCCATCACATGCCATTTGTTTAAAATATCCATGATATTCCTTGTCTGATTGTAACCATATATCCCAGCAGTGTAGTTCTTTTCGGATGCTTGGATGGTATACTGACTGATCCAATTTGATCCTATTTCTGTGTTTTTAACCTCGATATTTAATCATGTTACATGAAAATATGATGTCTACAGGCTCGTAGCAAGCCATTTGTTTCAGTACGGAAGATTGCAAAGCTTTATATTTAGGTAGTTTTGAGTGTTGGTTGAGCTGTGATAGCAAATAGCATACGTAAATTTTGGTAGCTATGGTAGCTACAATGGTTTATTATTTATGATAATAAAACACACAGTTGATTTATTTGAATTCGTAAACAAAACAAACGATGACTTTGCCTTTGGTAGAGAAATCTGAAAATTGTCTTGCGTAAAAAAAACCTTATTTCACCTATTTACCAAAGTACACAGCAAATGCCTGTGTGTATTCCTTATGTAACGAAATTCCGTTGGTATCCTCAAAACAGTTTCGGCCCATAAGTGTTTTCAGGCTGCATGGGACACAGAGATTACATCTTCCTTGCTGTAACTCGCGTTTGATGGTGTAAACCTACACGTGTTATTTGTCATCATTCTCTTGATGGTCAATTCATGAATTTATAACAGGTATAATTACTAGCAACACCACTTCGGTTACTCAACAAAGGTTCCCATTTGGCATTTCTCCTGTCTGGAGTAAATACTCAACATTATAAATTAAGGTCTGTAATGGCAAATGTATTGTATGTTATGTAATATGTGCATGTAAGTGATGCAAGAGGGTTTATCAGCTGAGTTACAAAAACAAACATCGATCAAAGGATTAACTGATAACACACTGATTGATTAATTACTTTTATCTTCTAGCAGATTTGTCAAAAGGCAGTGTGTGTAGATGATTACACCCTGTCATAAAGTGTGAGTGCAAAACAACATCCTCCCTTCAAAGAATTAACCACCCTTGCGTTGATTGATTGACTGCTCAATATTGGTTAACTAAATTACTTAGAATAGTGGACATCATACAATTAGTTGCCAGGTGTGCTATCTTGGGAGACCAATGAGAGGTTTATCTAGTTTTCACCAACGAAAGACGTGAAACGATGTGTTACTTTTTCGCAAATGAGACAGTTGTAAGACACGTGACACAGAGCAGGATTATTTACCAGCTGCAGATGAATGGAATACGATTTCTTTTACGTGGATATTGATGGATACATTCCTGAACAAGGTAGTAGCCTGACATTGTTGCTATAAAATTAGTCTGTTTTACAGTCATTATTTGCATTTTGTTTTAATTTATTTGTTGTAGCATTCAGCAGAATCTGTATGACAGAAAACACACACTAGATCGCGTATGTGTGTGAAATAGGATCCACATTGGCAATCTATACAATGTATAAGTGTTGCTGTTATGTTAGAAATTTACTATGAGTATAAGCAAATCGTGTGTTCTTTTATTAATTTTCAGAATCATACAAATATGACAATAAACTAATTAGGGTTATGAGACAAAATATAGAGACTTACATTGGCTTCGTTATTTTTCCGTCCTAATAGTTTTTTACCATTTCTACCACTGGCAGATGATTAACCTTCAAAGTGTTTCATTTGTTTTCCTAATACATTTGTAATGAAGTACAAATGACTTCACCTCAGTTGATCTGTCTATAATTAAACTATCAATTGCGCTTACGGACTGCGCAGCAGAGGTCACGAACCAGTCACGAATTCTGGGATATCATCCGGGTACTCACGGGAGAAAAACAATAACAAAAGTTTACACCAGTCCACGGAAATTGCTCCACATCAGTGCCCCTTTAATGAGATAAACTTACTGCAAATGTGCAAAATGACAATATACTGAAAAAATAAATTAGTGACTTGTGATATGTGTGCTGTTTTGGCTTGAAACAATAGTATAGATAATTTATATGTTGAAAAAGTGAAAGGCGTATTTTCATGTGTACTTGCCCTTTGACTGTTGTCATCAGTTTGCGAACATGACTTGTGCTTGAACTTGAATAGTTTCAGTAGGATACATGTAGTTTCAAATGAAACTGATGTATATGGATTACACAAAAACTTGGGACATGTGTAAGTGCATATAATATGATTACTTTTATGTTTCATAATTCAGTAATTTATTGACCTGTCCAGTCATCTAAGAGTTCTCCACTTTGTACAGGTCAGAAACTGATGACTGAGGTTCAAATCCTGGTTAATCCTTCTCATGTTTGAAAGTTGTCAGCTCCATGCCCTTTCTCATGGGTTTCACAAAGGTGAAGTTGATGACAAAATATAAAGTTTTCAGCTGAAAACCGATTTTCTTGTTGCCATCCCTGTATGATTCTCTTCAAGTTGTTTAGCCACACAAAGCTGACATGCCATGATTTAACTGCAATATTGTTCAAATCAGCATTTTACCCAGCACACTCAACATCTTTGAGTGGCATTTAGAAACCGTATACAGAATTGACTCATAGATTTCAACTTCTTTATTCTTTCAGTGCACCATTTCAGTAGAGATGCTAGTTGTCATTTTAACAGGCAAGAGATCTGGTCTGACATGTGACACTGAAAGAATATCTCGCTGCTTGTTTAATCTGTCGAAGGTCACATGGCGATCAAACTGGCTTCCTACATAACCTTGACAACTAATAATGGAATACATATGATATTTCAAAAGATATTTATGGATTATTTGTCACCATGATCTAACTAGAACATCGCTGTCTGTTGCATACAAAAAAAAGGTCAATCTGAAAGGAAGTTTGGTTATGTTTCAGATGGCGAGGCACTTGTCTAGGTGACAAATGGAGAGCTACCGAGAATGCATCAACTCTGAGTGTGTTGGTATGGGTATCCCAGCATTTCACGGCAGATGTCAAATGTGTCAACATGCACAGGATAATCCACAGATAGGACTCGGTCAAAACTATGAAGATTTGGTGGTTGAATCAAACCCTGTTGTCCCTTTCAAGTGCTTGATAGAAAATTGTCCCAACTTTGGAAGCATTGAGAAAGAAAAATTATGCAATGAATGCTACAACACTCATCCCCACAAATGTAAGACACTTAATTGTGAAAATGTCAGCTTTGCTAAATATGACTTTTACTGTAAAGATTGTCGGGGAAAACATGAAATAGGCACACTTCATTCAGAAGGTGAATGTCAGTTTACTGGAACATTTCAAAGTCAAAGCCATTCCCAGAGCTCAGTTATGGAACATGAGGCAAGTGGAACATCCCAAGAATGGAGCTATACCAAACCATGTGCAGAACGTCAGTATTTGGATCCTGTGTGGAGAAAGTGTCTAACTTCTGGCTGTGGCAATTCAGGTACCAGTGCCAATGGACTTTGCCTTCAGTGCTACTTGGGACAGGTTGATAGTGAAGGGCAAACGCCCAGTTTCCAGGAGTGTCATGTAACTGATTGTAAGGAGTTTGGGTATCAGAAGTTGCATGGGTTTTGCAGAAAGTGTTACAGTGCTGGTCAGATCATGGATAAGACAGTTATTAAGAAGTCATCTTCATCATTTCCCTTGGCTGAACATGCGATAGGGAGTGAATTGAAATGCTCCACACCAAACTGTGAATTTTTCGGCCTTGCAGAACAGAATGGACAATGCAGCAGTTGTTTCAAAAAGTATCTGAATATGTTAACAATGGAGCCTGAAAAACCTCAAACAACTAGAAATGAGTCTTTATCAAATCAGTGCAGAACAAAGGGCTGTGGGTTTTTTGGAACGCTGGAAAGAAATTACCTGTGCAGTAGATGTTTCAGAAATGCTGGTGGAAAGGAGAGAACACGTAATGCCAGTGGGCCCCCGGGTTACTGTGCTCAGCAGAATCTGTATGACAATGGAAGCAACAACCTCAACTCCGGTGCATCTGGTAATTGCACCACTAACAGAAGTCAGGTTCAGGGAGTGGAACCCAGACCTGGAGGCTATACTAGCACTCCATATGCAGGAGCATCAGAACCTACCAACATGAAAACACTTACGATACCAGACATCCATGAACCTGTCGCCTCAGACAAATTGTTTGGAGAAAAAAGACCTGAAAAAAGCAGACAAACGCTGAATATAAGACGATCTTACAGCTCGCCATCAGGGTTTACTTTGATTGAGCAGGAATGCCAGAGGAAATGTGGTCGGAAATGTGTGGCTCAATGTGAGCCCTACTGCATGAGTTGTTACGAAGATTTGAAGCTTCAATCACCAAGTAGGACTCAACAATTAGAGCCATATTACCCCCATGATCTTCGATTTGCAAGTAATCCCTCATTGTCCTCCCTACCAGATGTGTGCGAGTCACCTGGGTGTGATGAGCCAGTGTCCAGCTTGACCTATCCTCTTTGTCAAAGCTGTGGAGAGCAAGGTCAAGGAAGTAAAGCCAGGCCAACTGCAGGGGAAGAAAATAAAGATGACACTGAATCAATACCTCTTGGAGCCAACTCCAGGGAAGGTATGGGTACTGGAAATGTACCTCTTTCAGCTCATGCAGCACAACAAGGTAAGTATGTCCTTAGTTGTCATACCAGTGGCAGGGGAATTCATTAATAGAGGCTATGTGTCATTTGATTTTTGTGGTAAATTGTGTTCAAATATTAAAACATCTTTAGTGAGTTTTCAAAGTGATTCAGTTAATTATAAATGTTGAACCCATGTCTATATTGTGCTTGTATGGTAATAAGTAAGATGCCAAGAAGGCTCTTCTGTTTCATGTTAGACCATTGTGAGTCAGATGAAAAGAGAAGATATGTTCCATGTTAGATCAGGATCAGTCAGGTTAAGAATGTTATCATGTTCCATGTTAAACCGTGATCAGTCAAGAGGCCAAGACGATTGTTCTGTTCCATGTTAGACCATGATCAGTCAGAGGTCAAGAAGATTGTTCTGCTCCATTGTTAGACCACGATCAGTCGAGGGCCAAGACAATTGTCCTGGTCAATGTTAGACCATGCTCATTCAGAGGTCAAGAAGATTGCCCTGTTCCATGTTAGACTATGATCAGTCAGAGGTTAAGAAGATTGTTCTAGTCCTTGTTAGACCATAATCAGTCAGAGGCCAAGAAAATTGTCCTGTTCTGTGTTAAACCATGATCAGTAGTGAGTCAAGACGATTGTTCTGTACCTTGTTAGACCCTGACCAGTCAGAGGCCAAGACAATTGTTCTGTTCCATGTTAGACCCTGACCAGTCAGAGGCCAAGACAATTGTTCTGTTCCATGTTAGACCCTGATCAGTCAGAGGTCAAGAAGATTGTCATGTTCCATGTTAGACCATGATCAGTCAGAAGTCAAGGTCAAGAAGATTGTTCTAGTCCTTGTTAGACAATGATCAGTCAGAGGCCAAGAAGATTGTCATGTTCCATGTTAGACCATGGCCATGATCAGTCAGAAGTCAAGAAGATTGTTCTAATCCTTGTTAGACCATGATCAGTCAGAGGCCAAGAAGATTGTCCTGTTCTGTGTTAAACCATGATCAGTAGTGGGTCAAGAAGATTGTTCTGTACCATGTTACACCATGACCAGTCAGAGGCCAAGATGATTGTTCTGTTCCACGTTAGACCATGTTGAGTCAAGGAGGATGTACTGTTCCAGGTTACATTAAACATGATGCATGTATTGCCATTCTGTGTATTTTTGTCACTGTTACTATTTGCCAAGTGATACCACCCAAATGGTGAGACATTACATGAAATGAGCCAATACTTATCTCCCTCTTTATTCAGGTGAATGGGTTGATGGCCAGTTACCTGAAAAGAAGATGATTTCTTTGAAACCATTGTGCTTAGCGCAAACTGACTTGTGCAGCATCCGATGTGATTATATCATCTGTCTGTGGAATAAACGCAATATTGAGACAGGTAAGAAAAACATATTTCAAAGACAAATATATTTTTTTTTCAATAGGTGCAAGTATGTTATTTATTCATATAATGCTATTTTGTGAACCAGCCTTGAATTAAAATTCATTTCAATACTACTGAGGGATGGTGGGGTAGCCTAGTGGCTAAAGTGTTTGCTTGTCACACTGGAAACCAGGGTTTGATTCCCCCTATGGATGCAATGTGTCAAGCCCATTTCTGGTGTTCCTTTCCCCTCCCCACCCCCCTACTCGTCCTGATATTGGTGGAATATTCCTAAAAGTAGCATAAAACTAAACTCAGTCAGCACCATGTCTCCAAACAGTAGAACGACAGTCACTCAGTAATTACTTATGTAAATGTTTGAAGATAAATATTAACTAGTTAATGCACAAAGTACATCAATAACATCAACCAGTCACCTTGGTTAGTAGTGACCCCATGCATACCCTTCAGTTACTCAGGGCACATTCCTCCTGAATGGGCATAATGGAAGATCATGTGACTATGTGTTTCCATGGTATCCTGGATCAGTGTGTCAGAGTGTCAGTAAAGCATAATTATTCACTCATCCTTCACAAGGAGTAATTCATCAAGTCTTGTTGCAGGAAACCATCTATTGCTGGATAAGATTGGAGAAGTGACTGAGACCCGAGAGGTTTTTAGTAAGTACTGCTAACCACAACTTATTATGTTTAAACAACACTATTGTCTTCCATCATGAAGATCCCGGTTGTGCTTGGTCTTCAACAACACATGCTTTTTCATAAGAAGTGAGTACTTTTTAAACTTATCTCATGTTATGCGCTTTCTCTTCTATTATCAACAGTAAACAACCTGAAAAGATCTGTCCCTGCATGAACATGTGACCACTAGTTGTAGTCAGTTCCTTAGTATGGGCAGAGGATAAGACCACTGGTTAAAACATTTGAAATATGAATCCCAATCCTGGAGTCCCTCACCATGATTTTGCTGGAAGTTTCCAAAAAGTGGCCTCGAAATCCATTCACCACAGGGCTACTACAATGTGTGAAGGCTATTTCTGGTGTCCCCTGAATCATACTGCTGGAATATTGTTAAAAGCAGTGTAAAACCCAACTGACTCACTCACTCACTCACTCACTCACTCACTCACTCACTCACTCACTCACTCACTCACTCACTCACTCACTCACTCACTCACTCACTCACTCACTCACTCACTCACTCACTCACTCACTCACTCAACTCAACTCAACTCAACTCAACTCAACTCAACTCAACTCAACTCAACTCAACTCAACTCACTCAACTCACTCACCATATCAACCTCACCCAAGGGTCTTCTGGAGTGTTCAGGCACAGTCATCTTTGGTGACTTCATTATTGGCCTGGAAGCCAACTGTGTACAATGATGCTGAGGTTATTGATACTGTGTATCATCAGTTTATGTGAGCAGTCACATTTGTGGAGTATTAATTCAAGATTTTGTGCTGGAGTTCCTCTCCTGTTTCTTGACCATCACTGATTAAACTTAGGATTGAGAAGGGATTATCAACACATTTTACAAGGACAAAACATTGCATGGAGAGCTTACAAGCTCTCTTGCCTTTCACCCAAATGATGTGGATGCTGGGGCCAGTTCAGAAGAACATGCCTTCTAGAACTGACGACAGAGAGGCCTTTGTATTCTAGGACCTGATGGAAATTGGGTCGAAGGTCTGTCATTTGTCCTTTAATGAAAGATGTGGCAAGAAATCACAGACCTCGTACCTGCCCACTCCCTGCGAGTTTGTGCTAAGGGGTTTCATGAAACAACCAATCAAAAAGGAATTCAGGGGATAAGAAGTGTAGGCCAGTCTCTTTGTGAACTTGTTATCTCACAGTTATCATTTCAGAAAATGTAATCTGAAACCCACCGTCCAACCATGGTGAATGAATGAGATGAGATTTACATTTTAAAGTGCAGCCTAATTGTGTTCAAACCACTGGAATATTGTTGACGGGAGTTACAAAGCAAATAGACACAATTGTGTCATTAGTTATTTAGAGTCAGTTGACCCATGAAGGTCCTGGGGTAGAATAGGCCTTCAGCAACCCATGCTTGCCATAGAAGGTGACTATGCTTGTCGCAAGAGGCAACTAACGCTATCAGGTGGTCAGGCTCACTGACTTGGTTCACACATGTCATCGGTTCCCAAATGTGCAGATCGATGCTGGCCCAGACAGGATTATTTACAGACTGCCGCCTGTATTATTGCTGAGTGCGGAGTAAAACTAAACTCACTCGCTCTCACTCACTCACTCACTCACTCACTCACTCACTCACTCACTCACTGTCAGTTTTATATAGAAATGGAAAAAATTAAAATGATGTGTCTACTGATTTTTTATTTGTTTACAGAAACATCTCTGTCACACAACAAGGTGTTTGAGACAAGTGGAGGGCTGTCAAAGGCTGGTAGTGTGTTTCACTGTAAATATGACCATGCTGTTGACGTGCAGGTGGCCAACGCCCTGCTCAGGTGTATCAAGTATGGAGAAGCAGAAGCCAGGAAGAAGTCCACACAAAACAGCGTTGTCCTGTTTCCAGTAGCGTATTTTGGTGTGTAGTCTTGTTTCTTCTGCCTCTCACTCTAATGACTCAGTTTCCTGAAATGTCCTACATTTTTTTAAACTCTTCATGATTACGTGCGTATTAGTTGCCTGTCATTTTTTGACTTTGTCACTTTCTAAACCAGTTAAGATGTAGTGATTGTCACTGCAGCCTAATATTTCCCTGAGTGGATAGGGGTCACAGTTGTCGTAGTGACATTCTTGTGACAGAGTTTTCTCCCTTGATTAATATGGAGTACCGTTCAGAGGAGCATTAAAGCACAACTCACATTTCCATTAGCAGTGTTGAATTTGAATGATTTTGACATTATGTATCTCAGCATGATTTCATTACTCTCAAAAAAGAGAAGGTGACATCTTTACTTATGTATGCTTTGTATGTAAATAGTATCTGTGTGAAGTAGTTTACACTGCTAACATTTCCTTTTAAATGCTATGCTCAGAGGACCTTCAACGAGACCCTGCTTTGTCAACGCGAGTGAGCATGTACGTCATTTCTTACATCCAGACAGTCACAGGCTACACTCAGGTGCTCAGCAAGTTCTGGCTGTGTGTTGACTCACCTGACACCAGCACCAAATGTAAAGAAGAATACGTAAGAGTCAAGGAGAAGAAGAACAAAGATATACATAAAACCAGTCTGACATGTGAGTAGACTGATGAGTGGTATCTTGGTTACATATTTGTTGATTATCTCCCATAGTCTGCCCTTTTAATGGATGTTCTGAAGTTTTGAAGTTATGTTGTAAGTGCACACAAGTTCTGTAATGAAAAAGTAGTCAGAAGATTTGTTTGTTGTGCAAGTATATAATAAGCACCTGTTAAACCTTCTTAACCCAGGTTATTTAATTGACTGATAATGGGAATCTTCTGAGGCAAATGAGTTAGCCGACTGTAAAAGTCAGGCTTTTTGCTCTTGCCAAACTAGTTCATTGTTTTGTGTTTATTGAAAACCTGGCTAAAACTCAATACTTTACATGTCCACCTTGTCAAATTGTTGATATAACCACATCTTTTACAATGGTGTAGCACTTTGTCATTCAATTTGTCTGCTTACAGGTTGTCACCGGTGCAAGAACGCTCCTGCAGGTGACTATGGTTCTTATATTTAGCATCCTCTTCCAAATCAAGCTGGCAGATATTATTTGTATACAAAAAAAGTTTATGGACAGAAACTTCTTTATTTTGTGAGTGCTACGTTTCAATACGGATTATTGTACCATTGTCAAGAACCTGCATTGAAATGTTGCATTCAGGAAAAGGAGAAGTTTTTATCCATAAAGATTGTTTGTATATATACTTCCCAACTTCTAAAATACCACCTAAAGGTTGTCCTTTGTCTTTGTATTGACCTGTGACTGAAGGGTGATTATTGTCCTCATGTAGGAATGTTGTAATGATTCAGTGTACTGTTCAGTGTGATAACATTCGTTTTTCTTCTTAATAGCAAAGCTGAAGCCCATCTCTGAGAAATGTGGTGATCACTGTGCAGTGTTTTGTATCCAGTGTCTGAAGATTGGACGACGTGACCAACTACGCTGTCCCAAACATGGCCTGTGTTTCTCACCAATAGGTAGGGACAGTTGCAGATTCAGGGGTTAACTACAGGTCAATCTCCACCAGGCCAATATGGCTGTAGCAATGTGTTGAACTATGGATGGATTGTTGAGTCTCTGATATCAGTTAATTAGTGGTAGAAATGAAAAAGTATCAATGCATCGATACTACACGTGACTATTTGATAGTACAGTATATTGACTTAAATGTGCAGCACAAAATACAGGAAGTACCAGATTCGTTCACTTTGATTTAGAGTTATCTGCCCTTGTTACTTTTACACAACCATGATATATAGCTGGAACATTACTGAGTTCAACATTAATAAAAAACAAACAAACAAAAACACTCAAAATATTTACCAAAGGGAACACTTTCACAACGGTTATTTCATTCATGTTTATGAATTTTGGGAAAATAAGATGTGATGATGTATGGATGAAAAGTTAAAAACTAATTCATCATTGTTATAAATGAGAAGTTATTTGAACAGCAGTAGAAAATATTTGCTTGTACTGGTTCTGTAGCCATTGTCAACCATCTTGTAAGGGCATCCAAAAAGTTTCATGCATCTTTACATCATGGGAGAATACATTTTTCGCAAAAGTACAGATTTAGTAAATTGACTGCTGTTGGAGCAGTGGATTAGTTATTCCCTTATATTCCCTTCGTTCATGTTATATTAAAGACAGTTTTTTAACTCTTTTTGGTTGAAGTGTTATATCTATATTTCAGTCTACTCATATGTAGAAACATGTTTTTTCAGGTCATGAAAATACATATGCTATACTGGTGGCTGGACATGACAAGAATTCAAAAGTAGCGAAGATGTTTGTTAAGGATGTTGAATATATGAAAAGAGCTTTACAGTGTGACGACATCATCGGAGTCAGGTGAGTCCATGGTAACCATGGTTACTCACTGAAATATATCTTTACTTGGTTCATGAGATCGTCTGACAAAATCCTTCAAATGAGAAACTAATTGGAAAAATCAATAATAATAAACATGCATTCTGTACTCTGCTTTTTAGCATAGGTAAATGGAAGACTCTCAAGATCTCACCATTGTTACAAATTGTGAACAATACATATAGCATCCTGGCAAAAAACCTGACAGTTATCTTCTGTTTTCTTTCCATGGTAAGATTGTTTTATGATTCGTAGCAGTGCTTATCTGTAAGTTTGGTAAGTCAAACAATTTTTAAACCAACTAAGAAGAAATCTAGGGCCTTATGTTAGTTTGTTTTCTGTTGTGTAGTAACCGAGGAAATAAAAGCAAGTGATGAGTTTGGGTGTTTACTTTGACAAATTACAAGATTTGACAGATGTTTCTAGTATTTTGAATACAGTAAATGACATTAAGAATGCCAGTCTCATTGATAATCTAAGTCCTAGCCTGACCCTTAAAATCCACATAAGCTGAACCACTTTCTGTCATCCTGAATCTTCAGATATACTATACTGTCAACAAATACATACTGAATTATGCAAGTAGATCCTGTTGTTAAACTGTCTAGTAGCGATATCTCTCAACAATGCTTGTGACCTATACTGGTGACCTATTCAAGACAGTGATCAGTGATTTTTAATTCTAACTGCCAAGATTCTCAGAACAACAAGATAGTACTGCCATGGGTTAGAATTGGTCCTTAGTAACCTATTCTGGTCATACAATGATACCAATAGATCAAGACTGGTGACTTTGTTGATGATGTGTCTGTCTGGACAAGACAATCCAGTGATCAACACTATGAGCATCGATCTCCCAACTGACGAATGTCAACCAAGTTGGCAAACCTGACCATTGGATCTTGTGAGTCACCTCTTACAACAAACATGGGTAGCTGAAGACCAATTCTAATATAGAGTTTCACAGTTTTAACAATTGGGCCTCTCAGTACACTCCAAAATAGCTCAGTGAGAAATGAAACATTTATTATTCCTGTATCCAGTATATGATGAACCTCCTGTGTTGTTTTGGCTGCAGGAACGAGAACATCCAAGTGCTGACACCAGGTACAAAAGGAACCATGTACGAAAAAGTGATTAAAGCCTTTTCTGATCTGCAATCAAAGATCAAAAAAAAGAAGGGTCCATCTGTTTTCTTTTTCTTCTACTCTGGGCACAATGACAAGAAGTCACTGAAATTGGGAAAAACTAATGACACAATCACGCCAAGGAGATTGAAGCAACAGCTCAGCAAGTTGGATGTGGAGAAGATTGTTATCATTCTGGATTGTTGCTATAGCGCTGGAGCAGACATGACCGTTGAGGTTGATGAAGAGGATTTCTCATTGTCAATAGGTAGCTGCTCCAAAGATGACACTGATCCGGAAATATATGTCCCAAAATTGTGGAATCTGGATGAAATACAGGATGACACTGGATCCAAAGGAGGAGACACCTGTGTGTACCAGTGGTCGTCATCCACAAGTGACGAGAAGTCTTTCCATGACTATGACCATAGCTTCTTTACTTTTAGCATTGTAAAAGCATTGAATGCAAAGTGTCCCCTTGAAAAAGAACGTTGTGGGCAGTGTCAGCAGTTCAGACGAGAAGTTGTGAGAGCAGATGGTGTTTTCTTGAAGACAGTTCATGAAAGTGTGGATTATCATGTTCAGATGTTAGCACAGAAGAAGAATAGACAACAACATCCTCAGCTTGAGAGCAGCCATGATGATGTCCTCCTTGCATTTCATCATTTCTACACATGATGCCATTTACATCAGAAGCAGAAAGTATTCATTGATGAACCACAGGAGTCAAAGCTCAAATATCATACATTTTACAGTGGCTGAAATTGTATCATGGACAGTTACTTAGCTCTAATTATATGGTGTTGAAAGTCAGTATTCTTAAAGTGGCACTCCATCTTTTTTTCAGTTGGCCAAAGTGTATTACCCCTTTAACATGTTTGTGTCACAAATCAGGAAACATGCACCATCTCTGGAAATCACTCAGGATACTCAAGAAGTGTTGTTATGTCTCTAATCAAAAGACACAAGAGTGTAATTCTGTTTATCATAAAAGCTCATTCTTCCTAAGTCCTGAAGTGTTTGTGTGAGAAGCACATTCAACAAGCTTCAGTGAGAGAGGCATGTCTGGTCAACTGATTATGATAGCATGGCAACTGATGTTTGAGTTCCATGGCACAGATGTTTCTGAGGAGAGAGGACTTGATCTCTCCAGTGAAATATATTCTGTGGAAGCCAGTGTTAGTTGATATGTATGATAATGTACAAAATAGTCAGTAGTGCTTCAGCCAGTAAACGCATGAAACATTATAAATATTAGACTTTATATTGCCTTTGTATGTACAGTGACTGAACAAAAAAGTTAGGGATATTGGCATGTTAGGATTGATATTTTATCAGTCTGTCAAAGAATAAGTAGATTATTATTCATACTTTGAAAATTTACCTATATCCCTAACTATTTTTTACTTGGTATATATGATAGAGAAAATTCTATTTTTGTTATTTGTTTGGTTGGTAGATGTACTTTCTACACACCAACAATGATAAAATGTGTGTACATTTAATGGTGCTTTGCTATGTGGATCTATTTGGATGATGCATTCATGGGGTGTGGCACTTCATCAAGGAAGGCAGTGAACAGAACCCAATGATCAGTCATATTTTGTGTTTGTCAGTAGTGAAAACTATGTTGGCTAAGGACTACAGGGTCCAACCACATTTCTGACTATGTGTTGGGTTCTTTTTTTCAAATATTATCATGACCAGACATACCTATTGCAATGATTATCTTATTAAATGTCTGCAAGCAGAAACTGTTTGGATAACCACAATCAAGAGTTCAAAAACTTTGTGACGTAAAATATTATTGCGTAAACATTTGTTATCCTAATACAGTATGAGGGTATGTAAGCATTTAGACTACTTACATATATTCTGCAATGTAATTTCTGTTGTTGTTTGTGATGAATTGCGTTATATCTTGAACAGATTATATTTATTTATTGTTTCAGTTCTTTTGTGTATGATGGTTATGCGTTTTGTTTACATTCTGAGAAAGGTATTAGTGCTCCTTTTACCAGCAGGTGCTAGCTTGACGACTTACTTACGCAGTTCTGTATTATATGCATTTATCTGTAGTTAAACTGCCCCCAATATTGTAATGCATGTCAGTAGACAAGAGTTTTTTTTGTGTTATGCTGGACTTTGTGCTCTGTTGGGTAATCATGTACAGAAGGATGTCATAATCATGCCGAAGCGAAATGGCTACTTTTGAACTCATTGTAATGTAATCTAGATACTATATGTACCCACAGTACCATGCAACATAATTACATCTTAATTACCAGCTGAGGCAGTGCAGTAGCCTGGTGGTTAAAGTGTCCGCTGGTCACACTGATAAGCTGAGTTCAATTCACCCCATGGGTACAATGTGTGAAGCCCATTTTTTGTGTCCCCCACCATGATATTACTAGAATATTGCTAGGAGTTGTAAAACCTTACTCACTCAATAATTATCAGCTGTTTATTGACACAATCAGAATATATGAGCCATATAAGAGTAGAAAAGATCAGATATGAGGTCTCCCCTCACATCAGGATCAGTCAGAATCACTAGTCATCACACAGACCAGATTATGGACTGTCAAGGATTGTGCCATCCATTTAACATGTTACATAATGATAATATGTGTGTTATTTACTGATGTAGTTGATTATGAAAAATCAAACTGGACATTTATCATATAATATATAATATTGCCATATTTAAACATATAGATTTTCTTTCAAAGGGCATAGTATGTATGGTGACATGTCATAATAGTCCACAAGGAACATTCCTGAAGATTTTTAAGACAATTATTTGTACTGGTTGGTTCTGATTTCATTTGTGTGTGTAATGAAAGTTCTGTGTTTTATGATAAACTTATCACATTTGCTTGGAACATTACTCGGTATTATTGCTGTTGTTCCTTTCATGAACCATTATGCTTTAAACATTACAGTCCACTGGTCTGGCAGAGATAATAACAATACAAAATCCACAACTCCCTCCAATAAAGGTCATCAATCACTCCATCGGTTGCTGGGACTTTTGGGTCTTGATGTCCTAGAAGTGCACCACCTCCCTGGTGGAATGTCTGTCTGCAGAGCGTATTATCTCTGGTTGAGTCCTCTAGCCACATCAGACTTAAAGTCATCTAAAGATGGTATGTGTGCTCTTGGTTACTCTTCCTGCAACTGGCAATGAGGATGTAATGTCTGAGTGGGGTTTCATGTTAACCTGTGGCATGGTAGTTTAGTACAGTCAGCAATGCTTGAAGCTTTATAGATACAAAAATCCTGAATGTGACATTTCACTAGTGACCTTTACCTCAAGACTGTGTGTCTTGTTATCTTTCTTTTTCAGCTTTCTGATCTCATTGTTTAGTAGTGATAATGTGTTATGGCTTGTTGAATGAGCAAGTCATTAGTTAATCCCCTTCATGCTGTAAGGCCAAGTGACAACTTTCAGTCATTTTCCTCAGCAGATAAGCTGGGTGTCACACGATCCTAAGAGGATGTTCTGTATTTGTTGAAGATTGCTATTTCTGTGGGTGATAATTTACATATAGCCTTGGAATATTGCCCAGTGAGGCATTAAACAATAACTGATGTGTCACTGGATTTGCCAATAGTTCAATCAGATGCAGGAGTATTTACTTAAAATATGGAAATATGCAAGGTTATTTTTGTATATTTGCAATGTAACTGCCTATCAAGCTGAATAAAAATACAACACATTACTACCTTTCCTCTGTCTCAGGCTACGTCAGCACAGACAATGCTCTGAAAGAATTTGACTTGCCTATGAGCTCTGTTGATTTACAGCAGAAGAGTTTGTGCTCTGTATCGTCAATAACAAGACCCACATTTACTTGCATTGTGAGCATTAAATAGTGAATGTAGAGCAAAGCTCTTCACATGACTTGAAATGTGATGATCTGTGTTAAAATTGGTTTTTGCAAACCATGCTTACTGAAAGAGGTAACTAACTCTATTGAAGGGTCAGACTCGTTGACACGGTTAATGCAGAAATGGTATTCAGCAACCCATGCTTACTGAAAGAGGTAACTAACTGGATTATGAAGGGTCAGACTCGTTGACATGGCTTATGCATGTTGTTCATGATATCAGTCACTGGATTCTTGGTCTAGATTTGACTACATGCAGCCTGCTGACATAGAGCTGTAATACCACCTAGTGCAATGCTATGCTATGAACATTGTACTCTAGGCCGTATCTCCTGTATACATGATCATAATGCAGTGACTGAGTGAGTTAGATGGTTGACTTTGCGTGCATTTGATAATATGCCCGACTCTGAGAGTATGGGTTTGAATCCCAGATTGGACAAAAAGTGCATAAATTTGTACTTTACTGAGAAAGTGGAATTCCAAGTGAGTGTCCTGGTTAAGACAGTACAGAAGTGAAAGAAAATCCTGATTTGTTTGTATGTAATAACAGTCTTTAACAACCCTTTTCTTAGAGGGAGCAAGCTGGGAAGTGAGCTTTAACAACATTCTACATACATAAGATTTATTGGCTTAATGAAGGAGGAAAGCCATTAGGGATGCACGTCGCTGAAACCACTTTGGTTATACCCAAACAGACAGGTCCTCACAAATCTTGGACCATAATCAGATCCAGCCAGGATTTAACCCCGCAGTCTTTGGTTCCTGGAATGCCAAAGATATGTAACTCTCCAAAGCCATCTGCAGACCTTACCCTCCTGGGCCCTGTTTCACAAAGCTCTCGTAAGCCTAAGATTCTGCAATTTTTCTCCTAGCATCCATAGCTCCTGTGTTACAGTGTGGGAGGTACAATGCCTATGAGAATACTTTCACAATCTTAGGCTTACAAGAGTTTTGTGAAACAGAGCCCTGGAGCTTGTTTGGCAGGATAATTGGGTGTAACATGAGAAAGTGAATGTGAAACTGTTCATATATTTATACAATTATATTTACATTCAGCATTGATCAAAGCATTGTAAAAATGTACTGCCATACAAGGCATTTGACCGTATTTTGAAAATAACATGAAAGAAAGCATCTCCAATCCTCTCCACTTTTCTTCTTAAAAAACTTTTAACACTGTCTATATCGAAGACCTCTGTAGTCATAGCAACAGACTCAGTCTGAGATGTCAGTGGACATAATTGGCTGTTGTTACTGGTGATGTCCTCCGTATTTCTGTCTTCTTGACTAGTTGGAATATTATCCCTGATACTTATTTCAAGTATATTCCCCTTGCATGCATCAGGAAGCACAGTACCTTATGACACAATAGAATGTGCAGACAGACTCTCTAGTACACTGTAGTCCTTTACTTGTGGTTCAACCTTGCCTCATTTTGAGTATGACCTTGACCCTATTTAATAAGGCAGAGGTGAATACAGTCATGATGGCTGAGGGTTTTTTTCAACTGTTTTTTTTTCTTGATATTCTCATGTGTCTGGTCAACATGAATACTGACTAACACATTGTTCTATGCAGTCAGTTATGTTCATAACAAGCATCTTATGCTACTGAATCACAGATCACTGGAAGGAGGATGATAGCAGACTTGACTCTACTCTAATTTCCTTGCTTTTCACAGTCCACACTACTGAATAATCATGGACAGTGAATGTTCCTTGTGCAGGCTGTTGTTTTGTGACTCATCCTTAGGGTAAGAGTTCCTCCCATTCCCCTATCCTGAATGATATTTATTAATTGATATATACTATAATTATTAACAAAATCTGACAACAATTACTAGAGGAATCACAAATATAACTAAACACTCCCAAATTATTTACAGTACAGGGTTGAACCACTTCATGTTACCTCGGTAAATCTGCGGGAGAAAGATTATGGGGGAATGGAAGCAACTCTTTCTATCTTTAACACAGTCTCCATATTGCTTCAGTCAATGTGTTGGTCATATCCTTGATTGTGACCAGGGAGACCATGGAATACACAGATAAAAAATTGTTGCAGAACTTCTGCAGGTAAATGAGGTCATGGCTTGTTGATATTGATGAAACATAAAACTTACATCAGTCATTGAGTTTGGGGGAACAATCATTTATGTTGTCGTTTAAATTCAGTTTGTGTGCTTGACACCTTCAGTGACATATTCCAACAATCAGATTCCTCCTTTTCATATATTCTCATCAGCATAATTTCCTGAGGTTTATTGTTTGTCCTTGAGAACGCCTTGATCTTGACCATTGCAGTGACAGTGACCTTTAGTTGAAGCCTTGATGGACACCATTAGATCGCAGACTGCCTATCTGAGGACAGAAATATCATTGGTTTTATGTATGTTGAAACAGAAATGTAAGTGATGGAAGACTTCATGAAAATTTCTAAAGAGACATATAATCTCTGATTCAGTTGAAACTGATAAACTTAACAGTGATCGATTTCTTTTACCTACCAATATGGTAAGACAGTGATATGCTTCTGTTCTGAAGAAGGTGTGAACTGGATATGCGACAACAGATGAAACAGTAAGTTGAATAACTATGATCAAATAGACAAGATGTAGGTTTGGCAAAATGGAGTCTGTATGTGAGATATTCATGTTAATTAAACAAGGTAAATTAACTAAAATGATCTTAACTGCCTACTCATACAACTCTCTTGATTATTTAGGTCATCTATAGTTTATACACCACCCCCAGGGCTCAAATATTTCGATGGAGTATGGAGTGTTATTGACCACATTCACAACTTTTAGATACTTAAAAGCTCCTGATTTAAAAAGCTTATACAAAAGTAAACAATATGAACTGACAAATAAATTCAGTTTTAATATGGACACAGTATTGTACAGTATTGTGACAGAATATATTCGATGCTGCTTTCATCAACATTTTGCAATATCACATCTGGTGGTACAAGAAATTAATTCACACATTGTACCCATCAAACTCCTTAACCATGAGGCTTCCTCACTGACTACAATTATGTTTTGTCACATATACACAGAAGTTCAGGAGAGCTTCACAGAGATGATAAAGGGGGAGGAGGTAGCCATTATTCCTTGAGTATAGAATGTTTCAGAATTCAGGAATTGTCAGTCAAATGTGCCCAGTGCCATTTTCTCACAGAAACCAAAAATCAGTGCATAGGCAATACTTTGATTAAGAAAACAAGTGTCAACAGATTTTATACAGTAACAGAATGTTGCATTGGGGAAGGTTAAAAGGACCTCAGTGCCACATTCAAAATATTGCACTCTTGCACTCATGATGACTTGACTGCATGTTGAATACTTGTCTAATGCCATTCAATGAGATACCATGTGGCTGATTGACATGGATAGCTATTCCAGACACAGTTTCTTGACTCAAAGATCTCCTGTTCTTGCCTTATCTCCAAATGCTCATTGGTTACAGTTAATTTAACATTGGGAACATGAGCTTATAGCAATATTCCAGCATTATCATGGCAGGGGACACTGGAAATGGGCTTAACACCATATACCATTAAGCTACCCTATCACCCCTTACATAATATGAGATCCAGCTTGTCTACCACAATGGTGAACAACAAGCAGAGCAATGGAAGCTAACTGCACCACAACAAGCAACTTTCTATCACATCTATGATACAGACATCTGTAATCTGTGACCGGTATCCAAAACCAATGTGCACCAAAACAAACCCAGTAGCCATACACAGAGATACTTACTCTCGTCAGTTAAACTGTTGAAATAATAACATTGTGTCACATCACCTTTGATATCAGGCTGAGTTATGATATTAATATGTTTTAAGAATACATGTATATTGACATTTCTTGCATATTTGATGGTTCAAGCCAAACTCGGTGATATTACAGCTAGATGATGTTGGTCTGTAAACAATCAATTAAGTCTCAACTCAGACAAATCAGTTTGATATCATGAGCATTGGTCGATGCAATTTTAATACAATGACATTAATCAACCAGGTCAGTAGGGCTGGCACAGTTAACCAGAATACCTGGAATCTGTGGGTGATGAATTGGTCCCAATATTAGTACCTGTCCCATTAGGCAGACCAGTCATGATCATGTGATTAATGGATTAAACAATGCCATGTTATCCTGTCTACCAAAGGGGATTTCTGATAATTGAGAGGTTACCATAGAAACAACCTGAATACCTACCAATGGTCCAGAAGAGCGAGTGATGCGTGTCCGGTCATCTAATTTCTGGTTGGTCAGTTCTGATGTTACAGATGACCGTCTTGGTGGTATAATTCCAGATGCAATCAGTGGAGGTGTCGAGTTCACCATATGTCGATTCACTGTCTTTAAAACCGGACCCGTCCTGAAAGATTGATAGGAACTGATGCTGTCGACAAGGAAAAAGAAAGCTATCACTGGTTTTATCTTTTTAACAAAATAATTCAAAACAGAAAAAGTTAATATTCTAAGTCATACATTTGTATGGGCGCATCTCTGAAGAAACTTTTGATATAGGAGGAAACAATTTCCACTATATTTTATAGGCACATTCTCTCTTTAAGTTCACCATCATCAAATGTCAAGGTCATTTCAGTTACATTAACCACTACTGAAACTTATTAAAATATTTAGTGTCAATTTCTGTTAGATTGATCTACTTTATAAAGGCAATTTCTGCTTGAATAGGCTGGTGTGTGAATTACTCTTACACGTCTTCATCTTCAGGAAAGTTTGAAAAAGTTGGCACCTAATAAATGTCTTTGGTAGCACCAACATTGTGTACTAGTATCACATGATACTTTACTTCCTCGGCAGTGTATTAACGGGTAACAACACACACAAATAAGATGGACTTGTCTCAGATATTTAGCTCCTCTCAGACATCATACTCAAATGTTATGTATTTATTAAAGAAATGGACAAACTCCGGCATAATTTATTTAAACAGAACTCCCTTTAGTCCAAACTCATGACCTATCCCTGTAAAAGTTTTATGTAAAATGTAAAGGCCTCAACAGCCAAATGATCAGAGACAAGTCCCCTTTTAAGTTAGGCACCAGTGTACCTGACAGGCTTTCTGAACACAGGTGGAGGGAGGGGGAAAGTGAGGGGGTTAGACACGTGGTCAAGCTGGTATGGGTTGCGGCGTGATGACACAGGGAAGGTACGAATGGGAGTCGCAACATCGCCTGCTTCCGAGTCACTGTCATCGGAGGAGCTACAAGGGAAGGTTAGCGTCTCAACAACCAGTCACCATCTAGTATCAACTAAAACGCTCCTTCAAACATACCCTTGTGTGAATCCTTTCATACTATTTCATGGTACCATAAGTACAAATTTGCATTATTAAATAGATTAACTATTGCAAAAAGAACAAATCCAAACACCTTCTATTGAATATTACTTACATTAACATAAAAAGTGGCCATAAGGGGTTTTGACACGGACAAATATCTAGTTATACATAGTAATATATTCAGATATTATCTCACAAGGTCTGTTCAGGAGGCCTGTTCTTTGTCTTGTTAGATGCACAGAGTGATCAGAAGAATTCCCGAGTCAGCAATATTACAGCTAAGAATAGTTCTCTGCGTATCTCTAACCCTTGACGAATCAGTCGACAGTGGGGATACATTCACTGTCCCACATACTGCAGTCACAGGGAGTGAGTGTGTATGGTTTTATGTCCCTACTAGCAATATGCCAACGACATTACAACTGGGGACACTAGAAACGGGCTTCACACATTGTATCCAAATGGGAAATTGAACCCAGGTCTTCAGCATGACAAGCAAACACTTTAACCACAAGGCCATCCATAGCACTCAGATCACACCTTGTTGCAAACACAGTGGCCATTCTGACCTCCTCATACTCATTTTGGTGACCAATGACCACACCCAATGTGTCTTCCCTAAATACATATGAACTGTAGACACATAGCTGTTATCATGATATAGTTTCTATCCAGCATGCAGTACTTGGTATATAAACATGCAGTAAACAATGGACCCTATACACCCATATTACAATACACAGGACAAAAAAAAAATTACTACATGGCTAATGCTGGTACACAATAAACAGTCCATTCCTGTAGCTCACCTTCTCAAACAGTGAGTAAGTAAGTTCATTTTTATGCCACTTTCAGCAATATTCCAGCAATATCATGTTAAGGACCACCAGAAATGAGCTATATGCATTGTACCCTTCTTCTTACATCCCTGCTGACAGATGTTAATATAAATAGAGGGTACTAAATGACCTTCCATGCAATACCATTTTTATTAAACAAGTTCATGATTTGGTATCATACAAGCCAAAGCGAGTTTGATACGAACTCTTTAATTAGTTTAATAAAAATGGTATTTCATGGAAGTGACTTTAGTATTCTGTTTATTACTAGCTAACATAAATTGACAGAAACTGCAGCTAAATTGCCTACAGTGTGAGGACTCTCAGATTTCCACGAGTCAAACAAGGTCTAGTAAAAATGTGACAGCGACATTAGCATTGTGACATCACAACTTTAAACCATTTTGTCATATGTCAAGCGGTATTACACTAGTGTAATAGTGCCATAAAAATATTACATTGCAGTATCTTCAATGGGTGAGTAATAATAACATATATCACATGCCAAGGAATATATCTTTTAGTAAGTATGGTTATATTATATTTCAAGAATGCAAATCTCTTTTATCTGGAGTGCAAATAGTGAATGAATGCAGATGTGAAGGTGAGCAAAGCCAGTTAGCACACGCAAGATTACCTGAGGTCTTTGGTTCCATTAACCAGATGACCATTTGAGAGGCCATTGGTCAGAGAGGTGGAAGGAAGGATGAAGCCATTTGTGCTGTGTACACCTGGGCAAAGATCTCGGAAGTTGTCTGCGGAAAGACATAATAGTAAGTGAGACAGTTTTAGTTTCATGCTGCACTCAGCAATATTCCAGCTGTATAGTGGCAGTCTGTAAATAACTGGAGCAGACATTCCAGTGATCAACAGCATGAGCATCAATCTATGCAATTGTGACGACATGTGTCAACCAAATCAGCCCGCCCAACCACCCAGTCCTGTTAGTTGCCTCTTACAATAGGAATGGGTTATTAATTACAAATTCAAACCTGGTTGGTGGAGTTTGTACCTTAGGAGGGTAGGGTGGAAATAATTTAACAGAAATAGTATTCCATATTTAAGTTATGAATTAACACACACGTTCTTTGACTATTAACTCAGTCTCACCTTTCCTGCAGTAGGAGTTGAATGGATTACCATGATCACTACATCTGTGTATGGTTTACCATCTGTTTACATATGTGAATCCAGGCCACATACATCTATTCCATACAGTTACTAGACAAGTTTGATACCTCAGATTTTTAAACTTTTCTAAATAGCATCAAATGATTTGATGATTATTTTCTTAGATACAAATGTGCACTACTTTATTTTCTAACAAGCAAACACAAAGCATCATGTAGAACATAAAAGCCTCCTTATAGATGCATATAATTTATTATAACACACAAAACACAAACATACTTAATTGCCTTATTCACCAACATTTTAATTTTTCATGTCAAACCCACATCAGATCACACCAAAGTACTATAAAGCAAAACAATAGTATATGTCTCAAAAGAATTTAAAGAATATCCAAATTCTTAATATGACTTTTGTTAATATGTCATTGGAAGACAAATTAATCAGAGTCATATGAAAAAGCTATCTTAACTTCTTTTGAGTAGTATATATAGACAAAACGTCTATATGCAACAACTAATTCTATCCAGCTGTGAACTTTCAATCTATCTAGCCAAGTATACCAAAAGTGACAATGTTGTTGACTCACAGAACGATGCCACATTCACTGGGGGCTTAGTGTCTGTATGGAGAAGTTGTGCATGTTGTACATAGTTATATATACATCCTTAACAAAAATATTTTAAACCACTAATATTTGTATTTCTGGAACCATTGCCCACATAATACAACACAAAAAAAGAAGAAAATAATCACTGAGCATGTTGTATTGTCATAATTATATTAACTATCATGTTGATAATTTTAGATCAATCTGTAGGATAGTTTTTATATGTGCCCTGTAAAAAACCTGAACATAGGACAAGATTGAAAATACTTCCAAACATTACAAATGCCCCATACCATTCCATTTTCCAGTCATTATGCTTATTTTCAAGCCAGAATAAAATCATTTTACAATTAATTTTTATTTCAAATTAAAAAATATCTATAAAGTATGTTTCTTTTTTTTAACACAACTGAAATTCTTCAGACCCAAGTAATCAGACTTAGGAAATCTCCAAACAACAATTACTTGATTCTGTTCAACAAGCTGAACCAAAGCTACCAGGTTCTGAAGCTCACCTACAACACCCCTTCATATAACTAGTCATTAACTACAACTGGAAGTATATAATCAAGGATCACTCCATGAATGAAAGTGCTTGTCTTTTAAATATATAAGTAATATATAAATATATACATCTTTATGATTTTGATGAGCATTCCTGCTCTAACACATGAGTTTAATTGACACTGTGCAATCATATGTAGAGAGTTATCTATAACATTCCACAAAAGATAGAAGCCACCTTCTAAATGCCTCGAAAACAATCTCAGTTAGAAACATGCAACAATGAGCTGGTATCTAGCAATACACTTACCAGCATGAGTATACCCTGTTCGGATGTTGAAGCCAACAAGAGCCTGTGAGATGTTGGAGGTTCCTTCGTTGAGCGCCACCTGCAGGCGATGATGAATATCATCAGGGGAGGCAAGCGGAGGCTGCCCTGGTGCATTTCTACCATCTACAAACTGCAGGAGGGAAGCAAAGTCAGCAAGCATAGTTAGCAAGCAGGTCAGCAAGGATGATAGGAGAAAGGTGGAGAGCAACAAAGCATAGAGATTTGCTCCTGAATTTAGGACTGGTTTGAGATTATATCCCAGGTACATCACTTGTCTGTGTGGCTGTTTGTACTGACTGGACTAGTGCTT
This sequence comes from Haliotis asinina, assembly GCF_037392515.1. Taxonomy (NCBI): domain Eukaryota; kingdom Metazoa; phylum Mollusca; class Gastropoda; order Lepetellida; family Haliotidae; genus Haliotis; species Haliotis asinina. The sequence continues at coordinate 32,983,436 of NC_090282.1, read as the reverse complement.
GAACTGTAATTGTAATTGCACACACAAAACCATGGCACGCTCTAACATTAATACCCCTTTCAGCATACAGACATATCCTGATCATTCCTCAGTGTCCACATCACTGACACTTCATGAATCTCCTCTCACCTACTTATTGCCTTAAGTCTTCACGTGTTACCATGTATGTTTTCATGCAATGGGACATCAAAAGCATTATTTAAACTTAGTGCAAAATTTGATTCAGGAGATTCTGACCAAGAGGTATTCCTCATTTCCCTAGTTAATATTTATTTCTAAATAGAATGTAGGTTTGGAGAGTAATTATTGGTTTGGGGAAAATGTAGACATACAGTAGTGTTTTTTTGTAGGAGTTTATTTGTTAAAACTCTTTCTTTATTTTGGCTCTTCAGGTGTGAGTTTGTGTGTGTGTGTGTGTGTGTGTGAAAAGTATGGATCCATTTTATTAAGTCTGGCTTACTATTTTTGTTGATCAATAAATTGTATTAATTTGGGAGATATGAATTGTGTTTGTTGTTCTCTGGGAAGACTCAGAAATGCCACTTACTGCCTAAGAACCTAAAAATAAGGTTTACGAAAGGTTTCAGTCTCTGAATATTCAGTTATGATGCATAAAAATACAAAAAACAAAATGTATAACAGAGATCATTTCAGGACATTGACCTTGTCATTCACATAAACCATACTGCCACTGGGTGACCTACCTCAATGGAGACGGCTAAATATTACAGATCTAGTGCGGTGACCAGGTTGTGTTGTTAGATACATGGTTAACTGGATTATTTTTTAGGCACTTGGTTATCCAGTTGTTTAGATAAAGACATAAAGCGTATAACAGAGAACGTTGAACCTGGTCAACATAAACTGTACTGTCATTGAGCCACCTACCTCAATGGTGCCTATTACACTTTACATTATTTGAAACATCAAGTTATGAAACATACATTTTTGATGTTCAAACACATCATTTTCACAACTTACTCACTCACTGTTGGAGCAAAAACTGACATCCTCTGTCAATATGCATGTAAACTAATGTTTAGATATGTCTGAATAAACTGTATTTTATTTTCTGGAGATTGTCCTCAGACAACTTTACTAGTCCTTTCAGCATAGACTGAACCTTGATGGTACATGTGTATCTGCAACCATGATTACAACACCAAACCAGTTGTGTCTCAATGCAACTTATCAGTACTAATCAATGTTATATGATCTATACTACTCAAAACAAAGTTAAAGAACACCTAATGCTGTACGTTGCCATAGTTTAACTGCCATGAAGTAGATTGCTTTTTCACTTCTTTCAAGCAGGTATATTACCAGTAAGGAGGGGAACCAAGATGGCAACAGATGGCAGAAAGGTCTAGGAACTATGGCCATGATATTAAAGCACAGATGCTATTCTATAAAAACTACTTTTCCATCCCATGAAGTAACTATGAGAGACCGTAAACAATGCAACTAAGCAGGAAAGGCTATGCTTTGACACCATTTATCATCAGTAACACAGATGTAGCCATGCACAGTTCATACTGGGCATTTTGTCAAGAACGTAACACTTTTGTGTTTGTGGATATTGTGAAATTGTACAAGAAATGTGTTATCAACAACTGACTGACTGATTACAGATACAAATCTATTAGTTCCACCAACTCACAAAGAAACTGAGATCTTTTTGTCTATCTTCTTCTGTTTTCTTCTTGATTTCTGCCATTCTCTGGAATGTGACAAATGAACACAAATCATGTTTCATATATGAGTGATAAATAACAGGAATGTCACATTAGGTCACCATGAAGTCAACAAAATCTTGTACTAATCCACAAATATACAGTGTGTTTTTCATAAAAGCAAACATTGTTCAAATTAACATATTATTTTATACCAATACTGACTCAAACAAATTGCTTGTTTATCACCCTCTCAAAATGTAGTACAAATGTAGTTTTGTGCTTCTGTGCTGTGTTCACCACATTTCACTCAAGAGCACCCTAAACGATTTTACAGCTATCATTTGTGTGAACGATAGTTTGCCAGTAATGTCTATACTTTTATCATCTAGTGTAGTTTTATACGGACAAACTTTATGGATGAACAACTTATTTATGCAGGTGATGCAAAGTATCAATACAGATACTTTTATCAATGTCAAGCAGGTATATAAGAATCTGTATCAAAACATTGCATAACCTGAATAAATTATTATTATGGATGTTTATATTGTGTACATATCCATGGTACTAGTGTTTGCTCAAGGTGCTAGTATTTCATTTCCTCGCTCAACCTCGCTGGATAACGCTGGATCACTAGCCTGGTGTTTTAGCAAGCTCGCCCACTGTGCCCCCATTCTTCTTTATTCATCCATAAAGTTTGCCCTTATCTGACTCTCTGACTTCTAAAAATGCCACTCAAAAAAGTTAGTCAAGCTTTGATTACCATATTCCTAGATTCCTTGACCATCACTGCAGAGCTGGAGTAATCACTTCCCACTCATTTCTTTCATTGGCATTCTAGAAGTTGAGGATGTGAGGACAATTTTTCTGGATATACAACTTGAATGTTTATTCTGCATGGGTGACATTTCAACATAGTGATGAATGTTGCCATCAAGCGAATGACAAGCAACAACATTAGATTCTGTGTCAAAACATCCCCTATACAGAATAAAGAAGTTGTATATCCATAAAAGTTGTCCTCATTCTTCCTTCTTGTTGCCTTACAGTACCTCGGCACAGCTAAATTCTTTGACTTCTATTTCAGATAACTATGTGATAATGAGATAGTCGGTAGTTTTCAGTGTACCTTAGCCTGTCTCTCAATACTCCTCTCCTCTGTGAAGCAAGGCACACCCCCATTACTGCGCCCCTCATACTTGCTGATGTAGTGGGGACGAGTGGCCATTCTCATGTACTTGTCCAGGGCAGCATTGGCCTGCAATCAGAACTTTTGGTTCACAAGTTGGAAACTTTCATTTAGATTCTACATATATGTATTCTACATAGATTCTACAAACTATATTGAATTAACTTTTTCTATTTGTGACACATGTTAAAGCTTTATGACTGGCCATTTGAAATGTTTTCTTGAATGACAAATATATTTAAGACATATAGAAAAATTACTGTTCAAGTTACTGCACTGAGCCAATGAGAACCCCATGCATGATTTAAAATAATTTTCTCCCCAGAATACAAAACAAATCTCAGCAAAAAAAGAACATAAAAAGACTCAACTCCAAACAATTACAATCAATTATGGAAGGAAGGTACACTGACACACATGTGGAAGACACAAGGTTAGAGTGAAGCCATGCAGGTCATGTTAATAGTTGAGGCAATCAATAGCTAGCCCTGTATAGAAGGAATATAACCATACCAGCATGCAGACTCCATATGACTCACCAGAGAAATAACAAAATCTTTATTCCTACATATACATACACACAGAAGTGTCATGGTTATAGAACGAAGATAAAGATTCTTCAGAACTGGGTTCTGCTTCTGTTGTATATAGGGAATACATTGCAATCTGATCATAATAATGGTTGTAGACATCTGGAACTAGCCTGGATGACTAGGATCCTTCAGGAGAGACACAAAGGTCATGCTATTGTTTGTCTGTATCTAGGGAACCAGTGTACACTCTAACCACTATACTCATTGCACACACAAGGTACTAAAGCAAACTGGATCATACATTTCTGTCTGCTGGATCTAGAAAGGAATCAACACAACATCCACTATGAGTAACTACCTTCTTCAGGACATTCGACAGTAGCAACAGTTCAGGATCCAGAAAGCATGTAAATAACTCGTCTCCTACTTGGAGGGAGGAGAACAAATCTGAACTCTGTTTCTTCTTGACGTTTCTTTCTGTTCTTGTAAAAGACCATTGTGATAACTTTTTAGTAGTTGGGATGTAAATTAAAAGTGAACTACATCATTGGAATATTGACTCTATACATCGTGTGATTTTCCTTAGAAATTTGAAGAATACTTCAGTGACTGGGAATAAGAATTGTACTGTCCAGAAATATTGTCCTTCTATTTTCTCCTTCCATATCATGGCTGATGGGTCCTTAGCAACCTTAACTTCCAATATGCAATATTCTACCATGCCGGCTATGACTTGCTCACACATACTGTTTAGGCCCTTGGTAAAGTTTCAAGGTGTCTGGCTGTGTAATCTTCAATCTGAATTGTTCAGCTCGTCTTTCCACAATACAGCTAGCTGTGTGAAGATGGATCATGTCTGCCATAAACTTAAGGAATCATTTTGATAAGACAATCATCTTCAGTATGTCATATTTGTTTCACAAACAAATATTTCTATAAAAGTCCTCAATTAAATAAATGGTACTACTATGATGGAACATCACAGAGAGTTTCAAGGCATTTCCAGCAGACACCATTCAAGGACTGATCCTCAGTGAAAGAAACTCCTGCATTTACTCATTGTCTGTTCATAAGCAGTTTTAATCAGACTGTGTTCTGTGTATCCCCTTCTCAACATGGTGGACACATGGGTAGATGGATGTGTAGGTACACCTGCTGGTGTGTCCAAGGCAGAGTAAGAACATGTTAGCATGGATCTGTCATGTTGCCAAACAGTCTTGGCTGTCTGACTTCTTGAAGCTGATTTGTTTGTATGACGTATATTTCTCAATGGGTGAAACACTACCTTCCCATCGTCTAACTGTATTTTGAGAAATTGTGATGTGATCATCACGGAAGACAAGTCAGTGTCTTCAGATGATTCTCTGCATCTGTGGTTCTTCAGCATCTGAAAAGCTTCAAAGGTCAGTCCTGGCATTGCTGACCGAAGACTTGATGGGACATAACTCCTCACAGTCTTCTCAGGGAGAATTGAAAATTGTTTGGGGATTAACACGATTGTTTTCTTCTCAGGGGTTGAAGATTTTGATTTGGATTTCTGAAATTTCAAAATGATAATAGTATCTGTCTGTATATCGAGAACACTTGAAGCATGGAACAGATGATACAACTGTCCACCATGAAATGAAACAAAGAACAAAGGAAACCAAACCAAGAAATGAGGAAAATACAAATATAACTGATACCCCATAATATCAACAGCAAATGAATCAGTCCTGAGAATGACAACTGAAAAACATAACTATGAAAACGGATATGTCGACCAAAAGTACCAGGAGAAACTAGCAAATGGAAAGCAAAAGCAAAAGGATCTACACTGACAGAAAAATAAAGCAGACTGAATAACCACACACACACACACACACAGAGTACTGCCAATTGAAACATAATTAAGTCTGTCCTCTGCCAATGATGGAATTGATAAAGAAGATTTTAACATTAAAGTCCTTTGCACATATATGATCATGATCTCTATGGAGACTAGACACAAAAAGACCAACTGAATATTCCAGTAAACTCTATGTCTTGCCAAACAACAATGAGTGGGTTTATGGGCCAGAGTTATCACTCAAGTAGCTTGACTAAAGGTCAGTTTGCTCATGAAACAGTTATTCAGTCATGTTTTGTTGTAGGACCTACCTGTCTGGTGTGTCCATTAACAACTGGGTGACAAGATCACACTTATGATAATAAGAGCTGTATCAGTCCTGTGACTACTGGAACATTTCTGCCTGGTCTCTCAACTAAGAAATGGGGACACAATACCTACCTATATGACTCATCCACAAAAGACTAAGCACCCTTGACAACCTGATACCTAGATGTCCAGCTAAAACACTGTCTCTGCTCTTGTCTCTTTGAGACCACCTACCTGTCTGGCCACTAAGACCTGGGAATACATGACAACCTGAGACGTATGTGTCTGGCAGCTAACATCTGGGGACCCATGACAACCTGAAACCACCTACCTGTCTGGCCACTATCGTCTGGGGACCAATGAAAACCTGAAACCACCTACCCGTCTCGCCACTATCGTCTGGGCACCCAAGACAACCTGGAACCACCCACCTGTCTGGTCACTATTGTCGGGGAACTCATGACAACCTGAGACCTACCTGTCTTGCCACTATCATCAGGGGACCCATGACAACCTGAAACCACATACCTGTCTGGCTACCTGAAACCACCCACCTGTCTGGCCACTATTGTCTGGGCACCCAGGACAACCTGAGACCTACCTGTCTGGTTCTGTACAGAGGTGAGCTGTGTGACTGGGAAGGTAGAGACCCTGAGGGTAGCTGGTGGTGGGAGCCATGATGTGACTCTGGGACACATACAAGGGCCGGCAGTGATGCCTGCTTGTAGCAAACATGTTTCCAATCACCAGGTTAGTGCACACAAAACATTTATTATGCACACAATTGGTGTGACAGGGATGCAAATCATTATCTACTACCATGATATATCCATCTTGATCGTGCAGTGCATCTCCACTTTATTGTGATAACATACAGAACTTAGTATCACCTTGTCCTCAAAATTCATGCTAGTTTGCTGTCCCAGACCACTAAACTGTGCTGAGGATAAGTTCAAATCTGAAGATGGTGGTCCTCATGAACTAACAGCATTCAAAGGCCATAAGTTCTCAATGCTTTAATTCTGTTACATACTTGAATAGATCAAAACTGATAAAACACTAAGCGCATACATATTCTTGGCTTGTTAAAGTAGGGTAAGCTACAGACTTTTGAGGACTAGGGAAAGAGGCATACCAGATTTCTGGACAAGCCCTGTAAAGTTTGAACTTCTGAAACTGTATCAAAAGTCTTGTTTTGAATCTGATTTGACCCCCATAAAATTGAAATGAGCTTATGTGTTGAAAAAATCTGTGCAAGGTTACTGAGAGAGAGACTGACATCACTTACAAATAAAGCAATGATATGAAACCAGTAGGTTATATTTATCATACTAGCAGGGACACACTGGAGTATCAAGACCTGATTTACCTTCAGTGCAAACATGTTATATAGAGAGAATATTAAACTATGTCCCATTTAATACCACATTTATTAAATGAGTGAATGGTTTGGTGTTTAACGAGTGAAAGCGGGTTAGATACCAATACCATTTACAAGTTTCATAAATGTGGTGTTACTGGGGACATAGTTTAGTATTTTATTTATTACTCATCCAACATTAGTCAAATAATACTGAGCAAAGTACTTGTTTCCTAAGAATGAATGAGTGTGGTGACACTCTGCTTTCTTCTAGTCAAGCAAGGTCTAACACTGTCGTGACAGAGGTATTAGCATTGTGACGTCGTAACTGTAAAACACTTTGACGTCATACGTACGGCACCACAATGTGTAATAACTTTGTAAACAGTGATATCTTCAGTGGGTGAGTAATATATTCAGTATTAGTATGTTTAACCAATGCAACACTGAAACCAGAAGTGGGAAGGTGTTCTTTACTCAGCTTTCAGTGTATTTTAACTAATATAAAATTGATAAACAATATTAAAAAATTCACAGCACTCTCAACTCCTGAACAGAAACCAAATACGGCATCTGTGAAAATTTAATTGTCCAATCAACTACAGTTGTAACTAAGGTTACAAGACACACTTACAGATAAAACTTTCATTCGAGAGTCCTCTTTCTTTTCAGCTGGGGTAGGTGTTTTCTTGTCACGATCCCGCTGTTTTCGAGATTTCCGCTTCTTCTTCCGAGTTTTAGATTCTTTCATTTCTGGTTCTGATTCACTGTCACTATCACTTGAACTGAAATCCAATCAATTAAATCAAATTCTCTTTGCAAACAGCATTAGCATGGAATGAATGGAAACTGAATTAGATCTACTCACGGAACTTCAGCAAAACCAATTAATAACAATTGCTTTGGATACCAGATACATCAGTCTACAAGAATTCCAAATCAAAATCCTCAAAAAGTAATTTAGATAACCTAGACATACTACAGATTATTCTAAACTTCCTCATTGCTGAGAAGTCTCAATATCCAATAGCTCCATCATAATGTCACGCTAGTTTGTTGAATAACATCAATATGTAATGGAAATGTCACTGAAAATAAATAGGCTCTTTCCAATTTTGTGATTGTTTTGTCAGAAATCACACTTTGCTACTAACTCTGATTCTGTGATTGCATCTCGAACACTGAGCTCTGTGAGAATGTTCAGACAGCCATCCATCGTTTTGAGAGACATGTTATCAATGAGTTGATCAATCTCCTTCCTTGTTAATGCTGGTTCTTTCCCATTCTCAGGCTTCACTCCCTTCAGGTCCTTCTTGTCCTCCTTCTTCCCCTTGTCCTGCTTGTCCTCCAGTGAGGACTTTTCCCGATCCTTGGCCACGAGGGATAGAATGACACCTGTCCACTTCTCTGCATCCTCCTGGATCATCTCTGCCTCCACCTCTGACAGATTGGAATCTGAAATATTATCAGTGAGTGAGTGAGTGAGTGAGTGAGTGAGTGAGTGAGTGAGTGAGTGAGTGAGTGAGTGAGTGAGTGAGTGAGTGAGTGAGTGAGTGAGTGAGTGTGAGCGTGAGTGGTAGGTAGATAGTTGGGTATGTGGATGAGTGAGGGTTGGGTTTTTTTTAGTGAGTGAGTGAGTGGTGGATGGCTGGGTGAGTGAGTAAAGCAGAACATCGAGAGGAGACAAGCAAAGCAGTTAAGTGGAATAGTGTGTCGTCTGACACTGCAGTCACCTGTATTCCAGATAAACTATCACAACATACAAGAAATTAGATTTCAACAAGTGAAACTGGGGACACGACTAAGCATGACCAAAAAATCATGCTCCACAGTACGCTCATGTACACACAAGCAGACAAGTCAAAGCTTCAGACACTAAAGATGAATCCGTTTCATTTGTCAATACAACAATATCCTGTAACTAGTCTACTCTGATCTCTACAGTTACTGAACTGACTTATGGTCTCACCTTGCCTCAACATGGCCATGTCTGTGAAGCTGGGGATCTTGGTGTCCTGTGGAAGGAGCCCTCGACTCACCAGAATATCCTGCGTAATCACTCTTGTGAGGTCAAGGACAACCTCTGTCTGGCGGCTGCCAACAAAGAGTATTGCTTTCTCAGTTACAAGAATCAATACAAATATTACTTCCCTTTAAAATATTTGTCCTCTCAGAATTACAAAAAACTCTTACACTGTCTTTTTTGCATGGATATTGCCTATCCCATGACCACAGAAATTCAGAAATCGATTTAATTATGTCTAACAGAGTCAAAACTGTGAAGGGTTGAGTCCGCTATGCAAATCATTCAGCCTAGCTTTTGCACAAAATGATCCAATTGTATCCCAAAATCAAAACAAGTGAATGTTGACCTGGGTACAATATGAGCCAATGGGAAACCATGGAACAAAATATGCCTATGGAAAAAGCTGATGCAAAAGGAGCAATTAGTTCCCCATTGTAAATGAACCAATATCACCCATCAACAAATGAACCAATGGTAGCCCAGTATCAATGTACAAAGGTAGCCTAGTATAAAATGAGCCATTGGAAACCCAGGTAAAATAAGCCAATGATAGCCCAGTATAAATGAGCCAATGATAGCCCAGAATAAATGAGCCAATGATAGCCCAGTATAAATGAGCCAGTGATAGCCCAGTATAAATAAGCCAATGACAGCCCTGTATAAATGAGCCACTGATAGTCCAGTATGAATGCGCCAATGATAGCCCAGTATGAATGAGCCACTGATAGCCAGTACTCACGCCTTGTTCTGCTGCAGCTCCATGTAGTCCAGCACCACCTGCCCCAGGGTCTTCCCCATGTCCATGAAGTCACTGATGTTGAAGTGCCGACTCCGCCCACTGAAGTACAAAACACTGCACATGATGAGATTATGTTCAATGGATCTGAATCTGACATGTCCATATTATTGTCTATACTCATGAATCAAGATGAGGAGTATTTTGGGGAAATGATTTTGTTTATTAAGATTATTTCCATGTCCGTTTCAAAAGATATAATTTGATCCTAATATGACGTAGGGTTTCCTTAAAGGCAAACTTTTCCCATGTTAGTTTATGCCAAACTGCTATGGTGACAACATATTGTGGTATGTATAATGATATTCCAGCAATATTCCTGCTATACTGCAAGGGTCTGTACATAATCGGGACCAGACAATCCAGACATGGCTATGTGGGCATCCGTATATTTCAACAAACTGCACTACAACTATCTGTAAATTTCATCTAAACACACTGTACTTCTATGCAACTGCAACTGCTACCTGTCAAGAATGGTTCCGCTGAATGTGGCCTCCAAGGTGAAGCTGTTCTGTATCTTCATCTGTCTCCACATCACCACGCGACCTGTCGATTCCTTACACTTCCTTATATGAAACTTGCATGATGGGTAGCTGAACTTGTCAGGGGACTGAAGAAACAAACAGTGCAGTTACTGGCTGGGTTAGACTGAGGTATGCTACCCAATTGTATGCTAACACAATTTCCTCACTTATCATCAATCCCTGCAGGATGGATAATATTCTTTGTATATCTTGTATCCCATGAAGGAGGTGGCAGAAGACGAGAACCAATACTTCTGTCATTTCTTAAAAGATGTTCAACTGCGGTGTTGGTTGTCATACATTCTCATTAGTAATGAAGACATTTAATAACTGTAATACCTTTTGTGACATCAGCCAAGGGAAGAGCCGTTCATTGATAAAGGTCCTAGCAGCACCATACTGGGACACATCTTCTTCCGTGGATGTGTTATTGCCATACATGAACACATTGTGTTTGCGACTGTGGCCGTGAAGGTCACAGTATAAAAGCACCTGTCAGAAACAAAACCAATAATCACAATTTGTGAAAAATACATGAAGACCTCAAGTCAGTATAATGCTATATGTATTTTTAATATTCAGGATTTTGCAAGTGACATAACGATTACAACTCCAGCTACAATATGTGCAACATCAACAACATAATAAGCATAGCATTTGTCACGCTCTTCATGGCAATCTTGTTATTCCATACAGGGACTTGGGGTGACGAGAGGTGAACTACACAGGGCACTGCAATAAATGACAACTCAAGTACTATGAAACAATGAGAGACTGAATATGTTGTTCTATGCTGCCTTTAGCAATATTCCAGCAACATCATACAGATCACACCAGAAATGGGCTCCACACAATGTACACATTTGTGTTCAAGTTCATTGTCATTAAGGATCCTAATTACTTGTGTGATAGGTTCATTGTGTTGTTGCAGAACTGGTACATTGTGCTATTTGGGAAAACAGGATAATTCTGTTATTGTGAAACAGGTTCACTCTGGTATTTGTGGAACAGGTTCGTTGTTATTTGTGAACATGTTTGTTGTAGAATGGAGTGTTGGTAGAGAGTGTAGCAACTGACCTCATGCCTCTGCATCAGCATGTCCACCATGTTCTTGACATACCAGATGGTGGGGAAACTCTCACACCGGGGATGGCGGTAGTTCCTGTTGAGGTCTCGGGCAGCAAGGGAGCAGCGGTAATTGCCCACAATAACACCATCAGGGTTCAACATTGGCACTATTTTGAAGATAACACTATTGCGAAGTTTCTGGAATATGTACACAATATCATTCTTCAACAAAGGTTTTGCTGAACAAAATTTCAGAGATGAACATTTTAATAGTAAGGCAGATATAAAAAGACAATTGAATGGGAGGACAACAAGTCCATAACTTACAGACATGAATCATAACAAAGTATTACAGAAACATGAATGTATTGGGGCAGAAGAGTCACACCACAACTTCAGGGTGGCAATCAAGAAGAAGCACCACAATATAGTAACAAAAGCAAAAGATTTAATTTACAGTTCATATATCATTTGTATATTTTCATCAGTATTAATAACATGGTAAAGAAATATTTGGGATAACAATAATAATAAAACTGGCATGTGTGGCTTCATGCACCATTTTGTCTATTGACTGAGTCTGACTAACCTCAGCTACTGGGTGGGAGCTCGTGACGAAGTCCAGTAGTCCCTTCATCATCCAGCTGGCCTGGGATTCCCCTGGATGGACGCGGGCCGACACCACAACTGCCTTCTTCCTCACCCCTGGTGTTGTATGCTCTATGACCAACAGTGTCCAGAGTCAGACATTTGGGTACAAAGGCATCATCTACATTGCAGTCATGTGAAGGGTTCTGTTTTTGTTTGTACGGGATCCAGTATACTTATCATGAGCAAGCCAAGTTACATGTTCAATGTATTAACCAGGAATCCACTCAAAGCAGTTTCTGTCACAGAGTGATTGACATGTTTTTCCCTCTATTTGCAACTGTCATGGTACTACACATAGTTTGTGGCACATGTCCTATATCCATGACTTTGCTTGGTTTGGGAATATTCAGCTACATTGTGTTTGTAGTAATTACAAGATTACTGTGATTGTTTTGTTGTTTATCCAACTGTACCCAATACCCTAGAAGACAGTAAACTAAGGAGAAATTCATGCCAATATTTTGTGTGTGACATGCAGATCTGCAGTGCACCTCTGTGTTGTTCTACACCTACCAAAGTTAGTGACAGTGATGAGGAAGCAGCTGTTCCCGGCCCGAGTCTCACACAGCACCTCCCGCCTCATGAACTGTTCCCGCTCCGGGTCCTGGAGCAGCGTGTCAAGGTCCTCCTTCAGGTCCGTGAATGTGTAAGGGTAGCAGTGTGCCAAGTAGTATGTGTCTTCGGCATGAGGGAACTCCTGCAAAAGTTTTATCAATGAACATAGAAGTTAGCCATGTGTCTCTCCTAAGGGGATATCTGCTTTTCAGACCTTTGTTGGTGATCTGTAAGTATTCCGCCTGGACAGGACAGTGTAGTGACCGACATGCAGACCGCCATCATACAGTATATTGCTGAATGTGGCATAAAACTAAATTTGCTCGCTCGCTCGCTCACTCACTCACTCACTCACTCACTCACTCACTCACTCACTCACTCACTCACTCACTCACTCACTCACTCACTCACTCACTGTAAGGAACCAACAGTTGCATGACAAGGCAAGTGAGTAAGGTTAAATTGATGTATGGTCACGTGGGATGAAATACCCAAGCATGCAAGTTATGAAAGTTTACTATTTTTAGAAATTCAGAAACATGGGTTATTGAAACATGGATGTAAACCTACATCAACCAAATCCTGACACATCAAAGGGACATAATTCTCACTGCTTCGTATTACAAGTTACTGAGCATGTAAACCTACATGAACCAAATCCTGACACATCAAAGGGACATAATTCTCACTGCTTCGTAATACAAGTTACTGAGCTTGGGTTGTTATTCTTACTGTTTCATACTGTTGTTTGAAGACAGATGTTTACAGTCTACAAAACAGGAAGAAACAGTATCCCAGCATGCATCTTACCATCTGCCACTCCAGGTAGTAGTAAGCTATGTTGCGCTGTAGCAGCGGGCAGTGAAGGTATGTCACATTGCGACTGTAGCTGAAACAGCACAAAAAGTTCAACTCTATCACATACCTGCTGGTTCATACATCTCTTCCAAAAATCAGCTAAATTTATATCAAGTGTGAAATGTTTAACAATATTCAAGCAAAACCAGGGCCCATCTGAAATATTTTACCGAAGTTGGGAATCAAACCTGGGCCTTGATGAGCAAACAATTTAAACACTCGGCTACCCACCCCATTAAGATTTTTGTGAAATACCATTGTTAAATAAAAAAACAAGGGTGAAAGTGAGGGAGTGTTTAAGCTGTGTTTCACAAACATGGCATCCTGCTACGGGAAGAAAACCGGAACTGATGCAGGTGTCGACCCACATCTCGGTCCCCAGTGGGTCAAGGTAAGATTTCAAACACACAATGGCAATATAGATATCTGTACTTCTCACAAAAACTACATGTTTAACAATCAAGTTAATGACTAAAAATTAATTTGTCAAATTGTCTCTGGCTGTCTTTCGTTGAAAGACAAATATAAATTCAAACCAATTCCCTGACACTTCACTTTTTTCCAACAGTATATGTCAATTCATTACCAGAACTATGTGTATGTATAGAAGAGTGGATTAAAACTAAACAAGACTGAAAAAAAAAACCAAAAAAAAAAAAAAAAACCCAATTTTGATGACATTAAAATCCATGCCAATGCCCAGTGTACACCTGTTCTCAGCTAACGTATTACTTCAATAAGAAAAGTGCAGTACCTGATGTGGTGGCCTGTACGGTACCAGCCAGTCTTCCTATCTCGAGCATTTTGTTCTGAGTATCCCAGCGGCCGCATACCTGGTGTAAATAAAACCGACTTTGCATCAAACCTGTTCATTACAGTATTATATACCATCAACTAAATGATAAGGATATTGAAACTTTTAATTCTGTTGACAATCTCAAAACAATATATTGGAATGTGTACATCAAAGTTTCTTCTTATTTAGAAGCATCTTAAAAATTAATTTCAGATTTAAATACTTTTTTTATATAACAATTTCTCTATGCAATTACTCTAATTCAGTCCCCAACCTAGACACTCACAATCCCCAACAGTGAAACAACAAAAGTTTCTCTTCACATCCAACTATGCAGACCACAAAACACACTGACCATAATTATAAAGACTGTCCCTCTTGAGCAAGTTGACAATGCGGAACTTGTACGTGATCCCTGGTACTGCATTCTTGACCCGGAAGTAGTACCATTGAGTATGGCGGTTTGTGTACAGGTCAGTCTTTAGCACCAGTTCATATTCATACTGACCTCTGGAATATAAAATCAGGCTTTGAAAACACAATACATCAGTTCATATTTTAACTTAAGTTTGATAATGATGAAAGGATCTACATCAAAACATCTCTCTATGCAATAAACAAGAAATTGTCACCCATAAGGTTGTATGCTTTATATCTTAATGATTCATCAGTTTCAATCATACCTGAAACATATATATGTAACTATTCATATTTGTAAGCTATGCTAATAGTAACAGTATCAGTCAGCATATATGGTGCTCACATCCAGGCACATTACCTGCTCACGGGGCTACGTGCACCAGTCATAGGACCTTCTGATACTTTTTCAACAGCTATGCTCCCTGTTAGGCACAGTGAACTAAACACTTACATTGCCAGCACCCATTTTACAGCTGGGTGAACTGAGACAAAGTGGATCTAACTATGTATCTTGTTTAAGGATACTGTGCAAATGTGCCTACCTCAGACAAAACCTAGCAGTAGGTGCCACCACCAGGAATCAAATCAGGGCCTTCAGCATGATATGCAGATGCCTTACCACTGCACTAATGACGAAGATTGTTCATAATGCTTGACAAACAGACTCCAGAATCACAATACATCCTGTTCATAAATACTAACAAACACAAACTACAAACATAATACATTGTGTAATATTGATGGTTCCTTTACATCAAGAAAAAAATTCAGAAACAAACTATCCTGAGTATTTTTTTGTAATCAGTGACTAGAACTCTTATCTAAAAATTCTTATTGATTGTGAAGAAGGTCTTGTCAGCAAGTACTCAGTACACCCCAAATAAGGGGCATCTGATCTATTGGTTGCTTCCTGAACAACTGTTACTAACAACAGATTGAAAGTGAGAACATAATCACTCTCTAGACAAGTCATGGTGGGAGTAAATGATTAGACTATGAAAATGACAAAGCCTAAACAAGAAAAACGAATAAACCAGATTTCTTTTGGGTGAATTCATACACAAGCTGTGTAGGAAATAACAACATTTATGAGAGTCATGCTATTTCCATTTAGAACAATTATCATTCAACAATGTCAGTCCTTAAGGATTTATACACTGAGGACATGTTGCTGCTAACATGTTGTAAAAGCATACACTGCATAGTTTGGGTCTTCATTTCTGGTATAAGTGTGTAAATGTGTAAAAGTTACTGCCATAATATCATTAACAATGCTGATACTTTAAACTATAAAAGATGGACTGATGTTTAATGTTGCTTTAGCGATATCTTACAGCATTTTCATGGTCTGGAATTGCCGGAATAGGTTTCACACATTGTACCCATGTTACTGAAACTTGGGTTCCAAATGACAAGCAAATGCTTTAACCACTATGCTATCCCAAGCAGAGGAATACAATAAAATCCCTTCATATATCATACAATGAAGATATTCTAAATAAATGTGTTTATTTTTAATCACAGAAATATAAAAATCTATTTACAAGCAAAAATACCAGAACAGAAATGGTTCCACAGAAAACAGGTATTATTTACATGCTGACTATTATAAAAAGGTGCAACTTCATTTCTTAAAATTCATTAAATTATGCGTTGCTCATTTACAGTGTCGCAATGTTCACAATGCCCAAGCCAGTGAAAAACTTCACCACCTAACTACGACCTCTCTTTAAGCAGTAAACATTTGTTATGTGACGTTAACAAAACAAAACGTCCACATAAACTACAGTCAAGCAAACCTTTATTCAAACGAACACTAACAAATCAGTGTACAGTGACTTGGGGTATCTCCACCAATACCTACCTGACAACAAGAGGGGATAACATGTCGTATCCCACCCGGAGTGCATACAAACATACTGCCTACCTACAGAAACTAGTGCTGGACCGACACCTTGGTTTTCACCAGTCTACTGGTTAAGTCAATATTTGACAAAGGATTTATCTGGTAACAATTACACTTCAGTGTACTGTTAATAAAACTAGGGAGCAAGAAATGAAATGGTTGTTACTGAAGCATACCAAGGCTCCTGGATTTTTTGTCAACTGATCAACAATAAATGCTGGCAATTTATCTGGTGATCTCTATACAGCATATACAGATATAATTTACTCCAAGCTGGTTACTTTGCTATGAAATACCTACAAGGATCTGAGTAATGCACAAGTAAAGAGTCATTATCAAGCATATCAAAGGAGGAATAGACAGTCTTAAATATGTGTAACAAAATGTACTGAGCAGCAAAAGAAACACAACTCTGGCTTTTTGTCACATTTTCATGTAAAAAACAACCATGAACACATACTTGGGTATCTTTTCTTGTCAGAATATATACTGTCAATATTGTTGTGTAACAAACCAAAGTTAAAACCCTGGTAAATGAGTTTAGGGTTTAAGTAAAACTCATGAGTAGAGTGCAAGCAAAGTGCTGACAAAGCAAGGATCAGAGTGAATCTTGGATTTGACCCTTCAGTCATGGAATCCTGGCACAAACAAAGGGAACTAACTCAATTTACTGTACTACATTGCAGCAGACAACCAGGTCACTCATCAAACCTCCACTACCAACATATTTAGCTATGTTGAGCATAATAACTATACATATCCTACTAAAAAATGTTAAAGGTCACATGCAACCAAAAAATCAAACATAATTAAAACACATTTATCACTTATTCATGACATATAATATACATTGCTGCTTTTAAAAAAACAAATAAACACAATTATAAGCGTACAATCGCGATTCAAAAGTGCAATATTTTGTACTTCGGCTTACTTCCCCCGAAACGAAGCCCTCGGGAGACCGAACCCAGTCATAGCAGGTGGATATGCATTCAAGTGTAACGACGGCTTCTGATTGGCTGTTTCATTTGCTGATATGCTGAGGGTTCATTGTGTGTACAGAAAGATGATCTGTTTGATGGGCATTTTAGAAGTATAGCCAGTCACAAGAAAGTAAGATTCTTTATGGATAACAACTTCTTTTTGTGTACTTGATGCGTCGTTTCAGTATGGATTCATATACTGTTGTCAAACAAAATCATATACACAAAAAGAAGTCGTTATCCATGAAGAATGTATATAGAGATGTTGGGTTTGGAAAATACATGTTCTCTGAATTTGCGCTCGATCCAATAAAAAATCATGTCAGTAGAGATAGTAAACTACTGTGTGGCTGGAATCTGTCATTCGTCCAAGTACAAAGCAGGACTTGAAACTGACAAGAGTTTGCACCAGTTTCCGTCAGATCCAGTCATCCGAAAAAAAATGAATGTAGTTTGTTTGCAACCCACAGACATAAAAACGTCATGTGTATCACACGTGCCTAATTACATAATGTGGCAGACACGGGACTCGGGTGCACGAGTCATAAATCAGCTTATTTTCTTTATGTCGTATAGTCTGATAGGTGTTAAGTTCAAATTGCACGTGGTCAATGATTGAAGCTGTGTATTGCATGTTGTCTTTAGCAGACAGGCAGACAGACATATAGGTGTCAATAAACCAGACATTGAGCTTTCTCTGTGACAGAGACTGCTTACCACAATCAACAAGTTGTTTTATGTAACGAGTAGATTAATTACTTGTTTGTGTACACATCCAAGATTAGGCTACTGCTCACGACCTCAGACGCTGGGCATGCATACTGTTTCATGCTCCGCAAACCTATTCACTGCGCATGCGTCATGGACGCAGCGCAGCACAGCAGTTGAAACCACAGCAGTTGAAACCAGTTTTCCCCCCAGCGCTGGGGGGAATTTAGTGAAACGTTTGAACTCCGATTTCGCGGGCTTTTTTTTCATAGCGTTTTTTACAACTTTATAGGTTGAATTGGCATTTTTAATGATTTGTTTCGGTAAGTGCATACCGAAAGGTACCAGAATCTGCAAAGTTGTGTTTTACGTTGCATGTGACCTTTAAACAACAATGCTTCTATGATGACAGTTAAGGTGTCATGGCTGTTGGTTACTGCAATACACATCTTTCCATATGTGGGTATTCCTTAATTTGGTCTGAAGAGAATAGATGTATCATATACTTACACTCTCCTGGCTTGGCGTAGATTGCCACTCTCAAAGCGAGACTCAAACAGCAAGTTGGGACAGCATCCCTCTGGCACAGGCTGTGCATGGTGTTCTCTGGGACTGCGTTCAGAGTCATACACAATCAGCACCCCACGCCATCGTCCATGGAAGGGTGTGTCCTGGTTTTCTGCTGTTCTTGTGACCACTGGAACACAAAGAAACTGCCTAAGAAACTGTCCTTGAGAGATTGATACTTCTTAAAACCAAACATCCAGCAAATCAATGATTGTGAGATATTTCAAAGTGAGCTGATGACCCTCTTGTTCACATAAGCCTGTGAGCAAATTTTGGATGTAATTTAATACAAAAATTAACTTTACTTTACTTCATTATCCCTCAAGAAATATCACTGGCAATTATTTTAGTGTCAATTATAAAGATATTCATGATCTGTGACAGCGTGACTGAAATGTGTGAGATGTAAGGGTACATATGAACTTGTTTCACTTAAACTTTCAGATTTATTTAATGAATCTGTCATAGTTTTGACCCACACAGTGTCAGTGCCCATACTTAATGGTCTGTTTGACTGGCATTTTTAGAAGCTGATGAATGACAAGAAAAGCATAATACTCTAGGGAGGGCTTCTCACTGCTTCTTTTTCTGCTCATATTTGATGATGTTCATATGTGCTGAGATATGAGAAGCTTCACAGTGTCAATCAATAAAGTAAATATCAATGGTGCCCCAATTTTATGAACCCTGGAGCCCACCTTGGCAGTGTTAAGTGAATGTCTTACCTGTTATTGAATGCCAGGTAAATGCCTCAGTTATTAAAGGAACATAATCCTCTGTACTTAGAGGTACTTTATCAAAATGTAATGTAATACAAAGAGGAGCTGCTACCAAACGTACCAGTTGAGTTATACAAGGAAAGGCAGCTCTTAGAAAAAGTATTGAATATATATCATATTTCATGTCTGAAACCTATTTAATGCCTTAGTGAGTAAATTGGGATTATTATCATCACAATATATCATCTATGACTGTTATATATGAGTTCTAAATGACTGAAGTCCATAAATGATATCTGAGCTATTTTACAAAGATCAGTAAAAACCATGTTCAAGGGTAATATTTCCCTTAGCACTGACAATAATTACTGGTAATAATTGAACCTGGACTACACCAAAAAGTCACACAGTCAACTGTGTTGAAAAGTGGCAGTTAAAGGATCAGTTCTAACCTGCATGAATATTGGTACATCCAACATTTATCATTGCAAATGTATTTATTTATAATACAGAGAGGAACCTATCAAACACAACTGATACAGGCGTAAGCACACACAACCAAACAAAACAAACATCTGGCTATAATAACTGCACACAGCAATTCATCTAATCATCTTAAACAACCACATTATTAAGAAACTGAAAGAAAGAAATTCAAATGAGAGTAGTCTCTCATTCATCAAGGTAACAAGACCTTCTATACTTCTACAGCAATCATTATTTTTTTTCTCAGCATGTCAATAAACATGTCGTCCCACATTTTGAGTGTGAGTATGGTTTTATGCCGTTTTTAGCAATATTCCAGCTACATTACAGTGGGGGACATAAGAAGTGGGCTTCAAATATTGTACCCATGTCAAGAACCGAACCCAGGTCTTCAGAACGATGAGGAAACACTTCATCCACTAAGCTACCCCACCGCACATCTCCCTCACTCTGTTTTGTTTTTCACTATGGCAGTGAATTACCCCAACTACAGTGTTCCAGCTTGTCATGGGGTACAAATAATGTAAGTACAATTCTGTGGCACATTGTCTTACTGGAAACACATACTGTGCAACAGTAACCAGTAATTTCTTTCATAATCCACAAAGTCACTTCGTGGAACAAAACTACTTGTATTAATCAAAGAGGAATATTCTCCATATATTAAAGGCATAACTATTATGAACCATTAAATCATATAATTCATTTCAATACTACTTTGTAAAGAGACTGAACTGGACTCAGATAACATTTTGACTGTGAAATGGGACTAGTACCCATATTGCTGTGGGCAACAATCCAGTCAGTAAACAACGGCTTTCTCTAAGTGGTGAGGTTAGGGTTTCATATGGTTATAGTTAGAATTCAGAAACACATCTATATCACTTGACAGTCACTTGACAGCCAAGAGTTGTCTCCCTTCATGTCACTCTTCAGGGCTGGTGACAGTGACAGATGGAAAAGTACTTGAAGAAATGCCTCCTACTTTCTCTGTTTTTCAAGATGACAAATTCATGTCAAGGCCATAGCAACCATTGAGCACTGTCACAACCTTGTCTGTGAGTGATGGGTGTTCAATGTTTGTAGTCAACCATGTATGTGCAATGTCCCTGTATTTTCTTGTTTTAAATATGTGCCTGGGCATATAAAAAGTTCCTCTCATTCTAGAATAAAACATTACAAGACATGCTAGTGACCAGCTTGAATTGTGGAGAATTTGTCTTTGTGCCTGGATGAAATCTCACACTGAATCATTGTCTACTTATTTGTTTTCAAACTCGGCTCAACATACACAAACTTCAGCATATTGTCATTGTTGGTCATGCCTGCAGTCTAGTATTTAAAGCTTAGTAGTAGTAACATTCAGTTATGTGCCAATCATATGAAAGCAAAAAAAAACACAAAAAAAACAACTCTTGTCTTTATGTGTATCACCTCTAAATGCCATTCAAAGACTCCACATGAAAGCAGTGTGCAAATAATGGAGTTTGGCCCAGACAAACCAATGTTTGATAGAGTGAACATAAATCCATGGAGCTGGGATACCATGACATGCATCTATCACATCAAGTCATCCAATTATGAGTCCAGCCTGTTTGGCTTAACTTCTTAGATGCTGAATATCTTTTTATAAGATATAAAAAGTGAGTATTGTGGACCTACCTGTGGCTATAATATTACACAGATTTAATGATTATCTATTGATGATGTAAATTCAAGAACAAATACTCAGGTGGTTTAAAAGAACAACACGGCCATGAGCTGTAGGAAAATTGGTTATCCATTAAAATCTGTAAATTTCCTCACCTTTTAGTTTACCCCATTAAAGTATTGTGCAACAATGTATTTATTTATATCTTTCAGGAATCTGAAATCAAACACAAATTACAGTTTGATATATGAACAATACTATATGTAAATAATATGTTACAGTTAGACAACATCAAAATTGCTTGTCATAAATGACAAAATTGTTGTCAAAAGACAGAGGTGTTACATTTGCATGAAAAAAAGGTGGCATGCAGTCCACCATGCATTATGCAAACACTATCTAAAGTTACAGAGAACTTTACCTTTGTGGTTGTGATGGCATATTTTCTAAACCATCAAAATGAATTAAGGATCATCATAACTTTTGGAAAACATTTTGGTGACTTGATATAAACAGATACCTGAGATCACAAATATGCTAGTTTTGAAATTCAACCCTGAAACTAATTATCGGATATTTACATTTTAAAAAGAAACATTAAATAATGTTGCTTTTTCAAAGTTGGTGAGATTTATAATGAACCTATTTTTTTCCAATGTAATTATTTTGCTTTGCGAAAACTGACAATGGGTAACATCAAGAAACAGTAACATTTATGCAGAAATCAAAACACACAATTCTTTCATAGAAAATTAGCTAATCCATAATGACAGATTCAGTACAGTAATTCTAAAAGAATCAAGCGTTCTTTTACCTCTTGAATAAGGGTAGTAGCTATTGAAACTGACATCT
This sequence comes from Haliotis asinina, assembly GCF_037392515.1. Classification (NCBI taxonomy): domain Eukaryota; kingdom Metazoa; phylum Mollusca; class Gastropoda; order Lepetellida; family Haliotidae; genus Haliotis; species Haliotis asinina. The sequence goes on along the minus strand of NC_090282.1, from coordinate 32,960,972 downwards.
GTATTGCTAAGTTTGGTCTGACTGTTTAAAGGTTACATGTAACCTGTTCAGCATGTTTTTGAGTGATTTCAGGTATCTGCTTTGATCAAGTCAACAATAACTTTTCTGAAATTTACAATAATTCTTTAATCATTTGGATGTTACGATAATGCTTTAATCATTTGAAAGGTTTAGAAAATACGCAATTAGAAGCACATTTATGTCTTTTGACAACAATTTTGTCATTTATGGCAAGCAATTTCTATGATGAATGTGTAAAATTATATTATTGATAGATAGTATTGTTCTTTCATGGGTAACAAATTGCCTCTTCACAACTTACCATCATCATCATCATAATCATCTCGAGGAACTTCCTCCTCAGTCTCCTGCTTGGCCAGAGGTTCATCCTCCAATGGGCAATCAAAGGTGTGTTTAGGTGTCACCAGAATTTCACCATCATAGTATTGAGGCCAGTACGGTCCATAAGGCCAGAATTTAATATCAGGTGGCCTTGTCTTATACTTGTTTATGTACTCCTCCAACTGTTGTGAGTATGACAGGTAACTGATTTTACTGTAGATAGGTGATGGTGAGTCAGTATCACTGGATTCTGTTGCTACAATCTGACTTTCCTCCATTCTTAATCCTGCACATGCTCTCCCAACATTCCACATCCACAAAACTTGACATCTACTGGGTGTTGTCTAACAGAACTGGCCGCTAATATTTCACAGTCAATATCAAATTATAGGATAACACCATCAAGATACATAAGTCTTCACAAACATCACGTCGATCCAATTATGTCCATAAATATGACAACATGTAGCAAAAACAATCAGATCATTCATTCACCCATTTGTGTTTCGTGAACTGATTGTTTGGACACATTTGTTTCACATTCCTTTTGAAAAGCCGAACATATTCATCTTGTATCCAAAGCCCTTCCCTACAGACCCAATGATCCAGTTCACAAACCCTCAGCTCTCATAAATCTCCTTAGATTCTTGCAGATCCAGTGTGTATTATCAAGCTCCTGAAGTGCTACAACTACTGTCCTTTAAACAATTTCTGTCCTTTGGATCCAGCAATGGTCTGTCCTAGAATGACTGTCAATTCCTTCCTCACCTGACAGTTTGGACATTTTTACTTTTGCTCTTGTACGAACTGTGACACAAAGTCTGACAGAGACTTAAGTCCTGACACCAACAAAACACCATAATCCCAATATTTTCACATCTATTGAACCAACACACACCTACTAAGAATAAACTCAAACACTTATAGCTACAGCATAAGCAGAACGATAATATGACGGATCTTCTATCTCACACTCCGTTGTGAGTGGATCTATAAATGGTACGTTATTTCCTTAGCATTGAATTCCAACGGTGATCCTCCTCTCTCCAAGCGATTATAACCTAGTGAAGATTAAGTGCATTTGTCAATAAAAATCACCAGCCTAGCTCCTCTCGTCTATCTGGATGTTGAGTATAAATGTTTATACTGACGACAGGATAGAGCCATCAAACAAGTCAGCCTCATAAATCTCCCTCTCAGGGTGATTTGATTTTCTTTATCCAAAAACTATGTCAGAAAATGTTCTCACACGTTGACAAAAGCATTGTACCTATTTCCAAAGCACTTGGCACAAACGCATGTACACTGACGTGAAAAGTCATCAGTTTTAGCTCAATTACTGACACGTCTGCTTGAGGTTGAAATTCCAGCTCTCACTGTTCCATTTGTCTGACCAACACAGGACAAACACAATTGCCTGGATTTCTCTTGCTAAGCTTAATGCCCCTTTATTAATAAGGACTCTAGAGAACAGTTCCACTTGGTAGAACATCTTACACAATTATTCATTTACATATCCTGAAGGAACAGGAAATAGTATTAAGTGTAATCCTATGTGACGGTCGAAGGGCACAAAATGTCCACTTTGCAGAAGACCCTGCACAACTTCCACGGGGAGTGGAGTGTTTAGTAATCAGGAAAATCAACAGGACTTAATCTCCCCAAAGATCAAGTATACCATTAAACTGAATGCCGAAATTATTTTGTGCTGTTTGGCTACTAGGGACTCTCATGAAATTGCAATAGCCTTGTCCTGTATTATTTCATTGTGACTATTGGGTCAGTCTTAAAGCATCATCTGTCTTCTGTACACCCCAGGCATTAACTCTGGTACTCATACCACTGAACCATCAACATGTTTATTTCGATTTGCACAACATGGTAGAAGCATGAGAGTCCAAACATTAACTCCATTTTCCATTTCTACCAATTTTCCTTGTTCAACAAATATTTTATTCAGACTCAGTGTGTACCTATTCTCTGTATTTCTCTGAAATAAACTTCTCTAGTTCTCATAGATCTCACAGATTTTCAAGGGTTGACTGGTATTCTTCATTGATACAAATCCATTCCTACATCAAGGCATATTTCCCTTGTTCCTTGCATCACAAGTGTTATCATCACATCCTAACCCAGTCTGTTTCCAGAAACTCTTTCAATAACACACCATTCCTTGAAGTTATCTTCTTAACCATCCTCAAATATCATTTTTCAGTCTGTTCTTCCAATTTTGTATCCTTTGACTCATCCACTATTTCATTCTTGTCTGACTTTTGTGCCTTTCTTGAAAGTGAAGCAGATGACAGATATAGATGTGCAATTGTGAGTGAACGTCGTCGTTTCAGTTCCTGCTCAGCATCCAAACTCTGCAACACCACACTTTGCTTCTTGGTAACACTGCGTGGAGAATCCATAATGGTGGAACAGCAAGTACTACATTGTTTACACTACTACCTGCATAATAACCTGCAAACAAATTGGTACCTTTGGAATTATTCTGACAGAATCTGCCAAAGACATAAATACAGTGTTCTCCGAAAAACACCAAGTCATGAAAATATTGATTTGATCTAAATTTTAGTAATCATCAGATTTTGAAGACATACCTGATCTAAAGACCGATAAAAAATAGCAATGAAAATCATATGATATCTATCAAAGAAGACTAAAACATCACTCCACTTTATAAGACTCAAACCACATGCTCCACTTGCTCAGCCCATGTCAATAAATAACATACAATACGACATACTTCACAACTGTTTTAAGCCAAAAGTACAAAATATCTACCTCAATCATCAATCAGTCAGCCACGACCACATCCACCTTCAGTGTTGGCTAGCCTCAAACATCACTGGTCTAGCTCAATAACATTTGAAAACAACCAATGTGTGACGACATTACAAGAACTGTTATCAAATCACTAACAAGATCAAATTTCTGGCCCCAATTCAACCCCTGAACTTTCTATTGTGAGAAGAAGTTAAAGAATTGGTGATCAGTGACTCTGAACTGAGCCAGTCAATCAACACATTTAGCATATTTTCACACCCTTCTTATTACATTCTTAACACTGACCAAATGAGAAACCCTGGCTTTGTCACTATTAAGACTTGCTTTCATTCATTTTGAATAAGGCCTCATTAAGGTGACACATACATTCTTGTTCACTGTTCAAGCACACATAAGAAAAACGTCCATGTTGGTAGAGATCAAAGAGGGCAAGGAATATTGAGTTTCCTGGTTTTGTGTTTAACAGTGACTCGACATCTGAAAAGATCTTTTCAGTTAACCCGCTGCAATTGCTGAAGTGAGTGTACTTACTGGCAATATAACTACACATGACGTGTTTGCTCAGGAACTTAGAGACACCCCCTAATATTTTCATCAATACTTCTGTGGAAACCCTTTGATAAAGATATCATTGCAGAATCAGGCTTAAGACATTGCTTGTCACCTTAAAAATTAATATTTCAAACAAATTTTAAAAAAAATCCCATATTTCAACCATACATAAGATACAATAATTATATATAGTTTCTGACCAACTCACAAAACATACAAACTTGTAATCCCAAATATGACATATGTTACACATACAATCTTGTCAATAAATTTTCATAAGCATTATTTCTTCACAAACTTGTGCAGTATAAGGCAATAATGATTTTAACAATCATGAAATTAGTAAGTCACTCACTCACTGATAGCCAGGAACAGTGTAACATGTAAAGTTCCTGTGACCTCTAGTCAAACACTGACAGTCTACTAACAGTCTACTAGCAGTCTCCCAGTAACAGCCATAGTACAATCTCCTCTGTTGAGATTCGTGGAGAGACAACACGCCATGACGTGACTCACGCTGCCTACTGTCTGATAGAAGATAACAGGCTTTGAATACAATGTGGCTTGTAGGTGATGAAATAGACCAAAGTTGCAGGTCTATTATTCAAGCATTTTAGTCTATGTTGGGTCATTATTGCACAGAACTCTCCTTGACTGAATGATTTCATTTTCAGTACAAAATATACAAGAACAAACAACTAGTGAAAGCATGATCACCTGTACTTCTGAAATGAGTGTTACAAAGCTTTACTTTAAACCATGTTTCATTTGGAAAAATGTACAGAAAATTTAATCTTCCTGGGTAGGCACCATTCTTTGTTGTCAACCATTTAACAGCTCACTCATTCAAGGTAACTAAATTCCTAAATTCACACCACTGAAGGATAAATGGCAAGCCCCTCTCCCACTTAGAACTACTGTCTGTGTCTGTACATATTCATGTCAATATAAGTCAGGGATATATTTTATCAACAAGGAATCACACTGAGAATGTGGTCCAGGGAATCCCCATGTTGGTTACCTGAATACCTATTCTGACAGAAAATCTCCACATTGGTAACCTGGATACCTATTCTGACTATGAATCTCCATGTTGGTAACCTGGACACCTATTCTGACTGGTACCCTGGATACCTATTCTCACTAACATGTTGGTAACCTGGATACATATTCTAACAGAGAATCCCCATGTTGGTAGCCTGGATACATATTCCGACAGAGAATCCCCACATTGGTAACCTGGATACCTATTCTGACCAAGATTCCCTATGTTGGTAACCTGGATACCTATTCTGACCAGAATCCCCATGTTGGTAACCTGGGTACCTATTCTGACCAGAATCTGCATGCTGGTAACCTGGATACCTATCCTGACCACAATCCCCATGTTGGTAACCTGGATACCTATTCTGACCAGAATCCGCATGCTGGTAACCTGGATACCTATCCTGACCAGAAACCCCATGTTCGTAACCTGGATACCTGTTCTGACCAGAATCCCCATGTTCGTAACCTGGATACCTGTTCTGACCAGAATCCCCATGCTTGTAACCTGAATACCTATTCTGACCAGAATTTTCATGTTGGTAACCTGAATACCTATTCTGACCAAAATGCCCATGCTGGTAATCTGAATACCTATCCTGACCACAATCCCCATGTTGGTAACCTGGAAAGCTATTCTGACCAAGATTCCCCATGTTGGTAACCTGGATACCTATTCTGACCAGAATCCGCATGCTGGTAACCTGGATACCTATCCTGACCAGAAACCCATGTTCGTAACCTGGATACCTATTCTGACAGAGAATCCCCATGTTGGTAACCTGGATATCTATTCTGGGCTTTGATTTGAGAGTCAATATAGTCTCTAGGAACCTGACAATCTGAGTGATTGTCACAGGAAAAGTTGATGGGCCTGGGAGATTTAGTGTCTATTTTAATTTCTTCATTTTATGTGTGCCTGTATCGGGGAGATCACAGAGATTTGCCTCAGTGATCCATACCTTGAATATAACCAACAAATGGTCAGTCTGACATAAACTCAAAATTCCTACAAACAGTTTAACAGTCTTCTTTGCTACATTTTTTGTAGCACATTCAGGATTTGACACAACAGCCATCCCAAATTTAGTGTCTTGCTCTGCATAATTTTGTTTGCCTAACTGACTACAACAGAGACAAATATATAAGTATCTGAGTGGTATATATGGTCTGGACTGCCCACCAAGTGGACACTATAACACCAATATAAATAGTTGTGTGGAATATACAGTCTGGACTGCCCAGCAAGTGGACATTATAACACTGACATAAATAGTTGTGTGTAATATACTGCCTGGACTGCCTGCCAAGTTTACACTATTACACTGATGTGTTATGAGTGAGGGTAGCGGCCATGATGACATGACTTCACTATCTTGATGCAACAGACCTCAGGAATATGGCTATCTTCCATCTAGTCACCACAACAAACATTTACTGTAACAAAGCTGTCCTGGCTACACGTTATCTACCCTGAATCTGGAAACAGAATGAACACAAGCATGTTAACAGACCAACTAAAACACTGTGCTGTACATGTCACACTGAGCTTGCAAAGAATCATAAGACTTCCTTTATTTCCCGAGTGTAATACCAGAATTCTTACACATGCTTTGTATGATCAACTGAAGCACAAACAAGTAAAATAAATTCTTTATTATCATGTGTTTCTTAATCCCCCTGAGCTACTCTTTACAAAAAGGCTCTGAATGCAATCTTGCAAAATTTAAGGAACTCTTGTGGGTCTTCATCTATGACATCTTAACAATCTTATGTCACAATAAGTTTCAAATGACAACAGCAGTCTGTCCAGGTGATAAAGAATACATTAATGTGTGTAAAGTGACATTTTCGCCAGTGCACATACAAATTTTAAGAACTCATTTATCCCCTGCCCTAAACGTACAAACATGATGAAGGTACGAACATGATGGAGGTGCAAACATGATGAAAGTACAAACATGATGAAGGTACAAATATGATGGAGGTACAAATATGATGAAGCTACAAACATGATGGAGGTACAAACATAATGAAGGTACAGACATGATGAAGGTACAAACATGATGAAGGTACAAATATGATGGTAAATACCTTACATCAACAAAGTTTCCTGATGTCAATGTTTTGCATGATCAACAACCCTGATAGTTCTATGTTGTGTTTCTTTCGCAAGTCCTTATCTTGTAAAAACGTCCAAATAGACAAGACTATTTGCCTATTCGGTTGTAATTTGTTTTTGGTAGATATTGTCCTGTGCGCAGTGATTAAGATTACCCTGTATAAATGTCTTGACTATTATTAAGCACCAGAAATAGCAATCATCTGTGCAATGTTCACATCCCACTACTGGTGATTTAGCTAAAATGTAGCCAATAATTTACCAACATGAGATCTGATGCACTGATCTTAAATATACCGGGTATGCTAGTAGTATCTGAAACTATTCAATCTGCTCTATAAAGAGAAATATCATCTAGCATTGTGTCCTGTTAACTGCAGGTTGTGCTCTATAATAATGAAATAGTTATGATCATAACTACAGCTATGCAACAGCTTTTCGGTGTAACGCCTGATAGTTTTTATGCATGGAACAATTTAATCTGTCACTGATGACGTTTTGCGCGACCTTGCTATTTCCACTGTAAAAGCAGTTTTTTGACATGTCACCATCCAGCTACACTAATTATGACTTTTGGTAAAACATAGTATGTATGCTTATTAATTTACTGTCAACTACACTTTATTTCGAGACATGACTTGATGCATTATATTGTGATTGCTGTGTGGAGTTTATAGCTCTGGCCAGAATCACCAACTTCTTGACATTGGGACATAGGGAGTTGAACTTCCATGGACTAATTACTATTATTGTTCTGTATTTCTGTAATTAATTTGTACTGATGTGCCCAATAATGTCTTTGTGTTTATTAAAACAATAGTGATATGACCGCCATGTTTGATCATGTAATTCACATGGACTCTGAATAATTGTAAAACCAAATGAGAGAGGTAGTTATGCCTGGAAAGTTTGTGCATTGCGGAGTTCATTTGCAAACTACAAGCAAAACTTTCATGCCTGCAAAACTTTGTCGATTTACAGTCGGCAGGATTCATCTGGTTTACTGTTTAAAGGGCCGGAAGGTTAAAATCAGATTGATTTTAATCACAAAAAAGGGAGGTAACTTTTTGAATCAGATCCATATGATCTGCAATGCTGGCATCTTCAGCTCCTGTCCTCATAGCCTCTTTCTAACATGTAAAATCCAACATTTAACATATATGGTTTAAATAGAACAGAGGCAACATTGCATTTCCACAGAAAGATAACAGTATTTCAGTATAACTGTATATAAGGAGGCTTCACTGGCATTTAGAAGATGCTACATGATAAACATAGAAAATTTTCTGAGAGTTAAGAGTTACAGTTCATTAGTTTCACATGACGATGAGGCCAAGCAAGCCCTGAAACACTGTATCAAGAATAAAAAGAAGATGAAAATATTTATATATATTCAGTCAAATTTGAAGCAGCAATAATTCTGACATGATTTCTGAAACACCAAAGTGTCACATTCCAGGACACAACATGGCCATCTCCATGCCTTCTCAAGCCTGGGATTGACAAACTGAGTGAATAACGACCCACATGCAAAAACAAATATCTACTGAAAACCCTGGCATGGGTTCACAAACCAATGAATATTGGGACGAATTCAGAGCCAAATAGGGATTCAGAGCAATGATAAAAACATTGTCCAAATCCTGCCCTTCAAGTCATCCCAGGGATGACAAATTAAACTAATGACAGCTCATATGCAAAGTGAAAAACTCCCTGTTCATAAACCCAAATGCTTTTGCACTTACTTCCACCAATGAGTGGAAAAACAAACTGAATAAATACAATCCATTTTAGATTCTGTGGTCATGCAATCTTTTAAACCCTAAACATACTCACATGCACATGTGAAATTGATGTCAGCTAGCAACCAGTTAATTGATTACATTTTTTGCTCCACAAAGTTCAAGCATATCTTTCATCCAAGTCCTGCTTGACAGACCTCACAACTCTCACAAACAAAGTAAATCCCTATGAACATACAGCAATGCAACGTTCGTTTCATGTTTAACACCTAAACACAAGATAACCACAGGCTCCTTGGTGTGAACAAATCTACAAGGTATGAAATGATTATGCAGAAGTGAGCAATTCCCTGCCCAATTAATTGCTTCAATCTGATCGATCAACATTTCCATGCATTAACATTGCAAAATTCTATACAAATTGGCATTAAGGCACAGAAGGTATTGACCCGATTCAAGATGGCTTAATGGGGAAAACTTTCTGATTCGCTCTTTGCTTGCCAAAAAGGTGAGTGATAATTGAAGAATCTGTGAAGGTATTTAGCACTACAGCACTCATATCTGAACAACAGAGGTATGTCAGTCAAGTAATATGTTCAAAATAAGAGCGGTAAGGTACAAGCCCTATTCAAAGAGTCATGCCATAATCTTGCCGAGAGCTATTCAGCTGCAGACCCTTAATACAGTTCAATTAGGCCATGTGTATACAAAGTCTGCCCAAACTCTCTGGCCTTCATTCAACCACAAATCAATTCTCTCTCCACTTTAGCTAAATACACAAACACACCTCACATGCACCTCATTTATGACTGAATCTCATTTGACTCGATTCAGCTTTTACCTATATCACCATAAAGGGATTTTCTCCTGTTTGCACAAACATACGAATTATCATGTAAGTTCAAGATTTCTGTGTGGAATCTATACAGAAGGGGCCAAGAGGTTTTTGCCAGGGGCGACTGAAAATGTTGACTATGAACCTGCTGCATTGTTAAACACATGACACAGGAACAGACCGTCTGTATTATACAAGCTAATACTGCCAGTCGCTGTCTGTTTTTGAATTCTATCCTGACACCTTGGTCATTAATCATGTTCAACAGATCAACCCCTACATAAAATACATTCAATAATTTCTAAGAGATCAATCCATCACATATTGTAAGCCACTGGGACACTGAATGTAGCCTAGAGGTTAAAGCATTCCCCTGCGACTCTGAAGATCCTGGTTCGATTCCCCACATGGGTACAATGTGTGAAACGCATTTCTGGTGCCCATTGCCATGATGTTGCTGGAATATTGCTAAAAGCGGCATACAATCGCATTCAGTCATGTTTCGGCGACAATATATGCACTTGTGTTTTAGGATACAGATTTAAAGCAAAGTTTTCACTTGTAACTATACAAGTCACATCTGCTTAAACTCAAGGATGACGCTGTCCCTATGGGAAACAGTCATGACTGAACAGAGCCACTCATGTACTAAATTTAATCACAGGTCACTGGAATCAATAAATTCTAAGGTGAAAAAAAAATGTTCAGTCCTGTAACTTAACTGAAAAGTCATTCATCCAAAATTTAAACAATTTTGCCATACATTTTGAAACTTTGTATTTATAGCTACCTACCAAATATGGTAACAGACGAACTTCATACAAACATAATACTACTGTTTTGCTTAGTGTGTCCACTACTGCAACAAAATCCCAACAGGCAAAACACTGTAGCGACATGAAGGATCAAACCTGGAGAGAAGTAAACACCTGGACCACTGGGCTATTCCAACTGAGCATAGGGTTATTAATTTGTGGTAAGGTTGATGTGATTGTTTTCACACAAGAAATATGACAAATATTTATGAAGGAACATTGCTGGTGACATCTCATCAGTAATATGTGTATTCTCACTTGTAACAACACAAATTATACAAAATATCACACCGACTCCCATAACATAAATACATATCATGTGTGATATCAACAAAATATCCGACTGTGGGCATCATACAAAATTAATAAGCTGAAATCATAATAATAAAAATCATAAAGTTAATACACACTCCGCATCTTCTCCAAAACTGTGAATCATCACTGTCAGCAACAGCTCACCCATGGCACCATCAGCAAACATCTCACCCATGGCACCATCAGCAACATCTCACCCAACCCACCATCAGCAACATCTCACCCAACCCACCATCAGCAACATCTCACCCATGGCACCATCAGCAAACATCTCACCCATGGCACCATTCAGTAACATCTCACCCATGGCACCATTCAGTAACATCTCACCCATGGCACCATTCAGTAACATCTCACCCATGGCACCATTCAGTAACATCTCACCCATGGCACCATCAGCAACATCTCACCCAACCCACCATTCAGCAACATCATAAACATTTATGCACACAGCATGTCTTCTTCACAAATGTGAACAACCATCAAGTGTGATACCACATCTTCAAAAACATAAATAAACATCACTTGTGATGACATATGTCGACAATAGTCAACCCACAGCACCATAACCAAGTACATGCACACACCGCATCCTCTTCTTGAATGTGAATAAACATCACATCAGCAACATTTAACCTATGACATCATACAACAACATCACACCCTCACAAATGTGAATATCACATCAGCAACATCAAAACTACAACATCATACAGCAACATCATAAAGTTCATACATGCCTCAAACCTTCTTCACAAACGTGAACAAACATCATATCAGCAACATGTAAACAGTAACACCATACAAAAACATGAATACAAATTGGACACCTACTTCCAACATGTGAAAATAGCATCACCTGTGACACATCAGCAATATCTGAGATATGACATGATATCGCATCAAAATTTCTCATGACAATCATGGCACCAAATCACCAACATTTATCCTGAGACACCTCAAAGTAGCATCTTAAAGAATACCACAGCTTATGAGCCTGTAATTAACATCAGTGCTATTTTCCTGTGACACTACTCAATATAGTTATATGACATTTAAAACTTACAATTCTGCCACATCAATGTCCATAATTACAGATTAACAAATACAAGCAGGCAACTATTTCCACCTTCAGCACTGTGAAACAAACCATATACCTCTCACCTTACCAGTTTCAACAGGTCATATCACCAAGTCTGTATTCAGAAAGTTATATATCCCCTTATCCTTGCCACGCACACACAAAGGTAAAAATACTCTAGGGTGCTTGAAGAACAACAAAACTTTATTTCTACTTAAGTGACAACAACTGTTTGGGAAATCAGCCATATTTGCCACTTGAACCTTTTCCTGCCAGAGCCAATGTTTACCTACGTGGTTCAGGAGACTTCTATCATAAGCTTATTACTGTGTACAGTCTATAGCTAACACACGAAGTGGGAAATAATCCTATTCACACGAAGAAAATTTAAATTTGAGTTATATTTTTTATGCTTGTTTACAATTTACGGTAAAAATCACATTCCTTTGATTGTTTATATCATGCAGTTTGAGCACTCCCATTCTGAAAATATCCAGAGTTTGAAGGAAGATATTACAAAGTGCTAAAAAGGAATACGTACAATCTAAAAATACAAATTTAAGTGATAAATGTGTCATTTTTTTCATCGTTCATCGAATATTACTGCATTTAAATACATAAATAATGTCTACCCAATCCACGACAGAGACATGACACATACACTACATTTGAAGCATTGGGCATTTTCTACAAGAACAATTGACAAAATAAATCCTGAAAGAATACAGATCTGAGAACCCTAAATATTACAACTGTTTGTTGTTCATCAAGAAAGATTGAACAAGTGATCCCAATATTCCCTGAGGAATTCAAGGTTCATTGATATGTTTACAAGAACCATCAAGAACACATATATCGCATCATAAGCCTGAAGAGAGTACAAAACCACAGACCTCCACGTAATACCCAACAATACTTACGATGACTGCTGTTATGCATATTGAACCCAACAAATACTAATTAAATCATCCAAATCAATCCACACACTGAGAATATCAACACATTTCAACCCTGGCAAACACATGCTGTTCCACCATCATGGATTCTAACTGTATCAACCTGAACTGTTGACAGCACTATATGTACTGCCACTCAAATCGACAGAGAGATAGCCTTGGACACCTGTATTGTTATAAAGCATGCACTATCCTAATACTTTAAGAAGATCACAACACTGCTTTAATTTAACAGTTTCCACTTACTTACCTAAGTACAGAGAATTTCTCTACAAACTTGCTTTTGTTAATGTATTATTAGAAAGAAATTGCTTTATAGACAGCACAGGTGTATCAGATTGTGATTAATTACTTTCCATGTATTTATCATCAATGAAAAGGCCTCTTTATCTTCTCACACTGTGGTACGATAGCTGCCAATGCCTTTCAATGTCCTTGGTCTAAATAGCTAACCTAAAACCCAGGTCTGTCCACATATTCTTGGTGGTATTGCACAAGGTGCCATTAATTATATTTTTCCCATTTATTTGATCATATGAATCAATAACCTGTCTAGATTAAGGTTGGATAAGGGTAGCAAAATGTAATTCTAAAATATGTTAAGGACCACTTACTTTTTTCAGAATACCACTGTAAACTTTTCATGGCATGAGAGACTAATTTCATTAATATGAAATATGTTGCTCATCTTTCCTTCTTTTGGTCATATATTTTTCCTCCTCTCAGTCATATATTACAGGAAATTTTGATTGCTGATTTAATGTTTCTACTGACTTCCAGTTCTTTAGTTTTCATCATAAGGTTTAATTAAAGATAAATGAAAAAAGATACATGTGTTTTTGTTTGTTTGTATTTTACTCATCCAACATAAAACTACTATTTAGCAGACCATTATAATCACATTTGCACCAACACTGACTGCCAAAGGAACCCATGTAAATACTTCACAACTAGCGATCAAAATAAAAGATGTGTTGGAACATTATTTAACTAAACAATTTGTATTTTTCCATTTGCTGGATGTACCAAAAGTTAATACAGCAAATCTAAGTTCATAACCTGCAGAAACACATACAGGACTGACAACTATAAACCAAATTTTGATTGTTGATAATAAGTAAAACAGGTTGGTTGACCCTAACTAGTTGTGAAACCCTCTTAGCTAGTCCAGGCAGAGTTATGTCCCTTGGTGTACCAACCTTGTGTATACAATCCAGTGAAGTGTATAAGGATTCATGCTTTCATGTTGCATGTGAAAAATGTTAAAGGTTACATTTTAGTTGGTGTATCTTTCAGAATGATATTGCATGGGATATGTCTCTTTGCTACAGGTGTCCCCAACGCACAAGTTACATCACATCAAATAGGACTCCTTGCCACTGTAGCTCCAGCAGCACAACACATCATCAGATAGGGATCTTAGCTACTGTTCTCCCCAACAGCACAACACATCATCAGATAGGGATCTTAGCTACTGTTCTCCCCAACAGCACAACACATCATCAGATAGGGATCTTAGCTACTGTACTCCACAATAGCACAACAAATCAACATATAGGGCTCTTTTTTACTGACATCCCAACAGCTCAACACATCCTAAGATAGGGATCTTTGCTACTGGTGTCCCCAATAGCACGTCATATCAAACTATAGAATCTGAGAACATGTGGCAAAGGATGAACCTGATTTCCCCCATATTTGGAGATGTATACCTGCTGGAGGTGATGGGACTAACCAGAACCATTGAGCTTGAAGTTGAACTAAAGTTCTACAGATTGTGAACCCTTCCTTTTACAAGAGTATTTAATAACTAAGCAGCTCCACCAAGTCGTCTATATTCATCACACCCGTATTATCACCATTGTTGGCGAGTTTAAACATTGTCTCATTTAGTAATTAGTCTTCCATCTCAAGATATGTGTTTCTGTAACTGAAAAGAGCTTTATTTTTCACTTCATTCCACACAGTATGTATAGTCTGGTTCATAATTATTGAGAATTTTTCTTCTTACTTTGAGCTATCCTAACACCTCAACTGATTCACTGATACTTAAAACTAAGTAATGGTATAAGGGAGGTAACTCATCTTGGCCTACTGAGTATAGTACAATTAGAGTTACCTCCCCTGAATTTGTAGCAGACGTCATTTTCCTCAGCACTGTCAACAATGTCTGCTGAAGATAAAAGAAGGTTGATTTTTGAGTTGTGTAATCAAGGAATTGATGATGTAAATACATTGGCAGAGAGAACAGGAACTCCTCTTTCTACTGTGTATAGGATTAGGAAGAATTTTAAAGAGGGAAAGGATTTTGGGCACCAGAAAGGAGCAGGGAGACCCAGAAAATTGGACTTCTCAGATCGCGTCCGGCTGGGAATTTTAGCGTCTAAAAAGCAAAGGGCAAGCATCTCCAACATCAGGTATGAAATGATAGAAAGGGGATCAACTGTTGTATCAAAATCTACAGTTAGAAGAAATTTGATTGATCTTGGATGGGAGAAAAAGACTGGAATTCCTTCTCCTCTCATGAAACAAGAACATAAAGACAGGCGTGTTGAGTGGTGTTTGGCACATGAAAACTTTGACTGGGAAAATGTGATTTTTACTGATGAAAGCTCAATATGGGTATATCCCAATAATGTGAAAATATGGACAAAGTCTGCGTCAGCACCGTTGTATCGACGACCTAAATACAGCCCAAAGTTTCATGTATGGGGAGGGATATCCTTATTAGGAACGACCCCGCTGTGTGTGTTTGAGGGAAATCTGACAAGTCAACGCTACACTAACATATTAGATAATTTTCTCCTTCCAAGTGCACATGTGTTTTATGGAAATGACTGGATTTTGCAGCAAGATAATGTTCCTAAACACACCGCAAAACATGCCAAGCAGTGGTTTCAGGAGAAAAATGTGACTGCATTACCATTTCCTGCATATAGTCCTGACTTAAATCCCATTGAGAACATTTGGGGGATGATGAAGGAATGTGTGAATCAAAAGGGGTTGACAAAAATTGAAGACATGAAGAGAGAAGTGGTCCGATACTGGGACAGCATAACTCACGAAACACTAACCTCTCTGATAGGAAGTATGCCTACCCGTCTTAGACTGTGCCGTGAAGCTCAAGGAGACTTGATAAAATATTAAATTGTTACTTACACAACATGAAAAGGTCAGTTCACTTTCACAATACATTAAATTTTATCTGATTTGTTCTCGTTTAATAATATGAAATGCTTTAGCTATTCTCAATAATTTTGAACCATACTGTAAAATAGCCACTCTATAAAAAGCCAGTCGAGTCTGTCCCTCCCTCTACTGGCTAGTGAATTTTCATTAGGTCATTTTGTAGATGTATCATTCTCTTCCACTTGTTAAATTATAATACACTTTTAAATCAAGCAAGATTATGGCCTGATAAAATGCTCATAATGTTAGCAGCTTGATGATGAATCTCGGGTCCACATATAAATTTTGGGTTAGTGAATTATTTAGAGGGCTAGTAACTTTCAGTCCTGGCCAGCCTGACTGGCTTCCAAAATTTGGAAACTATGTCACAGACTGCTTCCCCAAATATACCAGGTATATGTAGTTCAATGCTGACATCTCATCAAGTCATATCAACTCACCTTAAACAGTTGCAAGCCAACACTGCAGCTTACATCCTTAAGCAAAATGCAACTTTTGTTTTCAATAAATACATCAATTAACAATATGGTGCATTTATACAGACAACACACAATCATCCATGTCACAGTGCCTAACTGTGCATCCATATGTGAGTCAGATAATGACAGGCATGAGGTTTGGTGGAGAATCATGCCACTTTGTATTTGTAGGCATGCCATAGAAATATATACTGAACTGTAAACATGCCTACCATAGTCCAGTATGTATTAGAAGGGAATGTCTAAGTAACATTCCATTCCTTGAAAACAAGTGTAAAAGCAAGCACAGCTCACAAACCCCAACTACCCACTTCGGGTCATGGAAATGACTCATACTGAAGTACATCAAGCAACAAGGATCACCAGAAGGAAGGATGACAATATATGGATGAACAACTTCAAGCAAGTGTTTAATAACAGTGTTAGAACTTGCACCGAAATGTCACTCTCATAGCAATAAAGAAGTTGTTCATCCATATATTGTCAGCCTTCCTTACTGCTCCAACTTCTAAATACCTCTTAAAGAACTTAAAGGATCACCAGACCTTTTCCTTGACTCAAGCTTTATACACATGAAGATAATAGCTTTGCCATAGATTGATTACATTAATAATTTATAGAAAAATTATTTTGTACCAGTGATGTTTCCATGGAAACAACAAAAAAAATATTCTGCTCAACTATAAAACTGCAAAAGGCAAATCAGTTAGTCGTGATTAAGTTTTGTTTAGCTTAGTGAATCTAGTGAACCTAGTGAATCTAGAGAAGCTAATGAATCTACAACCATGTATTGTTTTGGTGATATATTTCTGACAAGATAACCATCAAACACATTTTCACAAACATATAATTCTCATAAATGTCAAAATAGCAAAAGGTATATGTATGAGCAATTATTAATGTGTGTAAAGGTTGGTGAGATATACTCTGGACACAGTTTCGGGATGGAAGGACGGGAAAGACAGAATGAACACTTAATAACCCTGTTATTTAAGTGAGGGTATAATTATTGAGCCAGAACTTACTCACACTAAAGAATGGGGATATATGAGGATAACATTTTGTACGATATATATGCTGGATGAAAGCTACCCTTCATGGCTAATGGGGCTAGTAATAACGCATCAAACTATTAATGGACTGCAATAGTTAAGTTTCCCACAGCAAGAAAAAAAATAGCGATGCATTGATAATATGTGTGACTGTCAACAGTTTTGACTTCTCTTGACTTGCAACTTCAATGAATTTATGTTATGTCTTTATTTCAGCTAGGTTTCAAGTTTCTTGTCAGTTGATAAAAGAGACTGAAACTATTTCAACTTGTTTTTATGTCATTTAAACTCACTGTTTATATCATTCACAGTCATTTCGGAAATGACTTCAAATGAGTCAATTCAAGGAAAAGAAAAACTATTGCAATAGTATTGCAATAGTTTGTGGCAATATACTATTACTGTCGCAATAGTATGTTGCAATAGACTATCACTATCACAATAGCTGTTTCCCCATCACTGGTCACCCATAGTGGCTAACGCTCTCATTACATATATAACTTGTTTAGATTTCATATTGTGACAAAGTGTATTGGTTCGTCTGGCTGAGTGACAGCACAGACTGTGTATCATTGTGCCCTTATCACATGGGGCAATGCTGGTATCTGGTTTTAATTCGATTATTAATCAGTCGTCATATAGCTGAAATGCTACTCTGTGCTCTGCACAAACAAACAAACAAACAAACAAACAAACCAACAAACAAAAAATTAACTTACCTGGCAACTGGTACGAAAGTGGTTCTGCTTTCATGTCGAAGTATCTGAATCTAGGTGTTGCATATAGTGGAAGGCAATCTAAAGGCCAGAAGGGGCCATCTTGGTTTCGTATAACACCATATTTGTCTCTGTATGTTCCTTTATCATCCAAAAATGTAAATCCATCTGGCAAATGGCCAGACTTCATAGCTTGAAGGAAACCCTGTTTTGTGTAAAACTGTCGTATCTTTGGCTTTAAAGGAGGAAATCTCTCAACAGAATTGGAAAACTCTTCTCTGATATTTTTAATCCCTTCAGAAAAACTCTCCAATCCAAACACTCCAGGGAACTCATCCTGGTTGGATCGTGAGAGTTCATCCCGAAACACAAACTCTATCCGATTATTATGTTGTGTCATATTCCGATTATTTTGTCGAGCCTGAAGTGCTCGCCATTGTTTTGATTTGAAAAAATCCCTGTCTTTTGATATATCAAGGAGTATATGGGAATTTATTTTTTCCAATTCTTTATGCTGACGTTTCCGTGCTTCTTCTTTCCGACGCTTGATGCGTTCCAGAGGGGGAGTCTCCAGAGCATCGCGAACTCTGCGATCCAGTTCTTCCTCCATCTGTCTGCGAACATTCTCCCGCCATACTGGTTCTTCTAAACACACAAACACATACACAGGACTAAGTGAGTGAGTTAAAATTTTACATTGTGTTGGCATTTCTTCAACCTTTACTTCAGTCACTAAAAAAGTTTACATATACAAGTAATTATGTTTAAAATGAATTTCTTTATATACATATTCCAATATTATTTTCCTATTTGAAAAAAAAACCCGAACCACCAAAAAACACCCCAACAAATGTTTCAAAAAGCAATTAGTTATTCATACACATATTTACATTTGATGCTACAATGCAAGTTTCTATTCAGTAACTAAAGATTGCAAAGTACACAAAATGATAAGGATTTATACCAAAGTTAGTTCCTGCAAAAACTTGGCTAGGTACATTATAGACAGACATATTGGAGCTTTGTTGGAAGTGAACATACTATATTATAGTAGACATTTTGGTATAGTGCCGATATCTCTTTCACCACTTCAACTGCTCAATCCCGACACCTCCAAACTTGCTGGATCACTAGCTTGGTGCCTTAGACTGCTGCCCATCACATCCTAGTAAACCTCTAGTGAATCAGTGATGCATTTATAGTTAAAATGTACTACATGAATAATAGTTACTTAAGAAAACAAATATTCACAGACATATTATGTGGCATCTTGTACAACAAACCTCACAATTCACATGACACTGACATTCAACAGGAGAAACAACATCAAATATGACATCAGGGCAAACTGTCTGAAAACATTTACCCATATCACTTGTACTACATCAATATCAGTTAATGTAATGTATTCATTAAAAAAACATATTATCAAATCACAAAGTGTTAATACCACTTGAAGTCTCTTAATGTGAAACAAAACATACATGGTGTAAGATTTTGAGTGGTTTCTTATTGTCTATGTAGTATATTATGCCAAAATGTAAAAGCATCGTAACATCAATCATCCTATCACAAGCTTGTACCAAAACACCTCTCAGACTTTAAAGATTGCCTCCTTTCTGTGGGATGAAATCTAACCATTTAGAAGGCTTTACAAATTCATCATTTTGGCTACATTATCTGATGTGAGCAATAATAATGATATAAATGTCATGAATCACGTCTGTGAGTCTGACCACTATCCTGTCAGAAGCCCACATCGTGAGCATACATGTCTGAGGACCATTTTTCACCAGACCCTTCACGTGCGTTTATTCATAATACACTATAGTCCACACACTGCACCATGTACTCAACACTACAATGGTTCATTCAGCTTTGGAATACCTTTCTTTTCTACCTAGGTGGTATATAGTCCATGGTACCAATAAGGGTTCATCACCATCTCATCTTACCAGGTGTCCATTTGCTGCAGGGTGAACTAACAAAAGCACACAAAAGCCAAAGAACCTCAATCTATGCTACCCATCAAAAGTTTAGACTCACTAGTGTAAATGTATCCACTTACTTCAGTCAACAGTTCTAAGCTAGTTTTGCAAAACAATCGGTTAAGTAACTGTTTGAAGGTACTGTGTGCACAAGAACAGATGTATTGCAAAACAAAACTGTAACGTTAAAAACATTATTGTCACGAGGTCAATAAATGATGAAACATGGCAAAAATTGGTAATTTCTTAGCAAAACTTAACACCAAAATGCAGCTGTTCACATGCATGATATTTGCTCGTGCTTTTCAGCAATTTGATGCATGATCCTATGCAGGTGTCTGCATGGGTTCCCCCAACCTAGTGGAGAAATTCATCTTTGATATAACCATATGTATACATGTAACATATAGCGAGTGAGACTCCCTTTCTGAGGATAAATTGATATTTAAGTTTTCACCGACTTACAAAATCAAAATTACTTTCTATTGATAATAACATGTACTGACGGACAATAGGATTTTATGAAAACAAACCACAATCTCATTAATTCTAACAGGCCTTAGTGACTTCTTGAGTGATTGCAACTGTTGAGTCTCCAATACCATTAATTGATGGCAGAATTGAAAAACTATTGATGCATGGATAGTACATGTGACTATCAATATTGACTTTTGTTGATAAATGCACAGCGAAAAACAGGATATTTGGGGTGCACACTTGCAGCTTCATTGATCTTATGTTTTAACTGATTAGTTGATCTGAGTTTCCAGTTTCTTGTTAGTTATTAAAACAACTATTTATGAGTTCTTTCTGGTCCTGTAATATCTTGTGAAATACAAGGTTTCTGTATGAATTGATTAAACAAAATTTGACAAATATTCCAGTCGATGAATGTTTTGAAAAATGGAGATCAGAAACATGAAATTACAGTACAGCAATAAAGTTGGTTCCAACAGTCAACACAGGATTCGTGGTACACTCTGGCTATTCTTAATACCCACATCAACTTATATATTACTCAAACAAAATTAAGGAGCACCTCTTTCTTTCCATTTCTATGACAAATGAGCCATGAATTCCTTTAACTGGACAGAAGACAAATAAGATCTGAATTTCATTCAAAAATATATCTCCTTCTGACTCAAGAAAAACAACAGCATCTTTCCTGTCAATGTTCACTAACAAAATGTATGGAAACCCTTGATAATGCCAACAAATACCATTAAAAGCAATATATTTACATTCAGCCGCACCTTACTCAAGAAATTTCACAGTATCCTATCTGTAACTTTCTAAATTTTGGAAAAAAGAAATATCCTTGATAACGTTACCTTTTCTTCTAATCCTCATGGTAAAAATAGTTCCTCTTTGAAACAACTCCCCATCCAGACCATATCCACGATAAAGTCCCTGTTGTTATGTACAAAACACTCACAGGATCCTTCAGGTGATACTGTAGCCTTACCCCCAGCACGCTGCACCTCCTTCCATGCCCGTATATCATGTAACACACTTATGAATATAGATGAGAGGAATCATTTTCAGTTCTATGACTGCTTATTACCAGTGTGGGAGAGGTGACCCGTATATGAGCGATAATATACCACATAAAGAAGGAAATACGATCCCTCTAGGCATATTGTTACCAGTAACAGCTTTACAGCTCGGTATAGATCATGTGGAAGACATGTTTCAAAACACTTATTGCGAATAAAGGATATAAAAGTTTTTGTTGTTAGTTGTTCCTACACATATTGAGTGAGACTTTCATATTTCAGATTACCTGTATTTGACCTGTGTGTATGGTACAAGAAATATTGCCTTCCCTTCAACACTGTCGAAGCATGACCCAAGATGGTAAACTGCCACAATGCTGCAACTAGATTCTAAAATAAAATTTGCCTGTTGTACTGGTAACTTCTTGGTGATTGAGTGAGTGATTGAGTGAGTTTGGTTTTATGTCACTTTGAGCAATATTCCAGCAATATCATTTTACCAAGATTCACTCCACATAACCTAAGACAGAACATCTACACCAATTAAATATAATTTGAAACACTCCTGACTCTGGGAGGAGGGTGGGGGAAAGGGGGATTAATGTAATCAAAACAGTTGTGTGTACAATTCCTTAAAAAAAAAATTCTGATAAAAAGATTAGAAAAAAATCTGTATGCATTTTTCTGTCTGAAATTCTCACGGGTTTTCTGAAAGGCCTCATCATTGTGATATTCTTCATAGTTAAAACATGAACTTCAGTTACTAAGCGAGTGAACAAGGGCAGTGTTTTGTTAGAATACAACAATTCCTCTCAGATACTTTTCTCCTGTAGTGCCATACAAAAGTATCTGAGTATACCTAGACAAATCAGACGTCCCTGGAGGTCATGTCATGAAGGCATTCAGCCTAATCATGATATCATGAATAGTATACCACCTTGAGATCATTGTGTCCAAGTCTAGCTCTGTCAATACATGTGTCACTAGCTCAAGCCAGTCACCATGCAGTCTTGGAGCTTAAATACATAACGATTCTATAACCATGTCATATGAATTGTTATCACCCAACCATCTCATCAGCACCAATGACAGGCTTCAGTCATCCATAATGCTCAGTGATAACAGTGATAATTCCCTATCAGATAACATTTAGTTTATTCAAGAGAGCTGCTTTAACCTCCATAATGTCCCCTCACATGCACATGCAATTTATCATTTATTATGATAGCATCAGCTACCATATTGTGAAATCTCACAACCTAGCGCAGCTAAAGATTTTGAAGCTGATGTGCAACTCTCTGGATTATTTTAAGCACTTATTGGTAATAAAGTTATTTAATCTTTGTATAAAATGTTTCAGGAAAAAGAAAACAGTGGTGACAGAATTAAGTAATGTTGTCCTCCATCTTCTGACCTAAAGAAAAATTATGGGGAGATACTTGGAGGTTTATTGTAGTCAGACTGATATGAATAGTAACTCTCATTGCAACTTATGTTTCATGATCGAAAAACTTTTAGGACCCAGAATCATTTAAATACACAACCTATGCCAGCTTAGAGTCAAGACTTTCCTAGTAGTCACCATCCAGTATCTATCCATACACCAGTTTCATCATAGCCATCCAGTCTCTTTACTTGGCATCGATTGTACGTACTACCTGGGGTGTACCTCTGCAGGAAACGCCACATCGAAAGTTCTAGATTTCAAATATCCATATTTCATCTGTACATCAACACATGATAGAAGAGTCATTTTTTGTTTACTTTAGTACATTCACCCCACCCTAATCTAAAATGAATTTACCAAATCTGTGATACTTGACAAAAAAGCTATTGATAATTGACGTCCTTGACAGGTAAAGATTTAAAAGCCTTCATAAAGTAAGCACATTTACATGGTCAAATACACGTGACAGCAGAACCCTCAAATCAGCCCAATATCACTGTTAGATGATTTATTAGACTGTCAACCTATGATATATCTGAGTGTATGATATATAGTCTTCACACATTATTCTTTCTCACTAATACCACATTAAGGAACTTACTACTGACACCTGATTAAAAAACAGTTTGACCAAGATTGGGTGGTCAGACTCACTTACTTGGTGACACATGTTATCATATCCCAGCTCGAAACAGAAATCAGAAGTGTAGAGGGAGATAACTCCTGCCTTCCAATTATTATTCATTTTTTTTAGTTCAACAACCCAATTCCTACAAGAAAACAAATTTAACTTGGTTGTCTATGGTTTAAATAACCTACTCCCTCTGTCAATATTCTAATCACTTGAGCAATCATTATGGTGAAAATAGCTTCATGCAACACCATAGCCAAGATCAGATAAATTATTGATGGTTAACTCTGTAACTCATTTATTCCACATGAAGCTAGTTATACCATTAGATATCAATCACCACAAACCTATTTTATACTACCTACCTGCTGCAAGGATTCAAAACTGCCATCCATTTAATCCCAGATACAGCATGTAAACGTACAAGGCAATTCATCATACGTAGTACATGTCCATCACTGGAATATTGTCAACACTGTCACACTCTTTCACTCAAAATAATGCTGATCCATATATTTCCAGTCTTCAAAACATTTAGCTTCTCCTGAAGCTCTCCCGAACTCAAATTTATCCAGAGGTCATTAAGTCCAAGTCGAATATGCACAGTGTTGCAGTCCTCACTGAAACCTCAAACATTTCCATCTACACCTGGATCTTTAGGAGGATTCCAAGAACTATCAGGAATGTCACCCTTCATACAGAATACTAACTATGGTATAACAAATGATTTTGACCAGTAATAACAAACTCTAGCTCATTTGTCACTAGACACATATCACACTTTCATAAATGACCTGGTGTTGGCAAGCCGTAGTCCATTGCTTGGTACTATCAACAATAACATTGTCAATACAGATGGAATATTGCTGATAATCCCCCATATGCCCTGGTGTGAGAGTGGTCATAAACCACGTCCTTCCGGCTGGCTAATCTGACAAGTGTGTAGATTTGGAGATTACACATGTAAGTCCCCTGCTTGTCACTTACAGGTAAAAACAGGTAGTCCACACAACCAGGTACAAGCAGCCAGCCCACCCAACCAAGCAAAAACAGGTAGTCTGCCCAGTAAGGTAAATGTATGCCAAAGATTAGAAATCTGGAAATGTTCCGATCATGATTTAAGAATTATTATATGTATGGCTATTACTTTAAATTTAATCAATTTATCAAAGAGGGTAATAGTTTGTTTATGTTTCATAATGAAATGCTAGTTTTCTGCTGAATAGCACTCAAAAGGCATGTCTTCAAGAATATGATGCAGATCACTTTGCTAATTTATATCCGGGATGTAAAATGTTAGATTTACACCTGTACCCAACAGACAAAGTACAGGTGTCTGATACTTCATGTACACAACACCATAGTATGGCCCATTCACATGTATGTCTGACAACTGCTAATGAAAAATACATTACAGAAGCCTTCCCATACACAATGTTCAAACACACACTGGCAACTTCATGTGTCTGTTCTAATAGTGACGACACTTAGGAAGTTTTGTTATGCAACCTCTCCTTGTAAAAGAAAGGCAATGGCTACTGTGTACATTGTTGACTTACTTATTGAGAAAAGACACATTTAAATACAACAGTGTTTAGAACTACTTTGAAATACATGTGGTCACACAAAGGCTTTGAAGGTGCTTGCTGAATAGCTCGCATTGCAGACATATTTTTTTACATACTTCTATTTCTATCTTCAGAAAACCATTTTGAACATATTTTGTTGTTTTTTTTGCACCTAAATATTGATCAATGTATTTTGATCTTGTTGAAATATGCTGACAAATTATCAAACTGTGCACTCTGCAAATAAATTGTAACATGCACTCATAAAACTAGAGGCACACACAAAGTGATTGGTTAAAATCCATTTAGCTGTCTCGCATTTCATTGGACGGTCATAGGCTGTTTTTGTTAGACCCAGTCTAGGAGCATAACGAATAACACTGGGGCTATGTATACACAGACTAAGCATTCACCACAACATTTACACATATGGGTAAGGTGAACTGATGTGAAATGGGCTTTGATGTTGCAATTAAGAATATTTTGCTCATATGCTGATGTACATGCATGCATATGTGTGGTTGTTTGTACCAGTCCAGATATAAGCTGGTTTTATAGTGCTAGCTCACTGAGATACCATGCTGCAGTTAACCATGAACACCCCACTCAGATACAATATACTGACTCCGAACTAACCAGTCCATGTTGTACCCATTAATGCCAAGCACCAGGCAGGGACCAACAAACACCATGTTTTAACATCTTTTGGTATGACACGACTGGGGATCAAACCCATAACGTTCTTCTCTCTGGCAGATGCACTAACCACTGCACCACAGAGGCAGTCCTTTACATATATAAACCAACAAGTGTAGACTAACAACTAGTCCCTGAAATGAACATATTTTACTGAAAAAAATAGTTCATAGTAAAAAATAATAATGTAAGGAAATGGAGCCCTAAGAATTTCTTCATTTATTCAAGTAAATCTAGACTTGTCACATTTTCTAGACTTGTGTGGGCTTTCGTGGATAGACTTGCTTCTGGGACTGTATGACAGACTACAACAAGTGCTGAAAGGTCAACTAGCACTCCAAGGTGCGCTGTTCATGAGATCCACAATAATCCCTGTTTTTTTGTAATATTTTATGTACCCAATTCACAATAATCCCCATCCTTGCATAAAGGCTATGGTGTGCCTGAAAGCCCTTTGAACTTCTCTTATCAATCTGTGTGATTATAAGACTGTGGAATGTATCACCACTTTTATATCAATTTTAAAAGTCACCAACATTATTTCAGATATGGTAAAATACAGGTTAGGCTGATATAACCATTAACATTTCATGAACAAAGATATTCCTATTTTCATTTTCTACTTAAATTCAGAACTAATCAAGCATAAAATGATAAAAGTCAATATTGTTTTCAATACGACCCCCAATTATTCATAGGCACAAGGTATTGATAGGGTTAAAACTGGTATTAATAATCCCCATCAGATTCCCCATTGTGCTGTACCTGTGGTGTACAAGGTGTTTAGTGAGCACCATGGTAAATATGTACGCATTTGATTGATGTGAAGAACCAAGCCTTGGCGAACAACAAAGACCGGTGGTTCTGGATACCAGCATAGCATGGGCCATTTGGTTCAGTCCGTGCTTCATGTTAATATTACCACATATGAATGTATGGTAATGCTATTGAAACCCATGCAACTGTGTAATGGCTGATTTGCCTGTTTGAGGGTTCGGCAGATCAAAGATCTATACACACAGGGCAATGCTTGTTAAGGTAAATGTGATTATGATAAAGCACAAGTCAAGAGACATTATATGTTAAATTCACATTGCATTTTTCATAAGAAAAGTGGAAAAGAACATATCCATTTTTTTATGTTAACTTCACATTGTATGTTTTCATACAAAAAAGTAAAATAAGGTCTCCCATTTCTTTGCTTAAACAACAGATTTTACATGACTTTTGACACTGCAAATGTAATTATGAAATATCAATATTTGGATTATGATGATATTTTATAGATTAATTCTTGAAATATCCTACTCATACCACTGAATCCTGCTTGAAAAGACTGCCATTACAGCACTCATTTTAACATCAATGACATATATTCCAGAATCTGACAAAAAATCAAGCTGTAATAACATCAAATGAAAAATATAATAAACTCAAGGTACAGTTGACTTATGTCATCTCCAAAGTCTGTGAATAACAGAAATCATGGCAGCATCCACAAACACAATACACTATACATGGTAATCTGTTTTAATGTTACTTTGAAGGAATATATTTTCAGCTGAAGTGGATTATTTCTAATCTGATCAAGGATCAGAATCCATAATTCTTAATTCTGAAACTTGAGCTACATCTATTGGAAACAATTAATAAAGAATTTAATTGTTAACTAAGAACGTAAGAATAAATACTCTCTCTTTGGAAATGCTGATTATAAAAAATAAAATACAAATTTTTTTGTTCCAATCTAATTTCTGAGACAGAGTGGATGATTTTCTTTTGTTTTTAGAAAACCTGCCTAAGCTGGTGGTTCAATCTTTAGATGAGAATGAGTGAGTTAGTTTTACACTGCACTCAGCAAGATTTCAGCTGTAAGGCAGCAGTCTGTAAATACAAAATCAGATCTGGACCAGACAATCCAGGGATAAACAGTATGAACATAGATCTATGCAACTGTGATACGATGACACGTGGCAACCCAGTCAGCAAGCCTGAACATCTGATCCGAGGTCACCTCTTATGACAAGCATGGGATACTGAAGATCAGTTCTAACCGAGATCATCACAAGTCTCTGGATGAGAAACACAGTTTATATAATTGTTATAGAAATGGCAATCTACAGACATCTTAAACTTTCACATCAATGCTAATTAAATATTTAGCTTGCGGTATAAAGGTAATCTTAAGGCAGGATAATAATGGCATCAAACAACAGTCAATAGCATATAATAACATGTCACCAAGGAGTTATCTCCCTTACAAAAGGTAGTTTGACATATTCATTGGAATGGACTTTCTAAATAAAAAATAAACAAAAGATCTCACCTGACTGCATTTTTGTCAAATTCTACAACATAATCAGCATACAGAAACCATTTTTGTAACAGAATACCTTTCAACCTGACATCCCTGTCGTCTTTTGAATTATGAATGCTTACATTAATTTCTACTCAGGTATCCAAAATAGAATGCATTAATTGTGAAAAAAAGATCACCATCACAATAAAAAAGAAATCAAAAATAATTACTCCTACCAGATCCTTAAGTCTTTCATCTCTTCTTCAAATCAGCATTTCCAACTGTACAGAACAACAATCTCCAGCAATTACTCTTGTATGAATGAGATAAAAAGTCAAGTGAGCCACAATTACCCAGAAGGCAATGAATGGTAACAATTACCGGAGGAATCTGGCTACTCAGGGCTTAGTACTACAGCATAAAGCCTTCTCTGACGATCAGATTTGCTCCGTGTGTAAAAATCAGGTATTATCATGTAATCTATACATGTTCTTAGACAAGGTTTGAGATTGACGTAAGAGATAATAGGCGTGTAATGGGGCGTGAGTGAAATGATTAGGAATGCATGCTTCATAATCTGTCTTGAATAGTAGAAAATATATAGGATTTGTACTGAATAGCACAGCCCTTATAGGTTAGGAGGTCATTTTAAAATAGACCATATCTGTGTAGGCGAGTGAGTGAGTGTGTTTGTTTTTATGCTGCTTTAAGCAATACCACTGTTGGACACCAGAAATACACATCACACATTATGCCTATTTGAGCGGTTGAACCTGGGTCCTCAGGGCTACACCACTGGTCTCACACGTTCCTTATATCTGGACCAAGAAAAACTGTTTCATCTGCCACTGTTAAGAGTACAGTGTTAAATTATTCAAGTCAGATTTGTGTTACCTTCTGATTACCTTGTGCAGTGGGAGAATGTGTTTATGTAATTTAGCACTATTCCAGGTACATTATGGCTGGGAACATGGAGAATGGGGGTTATTGCATATTTCACTCATGTTGTGAATCAAACACTGATTAAGAAATGATACTTTGAACCACTAAGCAGGACTGGGTTTACTGTAGATTCACTACCCAGGCATCCCATGTAGAGTATACTGGACTCTTCACAGTATGAGAATATTTGTCATTACTTGTTGGCTTTAAATGGTTGATTGGGAATCGTTTTACTGAAGTCCAGGAAAATCTATGCAGATACATGTATAAAAATGTTTTGAACAAGCATTCACTGATGTTGATGGACCATTTACCTTAATTCTTACAAACATGTACAAGTCAGAAAACATGCATGGAAAGTCAGAAAGACTCCTGTACATTGTAAAAATGTAGCTTTGTGAGTATTTGTCAGTAGGCACTATACATTATGTCACTACCTAGCATCCAGATAGTCCTGGTGGCAACAGGGTCCAACTGATGACCAATCAAACCGAAGTCCCAGCCTGAACTGAAGCCTACCTCCACTGTGGCAACTGTGTCCATTGGCTTTGACTATACTTGATAAATAAACAAGGGATACAAAGCTCTAACTAGCTAAACCAATTTCATCAATCCTAACCATCTGACTTGTAAGTTAGTGTTTTCTTACTGTCAACACCTAATTAATTTCACAAACCAAACTCTTCTATGAACTTTTCTTACCTCAACAAACAAAGGTCAACACCTTCATGCAGATAACCTCCACCCCACCCAACCAAATATCGATATGCACAAATGTAAGTTTACATTGCAATAAAAACAGTAACTGTTTATGACACATCTTTAAATCATAAATTATAAAATGTAAGTATGAATATGTTACCAATGACATAATGATATTATCAAGTGTAAGACACTATTATCAACTCAACCACAATTTCAATGAGTGAAAGAAATGTGACACTATACTACACCAGAGTAGAACTCAAGGCAACATCCTCAACTTGTCATGAGTGAGTGAGTATGGTTTAACACAGCTTTCAACAATACTCCAGCACTATCACGGCAGGGGCCTTAATTAGTCATGGAAAGGTTCACTATCCCAAGCTTATCAATAAATACAAGCTAGTTACCAATGACAAGGTTGAACTAGTCAATGTATCTGAAGAACATCTAAACATAAGTAAGAAACAGCACTCAGACAATACTCTTTAGCACTATCAAATTACTGGTGAACTCTTGACCATGACTTATTCTGACATGCAGTGAGGTGAGATGAGGTAGATGTGTTGAGCAATACTGGGATCACTGATCACTGTAACAATGAATTCAGCATAACTACACTATATTTTGACATTAACTGTAATCATTGTAATCTATGTTCAGTATAGTAGGCTGGTTTACTAACAGGGGTTATCTCCCTTACATTAGAAAATGCCTTCTAGGCAAGATTCACATTCATAGCTCAGATTATCTAATGATGAGCTCATTTTTTCCATGAAAAACAATTTGTTGAGTAATAAGAAAGCTCAGTGCATGAATTGTGTGGCAACCATATCTATAGAAAATATTACTTAAAACTAGTTTGCCTGTTCTTCATACATGTAAATGTTGATCTAATGTTTATTGTCGTTTGTGGTTTTTATGGACCTATTAAATGTCACAGATATCAGTATTCCAGCTATACAGCCAAATGCCAATATTGATCTGACAATCCAGTGACTGACATAATAGCACTCATGGAAAGAAAATGTACAAAATGAAGTTTGACCACTCAAACCATTTATGGCCTCATATAACAAACAAGGTGTGATTGTGTACATTTGATTTTAATTTTAAGAATTTGTATTTCAGCAATATTATCTTGGGGGGCAGCCAAAGTGTAAGATGTCAGTGCACATCAGGAATAAGTTTAATACACTGCAGTAATGTAAATGAAATGTCAAATAGAGATCTCCAAGATTAGTCCTACGTATCAAGGGAGACAACTTTACTCAATATTCCACTTAACCTAAAATCGTGACAGGAGACCACAGAATTTGCTGGAATACCAGACAACCTTTGATTACTCACCCATAAATCCAAAAATCATCACAAATCCAAAATGTACTGGTTCATAATTCAAAGATTAATTGAACTGCGATAAATTCCATGCCATTTAGACAATGATGATCGGCAGACAATAAGGTCAGCCTAATGACATGTTTTGAAGAGACAAAAATAAAACATTTTAGGATATATCACAAATTATAAATGGAAAGAAACAATACTTCAGAAATTCTGCAGTGAAGAAATGTCATGTTTCATTCTGATACAGATTATTGTCAAGAATACTATTTAAGCTTAATACTAAGTTATCAAACACTTTTTTCCTTTCTACACAAACATAATATTCAGTGATTGTACAAATGAAAATTTAGTCAATCAAAAGCATTTACATATATCAATAATACTAAAAGACTTCATTGCTGTAAAATGTAAAAACATCACAATATGTCTTACCTGCAGCAAGTTTTTTCCTCTTTTGCTCTGCCAGAAGAGCTGCCTCTTCCAACTTGCGTACAATGATGTACTCCCCTGAGGAGCTGCCGTCGGTGCAGGAGTCAGTCTCCGTGTCCTCATGAATGGTTGCTACTTTTTTCATTGTCTCAATCAACTGTCCCTCAATGTTATGAAACACTTCAGCATATCAAGACATCGGGAAGATTGTATGGCTAGGTTTCCAACTTCATTCTAATCTTCTTGAGAACAGATAGGTCCATCTGCATGTGTCATCATACTCAAGAATGTGACATCCACTCACTAACTCTTAAGGAAGCTGGTATCTTCAGGAAGAGGTTGCCTTCATACTGTGTTCCTTATGTCAGATCACAAAGAAGATGACAGCTGAAAGCTGCATAAATTGTGACACCTTTCACTGACCGACTCAGTCATTCAAACATTTCTAATGAATAATCTAATGAAACAGATAAAAGTATATGGAGAATAATTGTCCCACATTAATCCAGTCTATATGCAAACACATAACTTCTTGTTTGTCCTTCAGATCGTTACTCCTAGTTCCATCGTCCATACACTAAATATTGCCTTGTGATAAGGTGCATGAAGTTATAAGTCCATAGGCTGAACAATGATGTGATTGATGCGGTCACACCAACATCTCCTGTCATCTGCAGTTTGCAGGTGCAACTTGCTGTGTCTCCATCCTGAGCATCCTCATGGATATTTGCTTATATGTGCTGTGTAAATCCACAAAAAATGTCACATCACGTATAAGCCTCCAGAATTTTAGCAATATCCACTTCTTCAAGTTTCATCGAGTAGTAGAGGTAAAACAACACAAAATATGTTTCAAGTGGAGCAAAGTAGGCAATTTCAATCAATGCACAGTTTCAGTGTTACACAACGGCCTGGTTTGCTGTACTTACTAATCCCAATGTGAGCAACTGCAGAGCTGAGATCAGCCTTCTCACATCCCATGAAGAGAAGGCTAATTAGGCTGAGCTAAGTAGGTATGCCAGATAATCCCATATGGTAAGTCACTGGTGTATTGCACACTTGGATTCCGTCCTGTGTTAATTAGTTACGGAAGTTATTTCAACTGCTTTAGCAACACTTGATAAAGTGGTCTATCATTCTTTGTCAGCATAACTGTTCGTTTCAGTATAGTGTATGTTACAGTTTGGAATTTGGCAAATAAAAGTGGATAGACACTTTGCAGATTGTAAATTTGATTTGGAAAATACTAGGCAATGTATGTTCAATTCCACGGGCAATTCCATTAATAAGATCAGAATTTTCAATCACATAATAATTTAAATGCCGTAGAATAATGACAAAGACTTCCTTATCCACAATTCAAGAAACACTGTAAGATCGTTTTATGAGTATATTGTCCATGGCACTTCAATGGATGTTTCTTTTGATCTGAAAACAGGAAAATAAAACCATATAGTGTATATTGTCATTCTAAAACATATAAACACTCATTTAAGTGCTGTTCTTATTATAATGTAGTATTCAATACATTCTACATGACAGCAATTACTAAGGCAAGGGCATCAGTTAAAGCTCCAGTGTCTAATTGCAAAAAAACATTCTTAACACTACAACTGTCATAAGGTTATGTTAAGGAATGCCAGTTGGATCATCTGAGTGAGTGAGTGAGTGAGTGAGTGAGTGAGTGAGTGAGTGAGTGAGTGAGTGAGTTTAGTTTTACACCCCTTTTTAGCAATATTCCAGCAATATCACGGCTGAGGACACCAGAAAATAGGCTTCACGCATTCTACCCATGTGGGGAATCAAACCCGGGTCTTTGGCATGACGAGTGAAGGATCATCTTAGTGCTAAGGCTACTTTGTGGAACCATGTGCCAAATACAGGTCAATACTGACAAAACTTCTTAAAATTCTTAAAAATCATCATTAAAACCTTATGACAGAAAACCTTCCACTTCACATCAAGATAATGGCTATCTCAGCAATACTATTTCTCTTGTATTATAGCAATATGCCCCACTGCTTAATGGGTTAATGTTAAAGTCATATACACCAAGCAGGATTTGAACAGCAGAAAGATCAATATGCAATTCAATGCACAATCATACACTTCTTGCTTTGAATCTAAAGAAGAATACACAGGCTCTAGAGTAATTCCAACACTTTTTTGTTACCAGAAATTGTATCCACTGGAGCTAGCAGTTCTAACTTCTCTGTGAATCAACACCAGGTTACACTTTGGCATTACTGTTCTGTAGCAAATGGCAAGAACCTGGATGGATACTTGGATATTACGCTTTTTGTAATCACAAACTAGGCAAAATAATTCATGAACAATGAGGAGAGTTCTATGGATATACACTTGCTTGATAACAGTGTATGTAGTTACACCGAAACGTCACTCATAGTAATATTAAACTCACCTTCTTGTTCATCACACAAATGCCAGTTAAAGAAGTAAAATAATTTACTATGGTAAATCTAGGCGAAGAATTCCCTTACGATGATGGAAAAGAGCCACTGTGCCTGATTGGATTGTTCCATGTGGGGGAATGACAAGGGGATATTCAGCAACAACATTCGCACATTTGAGCTAACAAAAACTTAAGTTCATGGTAAAACGTAGTGTGAAATTCTTTCAAACAAAAACCAAGAAAATACAATCAAAATTGTTTCAAAACCTGTATCATAAATCAGACAATACCATGCAAAGTAACCAATTTCTGTTTTACAAAAAAGTAATTGTTTTTGTATTTTTCATCTTGACAATAGAAACCTGAAGCAAATACAGCTTGAGGTGTAATTTATGGCTTACATATCTAAGAATTATAAAATTAATGAGGTATGGCATGCAGAGACATAAATAAACAATAGCTGGGGTGGCTGATTGCTGCCATACATCAATATGTCAGCACAATACTACCTTGCTACCTGTCCTGCATTAATCCCTCAGAAAGTCAGATATGGACTCTACAGGTAAATCTATATGTAAAGGGAGGTAATCCATACAGGATAAGGAAACTTATCTTGGTTAATGCAAAAAACGCTATGATCAAAGACTTTGTTGTTTACAGAATAAATCTAAAAATCCATACTGGAGAGCTGGCTTTGTGTCACACTTCTAGTGTTTGTTAACCAGGAATAGCAGCTAACGCTGACATGACATGAAGTAAAATTCACTCACTCATTCATGCACACATGTTGGGTATATTGTATAAACACATGTGGTTCTATACAGTGAATAAAATGTGTTCCAAATCAGATACTGATTACAGTATGAAAACCTATGAAACCTATGAAAAGGATTCCTTTTCATTTAATAAATACTTTCATGAGTGAGTGAGTTAATATGGTTTTAGGCCACTTTTAACAATATTCCAGTAATATCACTGCTGGAGACACAAGAAATGGGTTTCACATATTGTACCCATGTGTGCAAACCAACCTGGATCTTTAGCATGACAAATAAACACTTTTAGTTTAAGGCTAAAGTGAAGTGAAATGCACAACAGTGCCAGAAACATTTAAGCAGTTCTAAGGAAAGATAATTTCTAAGGTAAAAGTGATGCTGGGATCGCTTCCGTTTGTCTTTATATTTAAACAAAACGCGATCAGTTCTGCTAGGTTTGTTAAAGAACCACATAGCATGCATGAATTACGTTTCCTGAACTGCTGACAATGTCTGTGATATAGTATGCTCTCTTTAATTAGTTGTATTAACCTAGCATTTACTGTTTATCCCATTTGTGATCATAATTCAAATGAGACCCTGACCATGAGGAACTGGAGAACACTGGTATACAGGACGTGTCAGATATATTGAAACATCAGGACATCCCAAACTCCAACAATCCCTCTCTGATGGCTTCACCATGCACCTGTTATATTTCCATGACAGTATGAACATATTTGTATCCACTTAGCAGTAAATACATGATAAACAGTACAAATTATTCATATTCCCCACCATCCTTTCATACAACAGTATAAGGGAGTGAGTGAGTGAGCATGGTTGTATGCCTCTTTTAGCAATATTCCAGGAATATCATGATGGACAACACCAGATATATGCTTCACACATTGTATCCATAAAGGGAATCAAAGCCGGGTTTTTGGATTAACAGGTCAAAGCTTTAACCACTAGGCAACACGTACACACGCACACACGCGCACGCACGCACGCACGCACGCACGCACGCACGCACGCACGCACGCGAATGACAATGAAATATCTGTAAATATGATAGACACCAGATACAACTGCAAAGATTAACAGAGAAGTAATGAAAGGTATGTCACTAAAGTGAGTGAGTGTGTGTGGTCTTGTACTACTCTTATCAATATTTCAGCAGTTTGACAGAAGGGACACCAGAAATGGACTTCACACATTGTAGCCATTGGGGAATTGAACCTGGGTGTTCAGTGAGACGAGTCAGCGCTTTAACCACTGGGTTACCCCACCCAAACTCCAGTAGGATCATAGCAACTTCTAAAATGACACTCAAAGAAGTCCAGTAGGATAAGACAATGATGAGACCCAAAAATGCGCTATCGTTTGTTTGTTCCACAGGTAGAAGACAATGACATTCAAAGAACCATTAACCATAGAACAATGCTGAAGCTTTGAACACATTGTGGCATATGGTATGACACTGCCCCTTTTGGCACTAAAACATATTTTTCCTAAACTGAACTTGTTGCCTTGGAAAGTAAAAACAAATCAAATTCCTGAAGATGAAAGGCACCAGTTCTGCCCATTGTGCACATCAAGATATATAAAACAGTATGACATGGAAATAAACAAAATCCTCATTTGAGCAGAGGCACAACAAGGGTCATAATTTCGATGATTTTTTTCAAACATATCAACATGTTTATCACTTAATAAAGCTTCAGGCTGTCAACTATTGTGGTTGCTTCAAGAACACAAAGCCAGGGCTCCATTATACATAAATTTCTTATGGCTTACAAACTTGGTTAACAAATGTGTGATTTACTGGTACCCATGCAGAATGGCAGTCACCTTTCTGTGGTGGCTTCTGTCAAAATCAGTCCCATTTTTGGAGGGAGTACACTATATAGCATGATCCCAAGAGCATAGCCCAATAACATACAATATACATTTTCTGTGGGTTTAAAATGTGATTAACATATGCTGATAAATGCAAACAGATGTTTTTAATACACAATCTGTATCAGAGTATGTTTTGAAAATACAATTTTGGAAATCCATTCTGGATGCTTTGAAAATAATGTGCTGTGAAAAAAACATTTGTTCCTCTTTTAGACACAAAAACCCATTTTGAAGCAGATACAGATATATGCTGCTCAAAAGAAGTTAAAAAATTCACCCAGTTCTTTCATATAGCTGTAGTTATTCTGTCATGGCATATGTAGCATAGTCAGTCCCTTAGAAACTCACAAGTACAAAGAAATGTTAAGATTTTCTCTGCGTGTGACTGACATTGAACAATTCAGTGTTGGTCATAATGGCCTAAATATGGCACAAACCAATAAAAAGTGAAAACATTTAGATCAACATAATCTAATGTTTGACCATCAGGAGATTGTTCTGGGATCCAAGAGGTGAGGCTATACAGATACTCACACACAGGCATTGGGAAAATAAATCCTGTATTCCACATGTAGGACCAATATTCACCATATGATAAACATGACTATACACCAGCAAACACATGGGCACAGATACAGAGACTCACAATCAACATGCAGGCAGTGCTAGTAGTTATCCACACAAAATAAATCCAAACAGACTTGATATCCGATAGGTGTTCAAAATGACTGCAAATTGTTCCATTGTGTTTGAACAAAGGCTCAAAACTCTGTGTTTAGTTTGAAAGATCCTAGATAATGGGAAGCGTTATTGACGTGAAACAGCAGGGTATAGACAAACTGTAGGGAGATATGTGATAAATACTGATATACCCCGCCCCTGGGAACCCCGCGTGTGCAGGGATATCGCACACCCCTGCTCTATCACAACCATCTGAAAGACAACATAAATTAAGATTTACAGTGAAATTCCAGACTCTGTCTACACTAAAGTCAGCCATGTCAAGAGTAGAGACATGCTATCCTACTCTGGAACTAGATAGTTCATAATGCTATGAAAAATTCACTAAGTACACCACTTTGCCGAGCATGTTTCCATGTCGTCTGCTTGACTGAAGCATACTATGAGGTGAATGACCCTAGCTATAATCCTGTGTGACTCAGTGGCAGAAAGACTTCAGATGACACCTCATATGAAGAGCTTGATTAACACTTGAATTGTGGACAGAGGAAAATGAACTTGTTGGGTAACTTGTAACGGTTAATTTCAACATTTAAGCAATTGGTTATTTAAAGATAAAGAACCTTTGCCTAGGTTTCTGTAAATTGATCTTATTTAGTAAAATGGACAATAGAATCTAAAGGTTCTTTAAGACCATCAGGGAATGTCAAATAATAAAGTAGCCCAAAACTATGAAATAGTGATATAAATGACATTAGACATGATGTTGTTTGTTGTTTAACACAGCACTCAGCAATATTCTAGCTATATAGTGAAGGTCTGTATATAATCAAGTCTGGACCAGACAATCCAGAAATTAACATGATGAGTAAAAATCTATGCAGTTGGGATACAATGACATGTGTCAACAAAGTCAGAAAACTTGACCGTCTGATCCTGTTAGTTGCCTCTCAAAAGCATAGTTTGCTGAAGACCAACTGCAAGGATATTTGATGTTTGAGCCAAGGCCAAGGATGATACTTTCGTATCTGCAGCCTACATCAACAGCCCTCCACTACATCAAAGGGTGACTAAAATGGGAATCAGGTGGGTGAATGTGATTCTACAGCCCAGTTCAAGTGAACAGTGGATATTCTAATCTGTGACAAATAGAACAGTGATTAATGACTTGAGCAACTAATAATTAGCATGGCACGTAAAAATAATGAAGGTCGCCTTTATTGCCGCCATTCAGCTTCAATGCCAAATACAAATGTTTGTATAAATGGCACTGTCCAATAAGACAAAACAAACATATATTTCATTGTGTAAAGAAACCAAATTCCGACCTATTGGGAACGATTTTGTATAATGTTTCTGCTTGCAGCCGTTAGTCACCACTAAGATCAGATCTGAATATCTTCTATTAAAGACGGGGGTTGTGGGATTGCCTAGTGGTAAAAGCAACGATCATCACTCCTAAGACCCGGGTTTGATCCCCCATATGGGTACAATTTCTGAAGCCCATTTCTGGTGTTCAGCACCTTGATATTGCTGGAATATTGCTAAAAGCAGCATGGAACTAAAGTCACTCTATCAAAGACTACTTGAAATGTTATTAGTTTTCACTCCAGTCAAGTCTACGAGATGATCAGTAAAAGGTTACATGTAACAACAGTCAATGCAGTGGTAGCTTCAATACTGCTCTGGAAATATCTACTCACTATGAAAATTACTACACTGTACGGTCTCTATCAATATTTCTCGGTGAAGGTGCAGACAAAGATGTTTCAGAATGCAGACAAAATCACTCATAGAAATAAACCTGGAAAGTTTCCAGGGAAGAGACGATCTATAAGTCTATTACTGATCAAAAGAGACAGGCCAACAATGGCTATGGTAATACTGTTTGTGCCTGTTTTGCTGGAACAACCTGGTAGTGATTCACAAGATAGCAGTGGTACACTACAGGTCCTTGGGTTGATTCATATCAATAATCTGTGATCTAATCTAACCTTGATACTCTCGAAGAATCATGAAGTGGGTCCCATGTTCATCGGTTGGACCCTTCCACAATGTTTAATGATATCTTAGTAACATTGTTTCAACATCAAACCAGCGACAATTTTGGAAATCATTTGTTTCCATTCATTAAAAAGTGAGTCAATTGGACATATTTTCACTCAACACCAGTCTAAGTGAACTTAGTCTCAGTGTTATTCATTACACTCCACCACCGAGTCTAACAAAGCCTAGTAGAAGGTCGTGTTAGGTAACCTTTGAGCAACCTGTGACTGTCCAATCAATAGTGAGACGGTTAAGTAGATTTAACCAATCAGACAACAGCTACTATTTACTGATCAGAGGAACTTACAAAATATTCAGGTCACTGACACAGACCTCTCCACAAACAAGAATCCACATACAGCAGTTATTTGACCTGCAGTATATACGCTTTGGGGTTTCTGTTGACATGGTTACCATTAGCTAACATTTCCGCAAGCTGACATCCTTGAATATTGCCCAAAACGCTATTTTCCTGACTGTTTACTTGCCGTTGCCATGGTTTTAACATGCGCCATGTGAATCACCCGCAAGCAATCGTACAGAAAATAGCATTGGGAATCGTTCAGGTACAAACCTTTTTGACATAAAAAGTTCAAAAGGTATGTGTGAATGTCCACTTTCGCAGTAAGTTGTGTTCTGATTGGTCAATCTCAAAGGTTACTTGACGTGACCTCCCATAAGGTTTTGTTAGACTCAGTGGTGGAGTGTAATGAAAAGTTCTCTCAGACTGCACCCAAAACCAACATGAAATCTTTGGTCATACTTTTGTGAAATACATATCCATATAACAAATGGTGAGAACTTCTTCAACAAAAAATAAGATGCGGCACACATGATACAATATGATGTAACTACAAAGAACACACATTGACAGTATTCTTAAATCTATCCCTTGGTAACATTGTAGTATTCACACATCAAATTTATCCTGTTTCAGATGTTGACAGAACAGACTGAGAATGTCACTGTCGACAGCCTTTTGCAACTTTAGCTTTGCCTTCAGATAAAGACATAATCTGTATAGTGCTGTGTGCAGATATACAGATACTATGCATTGTTTGTGGAAGAATAGCAGTCACACCTTGGTGAAACAATTCCATCTGGTGGCTGGGGAATAACAGTATCCATATCACACAATAGCCAGGGAGTCCCCACTGCCAGTGACTGTTACAGTACTATAGATACCAGGTTACAGTGTTGTGACATTGTCTATCTGATATAGCTGGTTTTGCAGTCAACCATAATATGATGTGATGGATAGTGCCGGAATGTATCTCCAGGGACTAATGTTCCATACAGACTGTGTCAATCCGTCAGTTCTATTGTAATAAAACCATTCACGACACAATACGCCAGTTGAAGCTTACCGGTACATTTTAAGGGATGAGGCACTGTGTCTATTGTATGAAATACATTGTTATACTGATCGGCTTTCAAAACATTTTTTTGCCAGATTACAATTATAGAGTAAGCAGCTTTGAGCTTGAATGTGTTCAAGTAAACATTTTGAATTCGGCTACAGCTTTTACTGATAATCATAACAATCATTTCTAAGCCAGTTGTTGAGTACATGGATAATTCACCTGACGAAGGGGCAAGGAATAGCCAAGAAACTTTGTGACACACAATAAACAAGTTGTCAACCATAACATTTGCCTTTTACAGATAAATACAGTTTCAGTGTTATGTTAAGCTAGGTTATCTGAAATATTAACAATGCCTAATGAAAAACAGAATACACAATTACACTGCTTTGAGCATGTATCTATCTTGCCATCACAACAGCAAAAGCAATTGTCACAATGAACTGACATGATTTTCCAATACCAAGCCATTTTAATAAGAATATAAAAAAGGGCCAGTAACCTCTCTTAAATTGTGTGTTTGTAACCATGGTAACTTATAGTAAGTCGTTTTCAACATCAGTAAGAACCCATCAGCAATTATTATACCATCAACCCCTCCAGATGAGGGGGCACCTGCCCTTAATCTCCCTAGTTCCTGGTGTGAAGAGATTTACAACACTCACACCTCATTACAAGATAAGTGCATGTTTAAATTGTCCCAAGCTTACTCAGAAGTATAAGGTTAGACATGGTGAGAGTCCAATATATCTCAGTGGGTGTAAATAGGTATGTGTGTGGAAGTAAAACTGAACCTTTCTTTGGAAGATGTCAAAGGTATCAAAATATTAACACAGAATACAATACTGAATGTACAGTAGAAGCACTCATTGGGACTGAAGAAATAATCTCATTTAGACAAAGTGCTGGATTGTAGAGCTGATGGTAAATGTACAAGTTATGGATGGGACTGAGATTTTATGCCAGTGTTGACAACATGCTGGATTGGACAGATGCTGGTTTTGACAGCTTCCTCTATTATTCATTGTCTCTATATTCTTTTGTTGAAGCAACTACTCAGGCCACTTCAGGAGGCCCAAAATAACAAGCA
The DNA here is from genome assembly GCF_037392515.1 of Haliotis asinina. Classification (NCBI taxonomy): domain Eukaryota; kingdom Metazoa; phylum Mollusca; class Gastropoda; order Lepetellida; family Haliotidae; genus Haliotis; species Haliotis asinina. Next base: position 32,919,140 of record NC_090282.1, on the reverse strand, counting down.
CTGTAAGAATATATGTAATAGTAGCATCCTTTAACATCTTTTGGAAGATGTTAAAACCACTGACCTTCCTCTGTCCAGGCTAGACCATAGAGGTGGTCTCCAAGTGCACAGAGACCAATAATATAATTCACTGCTAACACTTCAGACAGTAATTTATAAACATGCACAAACACCTTATTGTCATATCACCTGTAAAGAAAACTAAATGGGCCTACCAATGGTACAACAATTTACCATGAATCTTACTTATCTTTACAACCAATTTACCAGTCAAATCAATTTCAATCTACACTATGTGTAGAACACTATCATTTCATATCAGAGCTGCTGCCTAGACTAGGCGATTAAGAAACATACAAATGTGTCGTTATTCTGTTTCCCAGCAGAATATTTATCTTGCTATATTTACCTAGACACTTGATGGTATAATCTCCCACCAGTAACATAGATACAGACACATGTAGATTAAACCCAGTGACACAAACGTCAGTGTTATGTTTACAGCATACATAAAATACAACATGACAGTCCATTACTGTTTTCTCAGAATGGTTTCCTTGCTGACATGAGGTTCATGGGTAAGCATGCATATGAATACAAGGAAACAATGTGACAGATGTAGCTTTAGGGATACACATGTATGCATATGTGATCTGTGATGGACAATGTGGAATCTAATTTACTTCACACATTTTATCTGACTGAAAATGAAACCCAGCCTATTTCTGACTTGACAGCTGGTCCACCTAAGCAGGAGATAGAGAGAGCTGTGAGACAGTTTACCTTTTTAGGCAAGACATTATAATAAAGCCCTGAGGTGATATAGAGCTGTTAAACAGGGGTTTCTCTTAATCATCCAAACAAGACACCATGAGATGATCAACCAGTAATGCCAGTGCCTTTTAAGCAGGCAAAAAAGAAGCCAGTGAGACAGGTCAGTTGGCAGAGTCAAAAGCCCAGATGTAATCGACCAATAAAGCTGATCAACCATTACACAGACCCTTTCAAACAGGCAATAGAAAAGGCCAATAAAGTTGTCAAACATGCAGTAGAGAGGGCCTGAGATCACTAATCAGTAAAGGTGTTAAACATGGGGTATCTTTTAAGTAGGCAGTATAGAGGGACTGAGATGATCAACCTGTAAAGCTGTTTAACAGGGCTCACTTTTAAGCATGAAGTATAGAGGGACTGAGATGATCAACCAGTAAAGCTGTTAAATAGGGGTCCCTTTTAAGTAGGCAGTATATAGAGACTGAGATGATCAACCTATAAAGCTGTTAAACAAGAGTCCCTTTGAAGTATGCAGTATAAAGGGACTGAGACGATCAACCACTAAAGCTGTTAAATATGGGTCCCTTTTAAGTAGGCAGTAAATAGGGACTGAGATGGGTCCCTTTGAAGCAGGCAATAGATCGGCCCTGAGATGATCAAGCTGTTAAACATGTGGTCCTTAAGGACACAAAGAGGTCCTGTGGTCATACAGAACCATTTAACAGGGGTCACTTCCCACTAGTAAGAGCCTTGGAGACCCTGTAACTGTCTGGATTTCCACCCCGAAGAACAGCCCAACTGACATAATGTACAGTCATTAAACCAGGAGATGGCACAAGCAGAACCACTGGCTTAGAGATGTATCAGAGATCATTACTGACATATAGTACTGGACTTTAGCAAAACAATCTAATCTTATTCTAAATCACTAAACTTATTTTACATAACATCACTGAACATTTTCAAAGGTATATTAAAATAATACATTTGCTGAAATAATCAAATGGAATTAAAAATCATATATAACCGACATAAACATGACATAAATCCTATGCATGGTTAAACAGCAAAGGCCACTTACTTAAACAATCCATTACTTCCAAGTGAATCATTACACGGGTATTTCTACATTGATATTGCCTCCCAGTGTTAAACACACTTCTGTAATGAACTAGTCCCGACCTTCCAGTTCCGTGAGCCTGACTGACTACAATAGGACGGTGATCGTACGGAGAGATCAGTCCTAGCAACCTCTTGTGGCCACTCAGTATCGGAGGGGGGTCGACAGAGAGGCGTGTACACATCAGGCAGATCCTGTTAAGTTATTGTGTTGCGGAGATTGTAACACAGGCTAGTTTATAACACCCCAGTCAGCTGATTGTGTTTGACCATCGGTGATTGTTATTGATTATCAGTGATTGCTGGTGCTATGATTGGTATTGACATCTCATAAAAGCCCCATAAAACTGACATGGTATTTGACATCCAACCTCTTCGTTCTGACACAGAACATGCAGCTAATATTATTCACTGATCTTTTTCACATCATTTGGCTCACAGATCAGCCACAACTGAAAGTCTGAAGAGCAAATATTAATTTGTATTCCTCCAAATAAACAATTACCAAATTACCAGCAAAAAGTAGGCACATACAAACTTTTTTTCACTTAAACATAATTAACTCTATTTTTAACTCCATGAATAATAGAAAATAATCTAAAATGTCTTTCAGACATTTTGTTCCTGACCAGCTTTTAACAAGAAATGAAACATCTTATTGGACTGTTGTATGTTCTAATGAATCACTTTCTGGACTATAAACACTTTTTGAAACTAAAGTTTTGGGGTGTCATTTCAAATGTTTGATGAGACATTTTTAAGTCACATCACATTATATAAAACTTGATAGAAAGGAAATATTTTGCCCTTCTCAAAAGCACTTCAGGACCAACTGATTCCTTGGCTGACAAATTGACAATAGTAATATCAATGAATCCATATATCCTCACCTTCTTTTGAATAGTATAGTACCCCTGAGGAATCAAACATACCATGCCCAGTGAGCCACCCTGTAGTACATTAAGCAGTCTATAAACATCCTCCATTATATGACCCATGTCCAACACCATTAAGTGTCTGACTATGACCAGTAAGGTTCAATAGCAGGACATGGTCATCGGAAACTCTAACTACTAATGTGTTGTGTTCATTGTTCTCCGAGGTGGTCGTCTGACAACCACAGAGAGCAGTGACACGTATGGCAGTGTGTGATTGATATCCACGTCCCTGACAATGTCTGAACCAATTCTATAGAGACCCTCACCACCTTCCTATCTCCACAGTTGACAGGTCTATCTCAGAAAGGTAAACTCAACATGGTAATGGTAACACCACTTGGACATGTTCTCAGACATATGCTTATGTTACCTGAAGCTCCCTGGTCTGCACTGAATGGCTAATGCAGGCAACATGGTTATTGTTAATACAAAGGATCCAAGTGAGAATGGTAGAAGTTGGACACTACCCAAGTCACTAATGGAGCGAGTGAGTGAGTGAGTGAGTGAGCTTGGTTCACCTCTAGTGACAAGAACAAAGCAAATTCTAGAAATAGTTACTAATAAAATACAACAAAAAATCACTTCTCTGAGTCACCCCCTAATGTGTTAGACCAGATAAATCAGGGCTTGCAGTCATAGCCTATGATACACCAATTGGTTAAAGCATTTGCTTGCCACACAGAAGACCCTGGGTTGATTCCCAATATGGGTAAAATGTGTCATGTCCATTTCTGGTGTCTCCCTCTCTCTTATTTCTTGGACATTACCAAAAGCACCTTAAAACCATATTCACCCACTTACTCAAGTGGGTTGAATGTTTATAATACAAAATCATAACAACAATGATTACTACTTACTATTGCCCTAATATAAAACAAACGCAACCTTTCATACACAAACAGTTACACTTTGAACTTTTATACCTATATTATTCTGAAAAATAGTGTCCTTTTTCCAAAGAAGTCTATTAAATGTATAAGAATCCAGCTGTATATGAGAACTGATAGTTACAATTCATTACAGTTGACTGACAGACTGGAAGTGAAAATATTTCACGATGAATATCTAAACCATTGCTTTATAAGGATGAGTACAACACAAGTTGAGGAGCAACATGATCACATCAGGTTAGAGTCTTACAAATATCATTTTGAATTAAATCTCTGTAACCATACAAAACATTTTCCAAGTCAAAAAGAGCTACTAATTATTACACTGAACAGTAAAACTCTGAAACATAAATATCATTGGACTGAAAATACAACTATTCCGGCTCAAATGAAACAAGAATGAACTGTCCAAAACTGTAACACCTTACCAGTGCAGTTTCGTAGAATCAGCCATAACAAACAGCAGTTCCACAACCAATCTTTGCCTATTAGTCAAGGTCTACATGGCAAGCCGTCTGTGGGTCAGTGAATAGTTCAACAGATAATCTGATATGACAAAGATCACCCACACAGTCAGTTGATATTCAGCCAATTACAGGAGAACCTCATATGGTTAGTGCTATACACTAACTGCATGTCAAACATCATTAGCTGGGCTTACCAATGCTCCCACATAATAACCAGGAACGACAGTGTACAAATGTCAGCTCCTGTACTTAGGCAAAAACAGATGTGCAACATTAACAAATTCACCTTATTTTTCCAATTAATCAAATTTATTATAGACCATTGCAATAGAACTCATGGCTGTAAGACTTCAATTTTTCAGTGACTATTACACCTTAATTGAATGTGACTTAGAGGGCTCCATTTAAGACACGTTAGCCTACTTGCACGAGGTGCAACCTACGATACAAACCTAGTTGCACCAAAAGAATAAATATCAGTTGTTCAACCTTCCATTCTCTGCAATTGTTTTCTACATAGAGAACGTTGGGGCACTCTTATTAATAGCTGTGTGTACCGTGAATACTGTTTCTGTGATAAGCATGCTTTTTACTAAATCTATATTAACATGTGACAAAATTAGAGAAAATGTTTATCTATATGCAACTCTATCTGTTTACTTAGCCATTACTTGAAGTGGCCATGCTGTTGTCAGGTTTACAAGGGATTTGACTGAGATTATCTGTACAACTGATACTGCATTGTATATGTGTGAGAACAACAAGCTTCACATTCTTGTGTTGATGGAATCAGATAACCAAAATACATGGTAGTGGCAGATGTGATATTTGGATGGTTTTATGTCAGCTTACACTAAAAAGAATTTTGTTTAATGCTGCTCTGTGGGACCTTCAGTTATCTTAAGTCAGCTCAATATTTCAGTTAGTTGTTATATCATCTAATTCAGGACAGCCATCGTCGAAATATTTCTAAAAGCCAAAAACTACGTAGCCAAGCCATACAAGACCTATTTGTTGTTATTTAATCTGCATTCTTAATGTTTATCACCACTGCAGTGTACATTGTCTTGTCCGTCACCCTCTACCTCTCTGTCTCTTCCATTAATTACTGTATATGACATTTATGGCCTTTATTGGTCATCTCCTTGACTGCCATCACATCAACTGTACAAGGAAGTGCTGTTGTTTCTCCACCTGACCATTGATGAATCTTTGCCTGTCGATTGTTGTTAAAAACTATATATCTATATATGTATGCTCACATCTATATCGAATGTGAAGAGTCTTGTTTTCCGACTCTGTGTGTAAGGACGACTGCGAGCAGGATAATGCTGAATCTTTGCCTGTCGATTGTTGTTAAAAACTATATATATATATGTGTATGCTCACATCTATATCGAATGTGAAGAGTCTTGTTTTCCGACTCTGTGTGTAAGGACGACTGCGAGCAGGATAATGCTGAATCTTTGCCTGTCGATTGTTGTTAAAAACTATATATATATATGTATGCTCACATCTATATCGAATGTGAAGAGTCTTGTTTTCCGACTCTGTGTGTAAGGACGACTGCGAGCAGGATAATGCTGCTCGTAGGAAACACCCTGAGGTTGAACTGGAACTCCATTCACCCCATTCATGTGTACTTGTTTGTCATGTCTTGTGTAAGCAGCTAAAGACGCCTCACCTCAACTATGTCTTCGTCTTCATCAATTTATATTTCATCTTAATTATGAGCTAATTCCCCAGGCAACACTTCTTACATACTCGTTGACATACCTAATGGTAGGGTATGAAACTAAAACAATTTCAGCCAGACCACATTAATGGTTAGATGTAAAACTTGCCAGCACTAATCAAAACTTCCTACACCACATATTCACACCTGTCATGTGAGAGCAACCATGACCACTGTAGCCCCGATCATTGCCACAGAAAACGACATATCCTTGTGAACAGTAACAAAATACAGACACCATGTTGGCATGCAATACTGCAAGTATTTCAAACTGTCAACACCCACTTGTGGAAAACGTGATCCGCGAACATAAACATGCATTCACACGATCAGCCTCAACTACACAGGTATCACATGACACAAAAGGTATGGTGATTGGTGATCATAAACTACACACATTCTAATCATACACACTCAGGTGGGCACAAAACACTTCTAACAGCTCATAACATGGAAAATTAAGTTTCTATGAGGTGGCGTAATGAAATTCTTACACTGCAGGGATCTTTATAATTACACCCCATGTGTACCATTAAAATGTCTGTGCTTGTTTTATTGACTTCTTTTTGAAATATTTTCCTTGAGAACTGAGAATATGAGTAAAGATGCAATATTTATTTTTAACATGTCAATACTTAATGCTTTTCAGGGGAAACTTTATTATTTATGCATCTATAGCAATATGTTTTTGCGCAAACAAACAATGTTACAATATTTCCTTTTGATCATACAGGTATCTAAAAGGGCACAGGACAATGGACGTGGCAGGCATGATTGATTTCTAGAGTCACCTGATATTTCTACCTGTGAGATGTACATCAAACAAAAAGTTATTTGAATGCCTTTCTGACAGACTCACCTTGGCTACTGCTTTGTTCATACCCCTAGTGCACAAAACCCTTGGTTAGTAGGCGGGTAAAACATGAATCCAAAATGACATGTCAGGGTGTTCTTTATTCCTCTTAAGGCCAAATCAGTTTTATTCCTCGTTTTACAGATCTGCACAATGTATCTTTTAAAGAAAAAGAAATAAAATAACGATTAATTTTCCTGATCATAAATGATGTCTTAAGTTTTTAATAGGCCAAAAATATAAACTTACAAAACATACTCGTATTTCTAAGATTGTCTTTTGCCCAATATACACTTCATAAACTGCTAAAAATAAAATACTTTTGGAAGTTAAAAGGAACATTATCTTGACTGGTGATTTCTTTCTCCCTCTTTTTCAAAATTCCATGTAATAAGAAATATAAATGGTCTGGCCTAAACATCAATGAACATGTTGCCATTGGTTCACTTCCTGTAACACTCATCTTTTGAACTCTTATTTTACAGCTGAACTCCAATGGTTTAGGATCACCATGTGGTTAAAACATAACTTGGTACTTAATAGAATGAGTCAGTGAAGGAGTGAGTGAGCGAGTGAAAGTTGCCACACAGCAGTTGACAATATTCCATGACACACAATCAGCCAGGTAACACAGTAATCACCATTTCAGTGTGTACTTCGCCACAACTCTAGGACTGTCTCATTCTACCCTGGAATCCCTGAAGTGACTTGTACCTCCTACAAGCTGACAACCAGATAATCTTCACTCCAGTGAATTAATAATCAATACCGAAACCTTAATGACACTGAATTATATTGATTAATTGGACAATCCCTGTACAACATAAGCATACCTGGACTCTTCCTGTCTAATCACCACTAGAGTAATGGTGGGAATACCTCATGAGCAAGGAATAACTGATCCCTTAATTCTTAGGGTGTCAAGGTCTAACACAGAATGTTCGATAGACTCAGCATACTGGGGTCGGGTTGCTAAGAACTTGAGACATTAATAAACTTTGTATAGGAGATAATAGAATTATGCAAATACTTTGTAGCCGGTATGACTAAACAGTATGACAAATATGCCTAACTTTTTCAAGGAGAAAATGTTTTGCATGATTTCACTTAAATCAAGCCATTGTTTATGCCACAAATCCACAATTCTGAAAAATTATCAGGTTTGAAATAAAAAAATATGTTTCGTTAAACACTTAAGCCCTACTCCCAATAGCTAATCCAACTGCAGGGTGTGATTCCCCACACAGGTACAATATGTAAATACCATTTCTGGTGTACCCCACCATGATATTGCGGGAATATTGCTAAAACCAGTGTAAAACCCAGCTCACTCACTCATTCAATCATACCTCTTACATATATCAGTTATAAATAAAATCATGCATATGAGTTGTTTAAATGTAACATTCTGATATATGATCATTTAACCTGACAGTTTCAGAAAGGCTTCAATGAGTCAAGATCCCACCAGAATCCACCCAAATGCCCACACTACCTCACTCTACATGTCCTTCTACATAAAGTGGACCCGTGAAGATCCGGGTTAGAGGTGATCTTCAGTAACCCATGCTTAAGAGGTGACTAACAGGTTTGGATGGTGAGGCTTGCTCACAAGTTTGACATATCATTGTATCCCATTTGTGCAAATCGATGCTCATGATGTTGATCCCCAGATTGATAGACTTGATTATTTACAGACTACCACCATATAGCTCGATTATTGCTTAGTGCAGAGTAAAACTAAACTTACTTCACATAATGTGAATTTTTCACAAAGGAATGTCAACCCACAAATAAACAATAACGTCTTCAAGCCATGGGGAGGGGATCTGAACACACGCAGATACAGGATATATACCACTTGGTCACAGGCCTGTGGACGGTGCAAATAAACCAAGGATCATAATCAGGGATTCAAACACAACACCATCCAACATGGAGGCAAGGAATGCAACTGTGCACATACTATAGCTTCTATCACTGATGTGCACCATTCTTCATAACCAATAATGTGCGAGATGAATACGCTTCAATTCGAATTCACACGATTGTTTTAATATTCTAAAATTCATGTCCAAAATTCATTTTTATGGAGTATTGAACAACAGCAGTATCCATCATACAGAAATATTTTACACATAAATCCCCACACATAATGACTTTGGGGCCATTCATATGGTTGGCAGGGGTAATGGGGGTGCTGATGACGATCTTTCAAGAGGATCTCCCATTTTGTTCTGGTTGGGTGAGTGGGTCATGCGATTTGTACACATGTACTATGGGCAGGGTGGGGGTGGGGGTGTCACTTACTTTGTACATACATTTTGGGGAAATCATTTACATTGTAATCCCCTTAGCCATAAAGCATAAAATACAAACAAAACAAATATAAGGTAATATCTGTTGTAAGTGAATGTTACATCCATACAGAACTTGCCTACCTGAGGTAACCTCCAAGCTGGACAGACATCTGAATTGGATCTCGCCCACATCAAGTCCACCTCCAAAATCATTAACCTGCCTTTGACACATGCCCTTAAAAATTTACATGCATAAACATGTAACAGAATACATGGCGTACTTAATGTGTTTGTCAGTATGAACTATTACAGCTGTAAGAAAAAAAAACATAGTGCTGTAGTTACATGCTTTAAATATTCATTTTTTGCAAAATGCTACTGGTTTTGTACAATCTCTACCTTCCTAACTCACAGGCTGTGAGGTGTCTTGTTTGTTTCTTGTTCACTCAGCAATATTCCAACTACTGCATTTCTTTGATTATAGAGCACATACATTCCCAGCTGTGTAGAGCGGGTTGTGCATCATAAAAACCACAATATATTCTGATGTTTTCATCCAAACAGGCTGCCTTGATGTAAAACGTATTCATTGTATATATGCTTTTCATCTTTTCCACAAATTTTATTCCAAAATTCATTTCTGGTGTCCCCTACAGGGATTGGGAAAGGGAACTTTGACAATGGGCCATTTTCAGGATTATTAGCCATTTTCTGAATTTTGAATGGGCCACTGCCTTTGTATCAATAGTAAACTTCCAAATTTTAATAGGCCATTTTGTATTCCTGTGTGCAAAATGGCCCCTGGCCCCTGCCTTTCCCAGTCCCATCCCTACCATGATCTTGCCGAAATAGTGCTACAAGAGGAGTAAAACTATCCTCACTGATCACTTGTGGAAGTTGTTATGTATGAATTCAGGAAAAAAACGAGTGTAAAGACAAGTCCCTTGGTTAAGGGCAGACATGTTTTGTTAATGACTTGACATACACCACTCCTGTTTAGATTGTGAGGAATATAAAGTACTTTGTGTATGAGCTCACAACAGGCATTGTAATCAAGCCACCACTTGAGGTAAAACCTCATGTTTACACAGTGTTTTTACACACTCCTCAAACAAATTGAAAATGCAGACATTCCAGCAGTGGACCATGCTAAGTTGTTCATGGTGCAAGACAAGTCTCCATTTTGTTCAGTAAGATGATTGATTATTTTTTAGGAAGTCTCTTAGCACATTATCATTGAAGTAGTCCATTTTTTTCTTTTCTAGGTTGGCTCATTTTACAACAAACATTTTTGTAGTTGTGTAATGTTAACAGTCAGTGAGTGAGTTGAGTGAGTTGAGTTTTACAACGCACTCAGCAAAATTCCAGCCATATGGCAGCCGTCTTTAAACAATTGAGTCTGGACCAGACAATCCAGTGACCAACACCAGCATCGATCTGCGCAATTGGGAACTGATGACATGTGTCAACCAAGTCATCAACCCTGACCACCCGATCCCGTTAGTCGCCTCTTATGACAAGCATAGTTGCCTCTTATGACAAGCATGGGTTGCTGAAGGCCTATTCTACCCCAGATCTTATTTTCTTATTTAACACTTCACTCAGCAACATGGCAGCAGTATGTAAACATTCGAGTCTGGACCAGACAATGCAGTGATCAACAGCATGACCATAAATCTACGCAATGTGCATTTTCAATCCTGGTGAGTATTGAATCCAGTGATCAACAGCATGAGCATCCATCTAGGCAATGTATATGCATTGAAACAATGGGACAGTAGGAAATAGCCACAATGGGAACACTCAGATCTGACAGACTGTTTACCATCATATTTGTGATTGTTGCTCTTGCTATTGACCACAGGTCTAACAGACTCCATCACAGGGGCCTGCAAATCACTGGCACCAATTTATATACTGTAGCTGATATGGTCTTAGCACAATATAAATGGATTCTTTTATCCCTGTCAGTGTCAGAGGTAATACACTACCTGGATGACTATGGACTCAGCCACATGCAACCCACAAGTACATAACTGGTTTTGTTACTGTGGTGTAAAACAACATTTACTCATATTTTCAAAGTCTGTATTCAAAGTTATATTCAAATGAGAATTGAATAAACCTTCTTGAGACTGCTGACATAAATGCATGATTTGAAAGATCAATACTGACGCAAGACATATTTAACCAGTTTAGCAAAACTGGTGTTAATCTGAGGTTTTCACACTATAGCTGCCGAACTGCCATTCACTCAGAGTGATACACCCCAACATTCGCTAACACTGTGAACCTATAGCTGTGTCAGTAGATCAAGTTTTACCCCGAACTGAACTGATGTCATTGCCGTCGTTAGGTAAACGTTTTCATACCTACTGCCACGCTTCTCCCACTCGTTCTGCACGTGCGGTATCTCGGAGCACTCGGCGACAGCATTAGGTGTGGAAATTAGGCGTGGTTTGCGACTTCAGTCGAACAAACCTGCCACAATACTGCTCTATGTGACCCGGTTAATAACTGAGTGGACGTTGTTGCACTGTGCGGATACATATGAATAATGCTATAGTATGTGTTTTAAATGTAAGTATATCGGCTGATTAAGACACACGAGGGCCATATTAAGTTTCACTTTGTACGTGTGTTCACTTTATTGGAGCGCCATTGGTGTGAGTCATATATCTATACACACCACATATCACACACGAAGTTTTGTCAAAGTATTATTATAATGTGATATAGAGACGGTGATTTAAATTAATGTTAGTATTTGTTAAGAAAAGGGGGTTATCCATCAAAAGTTTATATTCACTTAAACTACTCTCCTATAGATGGTTAGATGGAAGATGAATTTCTCCACGAACTTGAGGAACCAAGTGCAATCCTTATACTGGGGAACTGCATAGGATCATGTATCAAACTATCGCAAAACAAATATCAAACACGTGAACAGCTGCGTTTTGATGTAGAGGTGATTCACACAGCAACATTCCAGCAATATCACGGAAGGGTACACAAGAAATGGGCTTCACACATTGTACTCACGATTCTTCAAATCTAACCCACTGCCTCAATGAATTTCTTTAAAGTATCTAAGCGTGAAAGTGAGAAGTCGGAAGTATATATATATATTACTAAAAAACACTGGAAATATATGCACCTCTCAGCAAAGACGGTCCAGTGCTGTTGTTTCGAGCCACGTATGCAATGACATGTGTAAAAGGCACAAGCATTGTTAAAGTAATGGGTTTTGGATTTTGATTCACTTCGGTTACAACCATCAGCACAGATTCAACAATGCCAAAACTAACTGAGGCACAGAGGAATAACGGCATCCCACAATTTGAAGCAGACGAGTCCAGATCAGGGGTTGCAAGGTTTCCTGATGTCTCGCCGAGTACCATATCGAGGCTATGGAGCCAATACCAACAGCAAGGATCAATGTGTGACCTTCCCAAATCCGGTAGACCACATTTCAGTACTTCTTACCAAGATTGATCCATCCCTATGAGTCACACAGCTCACAGAATGAAAGGAGGAAAGTGTATATCGGATCCATAACTTCCACCACACAGAACGAAAGTCAGGAAAGGGTATATCGGCTATATAACTAACGCCATACAAAATGAAAGGCGAAAATGTTATATCGTATACATAACTTACACCACACAGAATGAAAGGTGGAAAGGGTATATCTTATATTTATCATCCAAAACTGTGTTCCACAGGAGATATAGCTTGTGACATCAGACGATATCTCCATGAGATATCGCTTTGACAGTAGATTTTGCACAATGCCTTGACAATACTATTACGTCACGAACTGATGACATCACAGTGCTATGACATCACTGCACTGCAAATCTGATGCCAGTGCTGTGTTCAGAGATGTACATTTTTCATTGAAGAATGAAAATGAATGAAGAATGATTTGGGACGATAAATACAATCTCACCCTAGTGTCTACTGATATCAATTATACCAACACTTGTTGATAAACATAAAAATATCCTTGACAAGCCTCAGACATTGGTTATCAGTACACTTGGGTGAGATTCTCTATATAACTTACATCACACAGAATGAAAGGCGGAAATGGTATATCGGATTTATAACTTACACTGATATGCCCTTCCCATCTTTCATTCTGTGTGGTGTAAGTTATATATGCGATATGCTCTTCCCAACCTCCCCACCCCAGTTACATCCTACCCTCTCTCTCTCTCTCTTTGTCTTTCAGATAAACGACTGGATAACTGTACAAAATAATTAGAAACTCTTAATGTAATTTTCAGGTTTCAGTGTTTCCCGACAACACAAACTAAATCACATTCTGTGCAAAGATCACCTTAAACTTAAGACTTAACCAGCAGCAGTACTGTAGTAAATAGGGTTTTACGAAATTGTGGACTGTTTATCCCAGTTCTGGTCGCTACATACGCCAACTACTTCCTCCACAGTATCGGTACTGGTTCCGGATCTTGGGACATATTATCCGAAACCATCTACGATAGGCAGGATTGCGACAAAGATGTTCTGATAGAGGTGTGATTCTGTCCTGGCAGCATCGCCAACTACAACTACGATGGTGTAAACGCACATACTTGGGGAGCAATCTCATACAGATCAAAATTTGTGCTTGTCCAAGGCAATCATTCACTCGATATATTGACCAGATTCTCCGTGCTCACATGCATCGCCTTGTTGACTGAAAGAGAGAACTGTTGAAACAGGGCAGCACCAGACCTCACACAGCATGTGCTACAGAGGACTACCTGGCCAATAACAACATCAATGTCTTCTATTGGCCCTTTAAGATACCCAGATCTAAACCCAATTGAACATCTGTGGGATCAGATAGATAAACATGTATGTCGACCTCGACGTCATACAAATCCGCCATTGACCCTTCAACAGTTGCTGAACTTGCTGCAGGAGTGGAGAAAACTTCTACAACAAAACATACAACTGATTCAATCCGTTCTAGCAGTAAAAGACGGTTAAATACGAGGTAGTAATATCCACCTCATGGACAGCAATCATTATGTTTGTCATTCTCGTGAAATGCCCATGGGATACTTATATAATTTTCTACAAAATATTGCTGTATTGCTGAGTTACATACAGTTGAATAGACCAAATTTGTCAATGATATGTTGCTTTTACATTTCCATTTCCTTTCTTAAAAGAGTATACCCAAGAAATATAGCAAGTGTAATATGTAATACAGAGTTATGTCCCCTTGCTGCCAGATTGTGGTAAGGTCAATGTCTCTTCCAGTAGTATATACAATGATGGAACGTTACCAGATCCTCATGAAGGGTGCAGTTTTAAAAAATTTAAATTAGAAAATTGGGCCCTTGGGAAGGACCTGGTTCCATTCCATCACTGCATATACAACTTTTTCTTCACCTCTCCTGCTAGCTTCATACCTGGTCAGTGTTGACCAGATGGGAAATCAAACTGGCACAAACTTGGGTTTTAATTTAAAATAAAGCTGGGAAATAGCAGAAAGACTGTCACACCAAAGTCTAACTCCTAGGTCTCCAAAGAGGTCGGTAAAACAGATAAAACAGACACAGAGTCATGCTCTACAACTTCTATAATCACACCCAAAAACGCTGATTATACACCTGCAATGAACATTTGCTTGGAAACAGAACAAACTCAAATTCACTGGGATGATTTAATAAATGCACCTCATAAAAAGTGACTGTTCAGTTTTAAAGGAAACGAGACAAAATATATGAAGCCCGAAATGAAGCATCAGTTATATACAATGCTAAAATGTGTACATGATAAAACCTGATACAATGTAAAACAATCAACACGTAGTAACAAAGGAAATAACAAGGGTCTTCATAATGCCTGGAAATGGTAATATATGGCAGCCCATATGATCCCTACGAATGGTTGGAGTTTCAGTCAGATTTTGAAAAAAAAAACCATGGAAAACAATGAGGTATGCTATATACATGTACTTAAAATTTGTAACTCCATAATATCCAGGAACAGTACCATGTACACGTATTATGAATAAAGTCAGCTGAGATGCAAGGGCATGCAACTCTGGTTTCCCTACATCAGCTATAATACTTATCATATTAGTGGATGAAATACAAAACCCCATTATTTAAATAATCAGTTGAATAATTTTGTTTTACAAATACAAATTGATTTCAGAATGAATTGTTTGCATTCATCTCCAGTATTTTAGAAAATTGAGTGCACCTTCCGTTACTAAATAGAAAGATACAAATACTATTTATGTATTCGCATCATCCTGAACGAACATCATACCATAGCACTAGGATGAAAACTTTGATTCTGACACAAATCATCAGTGTATTTGGTTCAAGAGTCTTCATGAAAAGAAAAATATGTAGATTTGCAATAGACGGCTTTGTTCTTTTATGGAGTAAGTCCCACAAAAGTTTAACAAAAGCTAAACAAATTTTAGAGGGCTATTTATAAATAATTCCATTGTACCTGATTATTCCCTGAAAACCTTGTTTCTGGCAATAAGCCAGCAGCTTCAACTTGATAGTTTCTAATACAAGACACTATTATGGATGACAACTTCGTCAGGTGCCTTTGAAGAATTTGATAGTTTCTGTCTAAAATAATAATTGGTCTGGTAATTGTTTTAATAGAATGTTGTTAGTAATAAACCATAATTCATGTGACAATCCATTCAGAAAATATGTTTACAGTGCAATTATGAGTGGCCATTGATTCAGCTGATCCTAAATATCGCTAACAGCGACATGTAATATTTCAGCAAAAAAGAGAAAGAGTACTGCTGTCACCTTGTATGACATGAATTGAACAAACACAATCATATTCATCTCTTTACTGTCCCAACCTATTTGAGCAAATCAGTCCTGCCTCAGCAAGGATAAAAAACATCAGATTCTGTGTAAACACTAATTATGTAAAGATTCTCGAGAAATTTTCAACATATTCAGAACTTTTTAGCACAAGAAAACAACAACAAAAAATATCCAAAGATTTTGATTAACAGTCAGTACCATCATCAAAAATACAAGCTATTAAAGTCATTCATATCAGGAGAAAAAAATAATTCCAAAACAAGATCACAACTTGTAAGATTTATGTCAAGCAGACATAAATGCCTCCAGGGACAGAACATGGTGAGAGAATGAGGTACAGAACCATTCCCAGAAACAGCACAGCCAGATCATGAGCTGAATAATGGTATCAAGTCTGGACTAGGCAAACCAGAGTTGGTAATTTGGCCTATTAATAACCATCAGGATCATGGTATGAACAAGGACCACCACATCTGAATGAGTTTAGTTTTACACCACATTCAGCTATATTCCAGCTATGTGGCGGTGGTCTGTAAATAATCGAGTCTGGAACAAACAACCCAGTGATCAACAGCATGAGGATTGTTCTACACACCTGGGATCCAATGACATGTGTCAGCCAAGGTGGCAAGCTCGCCACATCTAAATGGATGGATGATTGACATGAGGCTACATGGTGTTCATGGACAGAGATAAGGATGTGATCTGGACACTGAACTGATGTATTTATCCTTATCTGAAGCATTATATTGACAATGACCATTATTGTTGGATTAGAAAAGAAACATTACATATTTCTGTTTCTGGTAACATTGCTAATTTGAATAACAACACAATCCACCTTATTGCAACCAGTGACAAAGGTAGGACTTCTCATAGGGAGCAATCACATTAATGGTGAATGAAGCAGTATCAGTTCAAACAGCTGGGAAAGTTCACTGATTTGCAATATAAAGATCAGGACATAGTATGTACATGTCATTTCCAGCTGCCATTTTACCCAAACTGAACACATGAAGCTGAACAGGAGTTGTCTCCCCTGACAACATACAGAGAGAGAGATATATATATATATATACACAACACATATACAATTGTAATGTACATAATGACCCATATATGATGGTTGTTCTCATGTACTACTGATGACAGCATATTGGCATTATCCAGGCCACATCAGTTTGTTTGCTACTGACAACACAGTGTCAGCTCCACTTGCTTGAGTATTCCAATTATCCTATGACACATATGCCTCATATAGCACTTAGATGTCTTTGTTGTTAGGTCATTTCTAAATGAACACAGTTAAATGTTCACCTTTTATTCCTACACTCACAATATTTTAAAAAAAATTCTATCAAGTCATCTCTTGCTTACAACTCTTCTGTTCACATCTGTGGGTAAAAAATACTGGAATCGCCTGATACTTTTCGAGCTAGCAAGGATGAGTAGTCTATGTCTGTATAATTATCTGTATAACTTCAAACTCAAGATGGTCATCCATTTTCTTGTATCTCTAAGGGCATCTGAAATAATATAAGAAATAATTATTCTCATTCATTCTTCTCTTCTACATTCTTCTCATGAAAATTGGTTTGATAATTCTGTCATATCAACCCATGTCTTACATTTTATAAGAAAGTTTACAAACTGTAAGTACAATATAGCAGCTTTGAAACAAATAAATGCCAAAAATATCATTAAAGGTCCCCTGATGTTAGGTCTCATAAACATGGACCATCACTAGAAGTGCAAGTATTCCATGTAATCAAGTTAGGAGAAACACCACAGAAGAAACCTTACCAAACAAACGATTTATCTAAATTCTTACTAGCTTCAGAAAAGTGAATTTGAAAACCTGTCAACAATTTTTTGAAACTATGATGGTTGATGAGTAAACAAAAGGGTCTTGAACAGATTAACAGTACAGTCAAAACCTGTTAAGTTGAATGTCGGCATCTCGAATATTAACATGATTAAACTAAACTCCCAGTAATGTCATTCCCGACCATTTTTCTACCCTCATAGACATACCTGTGTCTCGGATACTTCAATGAAAAGAATTTATTACTTGGTCTCCAGCGATTCAACTCATTGGGATTTGACTGTATTTGATATTATCATCAGTGTTCCAGGAAAGTAGGGCTACAATGACATGAGTCTGACAATGTGATCCACTGAAACTGTTTACAAACAATCTGCTGACCCCTATTTTAACCCATAAAGCATAACCGACTTGAATCACATCTTTGTGTTGATCATGGATTCAGTGCCCATTCTGTTGCTTGGAGAACATTACCACTCTGTATACATAACAGGCCACAAATTCAGACATGGGAAAGAACAACAAAAGGTGAGCTTACATGTTAAGTTTTCGAGGTTTCACCTTTACGAAACGAGATGCCCATCGCTGTCTTAGCCGAGTTGGTCAACATTCCACACAGGTTATGCAGCCTCAGAAACCCAGCCTCCCCTCCACTCAGTATCCATGTGCAACTCTCCGCATTAGGATTCACAGATATCTGCAAATACGAAGGTTTAGTTTCATCCACGCTATTGTGCTCATCTGACACACCATAGGCACATATTGGTTCTTCATGCTGATAAATCTAACATGAGACTTCAGTTGGGAAGAGAATGTATCATCTGTACTATCTTATTCAGAGGTCTCTAACATTGATTTGATACATATCAAGTTCATTTGAACACCAACGTATGAATAATAAAAGCCCTTGTGAGGGTCTTGGTCAAAGTGCAACATACTTGGAGACAGCAAGTGGAGGTTCATGCAGCTTTGATGTACTATCCGCCCCAATGTATCTATTTGTGGTACACACAGATCTTTGTGGTACCCTCCAATCCACATGCTATCTATGTGTTATGCTATGACCTCCTTCCATTGCAGTACCTTATATCTCAGTAATTGTAAATAAAATTGTGAAGTTATAAGGCCTAATTTCTCAAGAAATCCAATTAACATGACATTTAATCAACACACTTTTGAAAAATTATTATCTAAACTTTGATAGTGTTTCAGTGACAGCCATTAGACGAAGGAGGCTGATTAATAACCAAAGGACAGAACTCCATTGTATTGGGGTAAACACTAAAACTCAGCTTTGCAAGGCGAAGTAGGGAACAAAAAATGAATTGCTTCACCCACCGCAATGTGTGAAATCAGTTATGAATTGTTTTTGCAATTCAAGGTGTACAAAATTGTATCCATTATAAAATGTTATTCAAGGAAATACTAAAAAAATATTCATCATGATTTTTTAAATATTTGTTCATATTGTTTAATCTTTTATATTCTAGGCATTTTTAACCAAATATTGTTTGAAATATTGTGATAGTGAGGATATATAATTTTGTGTACAACAGTATGATAGAATCCTTTATAAATTTCTACTTCGTTAAGGTGTGCAAAATCATTTTCAGAGGACTGGGGTAATTTCATGGGTTGTGTCCTTAATTGAATTACAACTTTTGGCGTTCACCGGGAGATGATTAATAAAGCTTATGTCATCACTTCCATTACCTTATATGGCAACAATAAGTTGCAGACGACCTAGTTCAAATAGAGAGGGAGGATTATATATGTAAACGTTTTAGCATGTATTTTATGGATGGGTGTCAGAGCTAAATGTTAATATTTCTGCTGGATAATACTTACTAAGATTCAATACATCCTGCTGCTTTAAAAAAAGTAAACAAGGGACTGATGTCGGACTGCTGACTTACACATGCAAATCACTACTATTATGTGTGTCTTGCGTGGAAAAAACAGAAATAACGTTTGCTGTGATACCATGAATGATGCAATACAACGAGGTCCATCTTTGTGCTATCCTTTCACTATCATGTGATATCCATCTACCCATCCATATCCATGTGCTATCCATGTACTACCAACACATCAATGTGTTATTCACACATCCATGTGCTATCATGTACTATCTACGTATCCATGTACTACCTACGTATCCATGTGCTATCATGAACTACCTATGTATCCATGTAATACCTGCATATCCATGTGCTATCATGTACTATCTACGTATCTATGTGCTACCTACGTATCCATGTGCTATCATGAACTACCTATGTATCCATGTAATACCTGCATATCCATGTGCTATCATGTACTACTTACATATCCATGCGTTATCTACACATACATGTCCTACCTACATCTATGCTACCTATGTATCCATGTGCTATCCATGTACTACCAACATATCCATGTGCTTTGTACAGATCCATGTACTACCAACATATCCATGTGCTTTGTACAGATCCATGTACTACCAACATATCCATGTGCTATCCATGTGCTACCAACATATCCATGTGCTATCCATGTACTATCAACATATCCATGTGCTATTCATGTACTACCTACACATCCATGTACTACTTACATATCCATGTGCTGTCCATGTACTACCTTCATATCCATGTGCTATCCATGTACTACCAACATACCTATGTGCTATCCATGTACTACCTACACATCCATGTACTACTTACATATCCATGTGCTGTCCATGTACTACCTTCATATGGATGTGCTATCCATGTACTACTTACACATTCATTTCCTATAATGTACTACTTACACATCCATGTCCTATAATGTACTACCAACATATCCATGTGCTATCCGTGTACTACCAACATATCCATGTGCTGTCCATGTACTACCTACATATCCATGTGTTATCCATGTACTACCAACGCATCCAAGTGCTATCATGTACTACCTACATATCCATGTGCTTTGTACGCATCCATGTACTACCAACATATCCATCTGCTATCCATGTAAAACCAATATATCCATCTGCTATCCATGTAGAACCAACATATCCATCTGCTATCCATGTAGAACCAACAAATCCATCTGCTATCCACGTAGAACCAACATATCCATCTGCTATCCATGTAGAACCAATATATCCATCTGCTATCCATGTAGAACCAACATATCCATCTGCTATCCATGTTGAACCAACAAATCCATCTGCTATCCACGTAGAACCAACATATCCATCTGCTATCCATGTAGAACCAACATATCCATCTGCTATCCATGTTCAACCAACAAATCCATCTGCTATCCATGGCCTTCTTATGGATCTATGTGCTATCCACTCATCAATGTGCTATCCACATAAGGCAGAGGTTGCTGGATCTAGATCAAGGTGGATGTCGAGTCTGGACCAAACACTTCTGTACATGGCTGCTGGTTACCTTGTCTAACCAGCATTCCACATGAGAGTCCCTCTCACTGAGGCAATTGGATCCTGACAATACTACAGACACTTACTCTATACACAGACTGCAGGGGAGCGGACTCGACGTCAGCAACAGAAATGGTCGGCATCTTATACCCAGTGTCATCCTTGGTGTTGAGAGTACGGATGTGACTCAGCTGCTCAGGAACGAAGAAGACAAACAAATTTAGGACATTTTCATTCCCATAATGTTCAGGCATATATCTTGTATATTACTATGTACAAATCCGACGACATCCCCCTCCCTTTCTAAAAATCCTCCTCCTCCTCCTTTTCTCTCCCACATTTAAGGCTGCTTGTTCGTCTATGGTACTACTCAGCAGACACTTTGCTGGCCAGACAAGAGACTATGGAAAGATGTAATGTTAGATCAAAAGAAAGTAAAATGGTTCTTAGATGCCATGATGACAAAGATATGTCAATAAATTTTGTACAGAAAATGTTTACTCCTTTCCGATTAGAGATTTGATTGTACTGGTATGTATACGCAAAGACTGAGCTTGTACACAGGTCCACATGGTTGAGACTATAACCTACATGTTCATTGTCGCGGAACTCAATGAAGGGCAGGGTGGAATCCTTCAATGAAGATTCAGGTTCAGTCTTCTCTTCAGCTGATGGACTTGTAATTAGACTGGTGTAGATGATCTGTCCGAAACAAGCAATGAGTACATGAGAGTAGACACAAAGAAAGTAGCAAAGCTATGTTTATGACTAGTTTTTAGTCTACCAAAATCAGAAACTGTCAACTTTGACACAATGAACTTTGTTGTCTTGAAGTAAAACACTGGTCTCTTCATGTGTTTATTCAGCTTTGTAAGATCATGAACTTTGAAGAACTTTGCGTCTTTTTAAGTGAGTCCTTTATACTTCACTGTACTATATTAAGGTAAATAACGTACTCAAACACGCTGGTATCTCTGAGCAAAGCTGATACAGAAAACATTGACATACACACAACTACCTGGAACACAGCATCTCATTAATGAGACTCCATTACAATCTATAATGCATCATTACTGAGCTAGGAGAATCTGTATTGACTAAGGGGTGGTAGGTTAGCCCGGTGGTTAGGGCGTTTTGCTCGGTATGCGTGGAGGCTATTTCTGGTGTCTCGGGCTGTGATATTGCTTGATTATTGCTAAAAGTGCTGAAAAGCCCAACTCACTCACCCATTACTGGTATTTTGTCTGTTATCTTGGCTCAGCTGCAACTATATACAAAGTGAAATGTTTAATGCAACTGATGTCTCATCCTTATGGTGTCAGGAACACCACGTTACCTTCTTGTAGGAATCATATCCATTTGCTTGTACGACAAATGAATGTTTCAACCCTAGGCAACCCCAGCCCACCACCGATACCTTGAGTCAAGAATGGCTGTGTGTATTACCGCTTTACTCCTAGGTGTGCCCTTGTTAAACCTGGACGAAGGGATCCGCAGGTCGACAGTTTTCACAGCCATGACACAACCGGCACCATCACACGACAGCAGAACATTGAAGTAGGGGCAGTATGTAACATCCTGCAAGAAGAAACAACTAACATCACACTTCAAGATAAATGTGAAATAGTAACAAATTATGCTCCTACCATGGTTACTGTGGACTACTCAGAGCATGATTGAGTTTCTTGTGACTTTCTTGAGTTACTTGCATCGGTGCCACCCAATTAAGTGCAACCTAGTTACTTATGTAACTTGCATCAAATGCAAGTCAATCCTTTTGAGAAATACATCAACAATAAATCTAACACTATGAACATAATTTTGTCAGTTCATTTTTCTTCTAAACTTTGAATAATTAAATAGTATATTGCTTTCATTACACATCACAATAAATACAATGCAGCTGGAATTTGGCTGGTGCAACTACGTTTCTATCTTAGGTTGCGCCAGGAACAAGTAGATTAACATCTCATATATCGAGCCCTGCTATTTCACATCTACAGCAGGTGTGGAGATTCAGATGAAAAGATACTGATTATACTGCCAGCTGAAGCAAGCTACCTGGTCAGACGACACTGTATGCCAGATTTACAAGTGCATAGATGCCAAACCCAATGTGTTGCAAATAGTAGTTTCAAGGATCATACAAATACTCAAAATCATGATGGTTTGGGAAAAAGAAAACATGACACTAATCAACCGTGAATGTTCAGTTTCACATACCTCCAACAGCATATTTCCAAATCATCTGCACTACATTTCTTCTTGGCATCTCTTTTTGATGAAAATATATATTTTTGTCTATGACTCCAGATTTTAATGCATTTTCTTAAAATATCATAGAATTTCTAGTGCACAACTCTCATGTGCTGCAGTACCAATCAGCCAAGTTCAATGACAATGACTTCCTCAGTTCTGCTGCAGAGGACTATATACAACCTTTATCATAGACCTTTTGCCATTCACATGCTGCTGATAGCCCAAGGATCATAATCAGGAGTGAGTTTGGTTTTACACTGCTTGTAGCAATATCTAAGCAAAATCATAGCATGGGACACCACATCCTCAATATCTCCAGGGTATATGTTCAGATAAGTCTCCACTATACCCTGGACGCATCTACAGCTCTGCCCGATAAATTTATTACCCCCCTTTGCTGGCTCCGCCTTCTCACAGTAACCGATCAGCTAGGCTGCCGTTATAACCGAGCTTGCCAGTGTCAACAAAGATAGCGGTTGCAACTGTGAAGGTCTGCTCGCAAAAATCCTCAAACGCTAAGGGCCACAACTCTGCACACACTTGTGACTACAAAGGGTTCACAGCTTATAATTCTTCCAGTTAGGTTGTAACACTGGATAATAACAGGTGTACAGAGAATGGACAACATTGCTACTCACCCACACCACTGAGTTGTGAACACACAGCGACTTGTCGAAGAAGCCGCGGATACCACTGAAGCCGGTTTCTTGGTAATACACCGAGTTATGAGCCAAGCTGCAAGAGAGTAGCAGCATATAATGAAATATCTTACAAACTGCTGTTATTAAGACAACATAGGTATCTCAGTGCTCAGTGCATGATATTCAAGCAATAAGGCTGTCAGTAAATTATTGACTCTGAACCAGACAATCCAGTGATCAACACCATCATCATTGATCAATGCATTTTGGATACAATGACATGTAAAAACATTCAGCAAGCCTGACCACCTGATCCTGTTTGTAGCCTCTTACAACAAGCATGGGTGGCTAAGAGCCAGCTCTAATCCAGATTTTCAAGGTTTGGATCTCAAATTCAGTGTTTGAGTTTCTAAACCAAATGCAACACACAAAACACACAAAAAATGGGATTTCAGATTCAAAATAATATCAAAATGTTGATAACGGTTGTTAATTTCACATTATTATTTGAAAAAAACCCAAACAAATAAACAAATATATATATTATAATAACTGATGCTTTTGAGTAATGCTTGTTTGAAAGTTCAAAACATCAAACATAATGGTAGCTGAAATGAATGTGTATCAGGAAAATATCTGCATGTTGTAAGAAATCTGTAGGTCACTTTAACAGCATAGCAGCTGGTATTTCCCTAATGCTAGATCAGTACATGGCAGACCTCGGGTTTAGGTCAGTAAATGGCAGACCTCGAGCCTAGGTCAGTAAATGGCAGACCTCGAGTCTAGGTCAGTAAATGGCAGACCTCGAGCCTAGGTCAGTAAATGGCAGACCTCGAGCCTAGGTCAGTAAATGGCAGACCTCGAGTCTAGGTCAGTAATTGGCAGACCTTGGGCCTAGGTCAGTAAATGGCAGACCTCGGGCCTAGGTCAGTAAATGGCAGACCTCGAGCCTAGATCAGTAAATGGCAGACTTCGGGCCTAGGTCAGTAAATGGCAGACCTCGAGTCTAGGTCAGTAAATGGCAGACCTCAAGCCTAGATCAGTAAATGGCAGACCTCAAGCCTAGGTCAGTAAATGGCAGACCTCGGGCATAGGTCAGTAAATGACAGACCTCAAGCCAAGATCAGTAAATGGCAAGCCTTGGGTCTAGATCAGTAAATGGCAGACCTCGGGCCTAGGTCAGTAAATGGCAGACCTCAAACCTGGGTCAGTAAATGGCAGACCCCAAGCCTAGATCAGTAAATGGCAAGCCTTGGGTCTAGATCAGTAAATGGCAGACCTTGGGTGTAGTCAGTAAATGGCAGAACTCGAGCCTAGACCAGAAAATGACAGATCTCTGGCCTAGATCAGTAACTGACAGACCTTGGGCCTACGTCAGTAATTGTCCTCGAACACAACATAACTCTTTTATGTCCTCACTTTTAAGCAGATGGTGACTACAGGTGACCCCAAACTACAGGACATTATTCCAGTTCTACTGAACCAGCTCCTACTTACTGCAGGCAGTCGTCCTGAGCAGTTACTACTCCGTTGTACTCTCTGCCAGCCCATTTTATACTCGTCATCATGCCCATGTCAGATGTTGTCCACTTGTCGTATGGTCGATAGGGGTTGTTCATGTCCCAAAACATCACCACTTTGTCTCGACCAGCAGTTGAAAAGCATGATGGGATGGTTTCACTCCATGCACATCCAGTGACAGCTCGGAGATGAGCAGAGAAGGCACGTGAAGGGAGGATACTTTCCCCAGTGTTGGTCAACACTCTCAATAAAAAAGATGTTGTGAGGAGGTCATAGACCTGGACACATCCTGGGGAAAAAACAGAAACATCAGACTATAGAGACAGTATGGAAATCAACATGGAGTATGGAGAATGCTCATTGAAATATCTACTTAGCTTTCTTTCTTTCTCTCTTTATTCAGTACAATGGTGTGGGTCATCTGCTTTTGTGGAACATGGTCCATACAATATACACAAAGCTTACAAATACAGCAAGGCTATATGACGGTTTACTAAATAGTTATACATGTATATCCAGGCATGAGAGATACATCATTCCATGGCCAATAATGCCTAATTCTATACACTCTATAGTAAATCTGTACATGAGCTGTCAAATCACTCTGGATTAATCCAGCTCCCTAAGTATATAAAGTGACATACATAATGCCCTGCTGAAAGACACATTTTCCAAAATCTGGAAGACAAAACTTGAGAAATGTAGTCACATGCAGCGATCAGTGCAAACGATAACCTGTCAGCGCCATGAAAACTGATGATTGATACAATACAATGAGCAATTCAACTTGGATTCAATGTCAAGCAATCACCCAAGTTCTAGCATGTAAGCAACCATTCGATTCCAAACAGAAGATACATTCTTAAAATCAGGAAACAGTATTTACAGGAAAAAATTCTTTCATATCTAATATAACTACCTAGGATGTTTTACGTGTTACACAGATCTGATAGCAGCATCCATGTACATTACTGATCTCCACTCTGGTGGTGCCTCAAAACACCTACTGACAGATTGGCAACCTCCAGCCAGGTGCCCTCCCATAAATGACCTACCTTGTGAATAGCCTGCCAGTATGTATTGACTGCCTCCTGCCTTCTGCCAGTCGATGCACAAACAGCTGCCAGTGTCTGTCATATCCGTAGGAGAAAGAAATGAGACATTATCAGGATTATAAAGCAGAGCTTCCACCTGAAAATTCTCTTCTCAGAAAAGTCACTTAAAACGATGCCTTCAAGCCTATTTCTAACATTAATATATTTCAATTATTTATATGTATGTATACTCTGTTTTGAAGAAATTTATCAGTTTGAGATGGACGTGAGAAATAAAAACATGAGTGTCAAGCCAGCTTTTTGAGAGTCAGCAGGTATGGAAAATGATGAGAAAACTAGCATCTGCAGCTAGTCAGTTCCTGGGATGATAATTAATGCCCCCCTCCTTGATTTCTCTGAAATTAAACCTTTGCATAATTGCAATAACTTCCTTTGTTTTACATTTCCAACATTTGATGTTTGCTATCCGGACAACTATAAGTATAGGAGGGTCAATACCTGAGTTGGATCTGTTAGCTAGTGTGAGGCAAGGTTGAGCCTTGTAGATGGGAGGAGTTCTCTCCCTTTGCATGTGCTCTTCTGGAGGGAAGTAGACATCACTTGTTGCTGCTAAAAACTGGGGATGGGGAACACTGTAATACAACAGATGACAAAAATCAAACCTGATAATGACCAAACTGAGCATTGTTAACTAATTCCTGGTTTTACAAGATCATAATAATCAGATTTTACTTCACTGATGATGACACTGAGAAAAACAAATCATACACTGGCTTATACTCTATGATCAGTATGCAGTTTATTGATAGCTAATTTCAAAGAACAAAATAACTGCTAAATCTGCTTTTCAGTGTTTATTTTCAATTTATGTGGCATTAGTCATGAATGAACCAATACCTGTAGACTCTGACAGTTCCATCAGAACAAGCAAGCGCCAACAGACCCAACCTTGGCAGATCCTCCTGAAAGCATAATAGACTGTCATAATTATATATATTTAACCAAGTAACCAAGACTTATATTTCAATGTACTTAGTTACCCATTGCAACAATTGGATACCCAATAATCCCATTTCTAAGAGAAACCCTACACAGTGTACTGTTCCGCACACCAATGACTCATTAAGTCCTTTCAAGAACTGATTCTTTCTCCTTTACCTTTTACCGCTGTATTGTCCAGCATTATTTATCCCTCGCCTTTATTGTCCAGAATTATATATGTCTCACCTGTGTATTGTCCAGCATTATTTATCCCTCGCTTGTGTATTGTTCAGAGTTATATATCCCTCACCTGTGTATTGTCAAACATTATTTATCCCTCACCTGTGTATTGTCGAGCATCATATATCCCTCACCTGTGTATTGTCAAGCATTATTTATCCCTCACCTGTGTATAGTCCACCACTATCAAGACCTCTACTGTGTATTGTCAGGCATTATCTATCCCCCAACTGTGTATTGTCAGGCATTATCAATCAGTTACCTGTGCATTGTCAGGTATTATATATCCCTCACCTGTGTATTGTCAAGAGTGATGATCGGTTCCTCCCATACCCCTCTAGGGCACCAGCACACCTGCCACACGCTCCCATAGTCATGGGCGATACTGAATGCAAGCTTAGGATCAGGAGTGGACGTACTGAAATACAGGTACAAACCAGAGTCATAAGAAGATGACAAATTTCCCCTCCAATCCCTACATATTTGAAAAAAAACCCCAAATGATCAGACAGTTACTAAAAGTCCAACTTGATTTTTTTTTGACTATGTGGAAACCATGAAAAATATAAATGCCGCAAATCTGCAAATAGCAAAAGGCACCACTTCAAGTCCTGTTTGATATACCTGCAAAGTCCACCCCTCCCTTTTGAGACTAACTCCAAATTGTTTTCATGGATTCCTTGAAAATGAAAATGTCCCAAATCTGCAAATAGCTAAAGGAACCACTTTTGAATCTCAATTATATCTGCCAAGTTTTGCTAAAAGGTTTTAAGGACAGACAAGAGGCACCTGACTATATCCCCACCCCCATTACACACCCCAGCAATAAATAGGAAAACTAGTCATGGCCATCATAACGGGACAAATGAGTGAGATCAGGAAATTCATTTCTCCCACTGCAGCCAAAATGAAATTCATTTCATTATTGTTTGTACTGTTTATCACAATATACATCTTAAATATTTTTCACATTTACAGTTGGGCACTATTGATCCAGAGAGGCTCTTATAAGAATACTACAGTCCTCTGATGTCTTATCGTTAAAAAAAACCCAAACAGGCAAATTGTGTGAAGGAAGCTATCAGTCTGAGATTGTCATATCTGTAAAATGTAGAAAATGCATAATCAATTGTAAATATCCATATGTATTATGTACGTGGGCCCGAGGCCTTATATGTTTATATGCTCTACGATTGCTTGTGTTGTTTAACACCACACACAGCAATATTCCAGCTATATGATGCAAGATGGTAAATAATCACTCCTTGATCAAACAATGCCATGAATAAGAAGTGGTTTCAATGACCTAGATCTTCTCTGAAGTGAAGAAATTAGGTGAAATCAGCTGGGACATGTTACACAATGTACTATCACTATGTACAGGGTCTGTCAGGAAAAGAAAGAAAACACTTAAACATGGCCAAAGACATTTTCAAATATGGTGAATATACTATCACAGGAACTGAGTGATCTTAATCCGTGCAAAGCAAACAACAGGCAGTCAGCAAACTGCAACATTTCAGAGCAAATGTCACTTTGAACCAATGTAGACTTACTTGTGGCAGGTTAACTCTCCGAAGTCCCAGATTTGTACAACTCCTGGCTCACTGTAGGTCTTATTTGTTGGGTGGTCAGATGTAAAGTTACAAGATACTGCTGCAATTTGATTGGCTGTTTTCTTGAATGGTACAGGGCACCATTCTATACCCCACACTGTGCACCCCGTGTAACAGGTGGCATGACCTGTACAGAGAAGAGCAGACATTTCTACATGGTTTTTCTTCACCCTCATATACCTCAATGTCAATTTTTTTAATCCCTATATAGTGCAAAAGAGGTGGAGTGACACAGTTTAACGAAGTTGTGAGGTGAGTTTAGTTTTCTGCCATTTTTAGCAACAGTCCAACAATAAAATGGTGGGGGACACATGTGATGGGCGTCATTCTTTGTACTTGGTTGGGGACAAAAAACTCTGACCTTTGACGAGTGAATACTCAAGCTCTTAGCTATCCCACCAGCCTTCATTTCCATGAGTTAATAGGGGAACAAATCAAAGGTTAAACTCTGTAAACACTGTCTTCCCATCTCTGGAATATGCACATGCCTCCATCTAGAAGGTGAGTGAGTGAGTTTAATTTTAAGCCGCACTCAGAAATATTCCAGCTATATGGTCTGGACCAGAAAACCCTGTGATCAACAGCTTGAGTACTGATATTTGTATTTGGAAACTGATGCCATGTCAACCAAGTCAACAAGAATGACCACCCGATCCCATTAGTTGCCTCTTATGACAAGCATGGGTTATTGAAGATCAATTCTGACCCGAATCTTCATGGGTCCCATTTAGAAGGCAAAAAACAAGACTGTGAAGCATTAATGATGTGACTGACTGCTAACATCTGACAACTTACCAGTGGAAATGATGCTTTCAGAGATTCTCAGTTG
The DNA here is from genome assembly GCF_037392515.1 of Haliotis asinina. Lineage (NCBI taxonomy): Eukaryota > Metazoa > Mollusca > Gastropoda > Lepetellida > Haliotidae > Haliotis > Haliotis asinina. Next base: position 32,888,852 of record NC_090282.1, on the reverse strand, counting down.
TTTGGCATCTTTCTTGTCGTTGCCACGTTTTAATACAAATGGATGACTTGTCCTATCTGTCATATAATTTCTGGCTTCTCTGAAAACAATGTATTCAAATATTCCACATTTTTCCCTATCCTGACTCATGCTATGTGCTTATCTCCACTTTCCGAGGAGATAAGCACGTAGCATGAGCCAGGATAAGTATCAAATATCAATTTTATCATCAAAATTACATTTATAAAACACAAAAATTGACTTCAGCCTAAAGTCATTCCAGTGAATGAATGTTCTGTCAGTGCTATTTTTCTAGTTTCCCTAAAATCTAGGGATTGGTACATTTGTAGGTCCAAACCAGTTTCAGTTTCAGCATTAATGGATGGCCTGAGGAAATGTCTAAGAATATCTGGATGAGTAAAGTGGATTGGATGGTCTGGACCTGTGTGCCAACTTTACCTGACTGGGTACACAGTTGCTCAAAATCACTGTTTACCTGGGCCCTGTTCTGAAGTGATCTCACATTTCCTACCCCACGTTTAATGATTCCTCATGTGAAATATGTTTTATTCAACATTTTAAGCACCAGTCTTGGTATTCAGATCATTCTTCGCCTCCATTACTCCTGCCAGATTCCGGTTGAATGGAGTGATGGAACAAGAATAAGCAGAAATTAACAAGATTATTCACTTTCTCTAAGCTGTTCAGCCCATTTCCGCTACAGTTTGCCTGTTGGAACATGTGGTAAGACTCTTGGATGCTGATGAAGGTGTATATTTCCCTCAGACTGTCTTTACCATCGGAATGCTATCGCAAAGATATCAACGAAAAATATTTTTCTGCATAAAAACAACCTGGCATTTGTAAAGACCCACCATATTATCAAAGTCTGAGTTTATTTGAGAAAAAGCAAAAGAGAAAGAGAAAGCACAAAAGGGTCACCGAGCTACTCCATTCTACACCTACTCCGTTGGCAGTTCCTTCCAGTTGTTATTTCTTGGAATCAGCTTTGGGAAGAGGACATTGTTGTTTTCCTGTTTCTTGGCTGCCAACATTTCTGGGAAGAAGTCTGGGTCATCAGTGAAGTAGGGTGTTGAGGGTGTGTAGCCCCTGTGGAATTTCTTCATTTTCACTACAATGAGGGCAAAAAATATTTCCACTGTTCTCTGCACATTATGTTTATAAGTGAAGTTTTAAACATGAAACTAACTGGCAGAAATATATATACTGAACAAAAGAATTCACTGATCACGTATATTCTGGGGGATATAATTATGACATAGTGTCTTCACTACAAAAAGTATTCCCAGAAAATATTCTTGAACCATAAGACAAATTTTAACCTGGATCTTCACGAGTTTAGCCAGCAAACTGTTGTCTCAGGCAACTAGGCCACCCATGACTTGAGGTACGGGGATATAATAGTACCATGTCACTGGAGAAACCTTAAATGTTAGTGGCTTTCACTGACTAAAACATTACCAGGGTTACTGTTACCATCTTACCTTTATCTTTCACTTTAAGACCTTCAATATCATCAATTTCATGATCACCATCATCATCCTCATCATCTTCATCACCGCTGCCTTGAAAATCTCCGTCAACATCACTGTCGTCTGCAGCACTGTAGTCATCTTCTGAATCTCCCTTCCTCCTACCAGACCGAGATGTTTTCATCTCATCTGCTCCGATCTCAGCAAGCGTCTGCATAGCCCTGTGAATGAAAGTAGGTTGCCTTCAGCAACAGCAGAAGATATCATAGTTCACTGTTAAAAGGTTCAACACAAGTTCTATCAACCATGATATGACCCTGAACCTGGTTGTGACCTATAAGTTTTTCATCTCTACAAACTAAATTACGATGACTTAAGATGTCATACCCATGCACACAAATGAGAATGCCAACCAAAGGGTATCTAATACCTTTCACCAATCTTTTATGACTTTGCTTGGCACTCCCAACTATTTTAATTTTTTAACCTAGCAGTAAGAAAACATTACTTTTTCGCAGATTGTCGTTTCTGCTTCCCCATCTTGTTGAGATCTTCGTCTCCCACATGTTCTTCTTTTTCCTGCTGTTCTAGCTGCTTGAATTTCTCTTCGTCGTTGTCCCTCTTCTTGTGATACACAAGGTGGGCATGGTACCACATGGACTTCTGGGACCGCCCACACACCTCACATATCGTGCGCTCCTCCTGGAAGTACAGCAACACCATGCACTGTCTTTACAGATCCTGTTTTACAGTCAATAATTTTGTGTAATTACAAAGCAGTCTTCAACATGTTCCTGCCTTTCTACTGGACTAACACACCATTCTAGGATAGAATAGGCTAACAAAACTTATCATTATTGGTTACCATGATGTCATAATGAGATGACATCACTAATCGGTATGCCACCAAGGGGACTAACCATACCATTTAGACTCAAGACACGGATTATTACGGTTTATGAACAGAGAGAGAGAGAGAGAGAGAGAGAGATGGCAAAATACTAGTACACAATGACTGTTATACAAGCCACTACTCACCTCTCTGCCACACCACTTGATGTGATGGGTGTAGTAGTGGAAGTATCTCAGCTCCTTCTTACACTGCTGACAGACCAGCTTGCCCTGGACTTTCATGATCCTCCTCAGAGCAGCTGTATCTGTCATTCCTTCAGGACAATCCCTGGACCACTAGAACATACAGAATATCTACTATGGATACAGGACTGAAATAAGATTTTCTTCCACTGCAAAGTCTGCAGCAGTTTTTGGTAAAACATCTCATCCTTTTACCATGGTTACTAATGTTAAAGCTTATATAACAATCTCAACTCAGGTTAAGATAAATAAAACTCAAATGCTCCAAAAAACTTATTTTGTTTGTTGTGATAACACCATATCCAGTAATATTCCAGCTATTGGATGTTAGCCTGAATGTAACTGAGTCTAGACCAGACAATCCTGTGATCAGGGAATGCTAACATGCAATCAACCAAATCCTTGAGCTGACCACACTATCCATTAATCATCTCTGATAATGAGAAAAGGTGGCTTGGGACATATCTTAACCTAGTATCCAAACTAAATTGTTTAAAATCACCATGATTACATGAACTGTTCAGGGTAAAGTCTCATTTTTTCAATATTAAATCTGACATATTTTAAAATTAACAAAACAACCTTGTTATCATAAAATTCTTATTTCCAAAGGGGAAATAATTTTGTTTGCAATTAACACAAAAAAATTATAACATCAGTTAATTCTTATTTTTACAGTTCACAACTACCTGTATGTTTTCTTAGCGATGCCTTTTATCCATGATAATCTTAACAGCTTGCATTCTGTGCATCAACACAGTTATGGATGTGCATGTAACAAACACAAATAAATATATACTGCAAAACTATTATGAGTAACCTGGGAAAGGACCCTTTCAAAATTTCCCCTTAGACCTCAGGACCAGTGAGTGGACAATAAGTAGTGGTCCTGTCTGTACCCACTGGTCCAAAAGAACATTCATAGATTTACCTTGAACATTTTCTGGCCACCAGGACCACTGCAGACTTATCATTGTGACAAATTTTTACTAGTCAGGGACCACAGATCGGGCATAAATTGTGCCCACTGTAATTTAACATCTTTAAAAGTGTTAAATTAAAAATCCTTTAACAAAGAGAACCGTTCTGTGTAGGAGAAAGCATGACTGCGAGGATATGGTTGGGAAAATAAGACCTGAGAGGGTGGGGAGAAGTAAGAGCGCACATCAAGGTTGATCTTTGACGATATTTTTCAACTGATTTCAAACACACATCATCTGAATTTGTATGTTGGTGTTAATATAGAGTTATGAAAAAGAAAAAAACCTGGGAAGAGGTCTTACTTACAAAAAGTAAAACCGAGAAATAGGTCTTTCTTACAAAAAGTAAAACCGAGAAATAGGTCTTTCTTACAAAAAGTAAAACCGAGAAATAGGTCTTTCTTACAAAAAGTAAAACCGAGAAATAGGTCTTTCTTACAAAAAGTAAAACCGAGAAATAGGTCTTTCTTACAAAAAGTAAAACCGAGAAATAGGTCTTTCTTACAAAAATAAAACCAGGGAGCAACCAAAAAACTCAAATGCAGTTGTTCTGGAAAAAGAAGCCATGTTCAATATATAGGGAGAAGCACCCTTTGGGTTTATATATGGATATACAACTTCTTTTGTATAACATGGGCAACGTTTCAGGGTAGCTCAGTGTTCGCGTTAATGTAGAAACAAGCGTTTTTCACGTAAAAAAATAATACAACCACACAATACATTTTTTGCGTGTTTTGTTTTGTCCATGTTTTGGAGGCATAGATTATGCACATGGATACATAATTTTGAAAAGTACCTTAAAACCGCAACATATAGGCAAACAATAAAGTTAAACATGATTCAGGATTGTACTGAAAATTTCACATGCAAAAGATTCTGACTACATATTTAGAATTTTATCTCTGCACACACTCGCACAAAATCTACCAAGATCACTGGTTAGTAACTGCTACCACCATTATCAAACAAGTTGTGCATACATAGAACTTTCCTCATTGTTCATCACACCAACTTCAAAATGCCACTCAAAGAAATTAAAACTCCTTTACATTGTTATACAATTCAAGGAAACACATAGTGCTTCATCACTGGAGAGATTAGTCAACAGACCAAAATAAATATTTCTTGATCAAATTGTCCAGGAATGCTCAGACTAGATATATGACCCTACCAGTGCTTGGTGTTCCGTCATGAGGTGGAACTTGAGTCCTGCCAGAGTTGTCAGATCCTTGTCACATCTCAAACATGTAGTTGATGCCTGGTGAGAAACACATCATAATTTATATCAACATTATTAACATGATTACAATAGGAACAATTTATTTTCAGGAAAACTTCAGACTGATGTTTCAGGAGTTGAAAATTTATTTCAAATTCCACTGGACACAAGTCCAGTGAACCTTCAAAATCCTCTTGACCAAATATTATCTCCCTTGACCACCATTGACCATCTGGTTTCTTTAGCAAACAATCGCAATTAATTGGTAGCAATGGCATTTATATTTCATCAGAAAAATAAACATATCAAAATATTTTAGTATTTTTCCATGGAAAAAGTTAATGTGGATATTTACTTGACTGACTAACGAATTCCACTGAATGTGGACGACGGACAATGGTATTTTTCAAACCCTGTGATTTCATTAATAAATAAAACATCTGAAATAGAAAGGGTGGCAGAGTGGTCACCACTATTTACTGTGTATGGTTATGTCCCTTAGTTCTATCAGGATGTCTTCATAGTGGATTCAAGATGTCTGAAGCAATATAAAATAAACTAGGCACCATACCTAAGAAGTTTAACCAGTGTGGTAAACATTTTTGACCTGTTTCCCGTTACACTCTTGTACCTTTCATTCATGGATATAAGGGAAGTCCGTCGAAAGTCATACTGTTAATACACAATTTCATTTTGTATACTCACTGATATTTTGATTCACTGATTCAGCAAAAATGCCTAATATTCCACTTGTGAATGAAACATTTGTTTCACCTATTCGTGTGCTCACAAGATGTGATGTCACATTGTTTTGTCGATTTGAAATCTTCAGTTACAAGTTACAAAAAATTGCTGTGTACAAGAGTCCATTGCAGTAAATATTAACACTAAGAGTTAGCGAGTGAGTGATTTTAGTTTAATGCCACACTCAGTGAGTGAGTGAGTTTAGTGTTGCGCCACACTCAGCTGCCTCAGTCAGCAATATTCAAACTGTGAGAAAGTCAGTGCTAATGGTATCATTTTTAATGATATTTTGTAAAATTAAAATTTGGTCTTGTATTGGTGGCATTATTAATCTTGAGCTATTTTTATCTCCGTGCTGGACACATTACATTTAGTGTGTAATTCAGAGATTCAGAACATTTTTGTCAGTGGTGATGCATGGCAAAGTGTGTATAAGATAAGTACCGCTCTGTGAAGTCATAGGAGATACAATTTACTAGATAGCATGATTACAGCAATCCACAAATCAAGATTATCCATGTACTTCAGTTACAGCTATGTATTATTTCCTCCCATCCTTAGCATGTTCAGTTGAAAGATTGGCCTATAATTATGACAATAGATATCTGTTCAAATAATACTCAATGCGTTCCACCATACACCTAATCCACATGTGTCTTGTCTATAATAAAATATGCTGTCTTCATATTTGATTATCCTACCTACACTGACATCAACAAGCAACTATTGCCACAGACTTGCCTATGTTTTTTCAAACGACTGACATTTGTGATCTGGTGATAAACTTAGAGAGACCCTTCAGCTGTTTATGTAACTATTGATTGTGTAACTATAAGATGATTTACTTGGCTTACCACAATTTCTGGAGACTTGAGTGGATTGACAGGATGTTTTCTTGGTCGCCCTCTTTTAGCCACAGGGGTATAATTCAGTTCTGAAGATTCATCCAAATTTCTCTTTGGACGGCCTCTTTTAGCCACAGGCGTATATTCCACATCAGATGATTCGTCCAAACTTCGTCTTGGTCGGCCTCTTTTAGCCAAAGGGACATATTCAACTTCTGAAGACTTATCCAAACTTCGTTTTGGTCGGCCTCTTTTAGCTACAGGGACATATTCAGCTTCTGAAGATTTATCCAAACTTCGCTTTGGTCGGCCCCTTTTAGCTACAGGAGCATATTCTACTTCAGAAGATTCTCCTAAACTTTCTGTCTTCCTTGTATCTTCAGGTTTACGTCCCTCAGTTGAATCATCAATCATACTCTCATCATCACTCACACTTTCTTTTCTCCTTTTAGATTTCTTTTCCATACTATCATCCTCATCCTCCTCAGCACTGCCAACACTGTCTTGTTCACTGTGCGATCCTAAGTCAATGTCATCACTATATTTCTTTGCTTTTCTTTTCCTTGAGCTTGTTCTTAAGGATATACTACGGTTTCCTCCTAGAGAATTATTATTTCGAGAGGAACTGTTTCTATCACCAGTGCTCTCTTGCTGTGAAGTACCTCTACCTCTTCCTCTACTGCCCCTGGACTGACCTCGGCCACGGGGTCGACCTCTACCTCGACTGGGTAATGGAGTTGATGTGGGCAATGTTGTTGCATCAAATGATTCATCCAATAAGTCTTCCCTTTTTTCTTTGTCAGCACTTCCTTTCAATTTTCCTCTTGATGAATTCAAATTATTTGAATCATCTACACTAGTATCCAGCACCTCAACATTTAAACTAGTATCCTGTGCCTCAACAGAGTTATGTCCCTTTGTTTTTGATGCATTTTTAGAGACTTTCTCTTTTCGTTTCTTTGATTTTGAGGTCACATTATCACTGTCATGGGTGGTCTTATCATCCGGGGTTTCATCTCTTGATTGATGTTTCTCAGGTTTCTCTTTCACTAACTCTTCACCCATACCGTCATCAAAGTCACAAACATATGCAGGTGTCTGTCTGTCTGATGGTTCAGCTTTTTTAACACTGGGACTACTATGGTCTTTTCCAGTTAAGTCACTTCCATGTTTCTTAACATTTTTTTTCTTCTTATTCGAATCAACACTTTCTTGGTCTTCCAGTCTGACATTGGGCACACGAGTTCTCTTGGAAGAACGTACTTTCGGGATTTGCTTTTCTTCCTCCTCTTTCGCTTTCAGCTTTTTCTTGTCAGAGAGAGCGAGAGAGGAAAGAAGGTCTTCTTTTGAAGGACCACCATCTCTTTGAGGTGAGCCAGCCTCTTCTTCATCTAGAGTCTCACTCTCCACCTCTTTATCTTTTCCAGCTGCAGGAATTTTAATTGGTGATATGGAGACTTCAGCACTTAGTCTTGGCTTTGGTCCACTACTTTTACAGGGTTTTTCTTTCCCCTTTTTAGTTTTTTTAAAAGAATCTGAAAACATATTTAACAGGCATTTAAAATATCACTAACTGCATCATTTAATCATATGTACACACACAGTATATAGACTAAGTGTACAAAACATGGTACAGATGAACCCCTGTAAACTGGACCCCGCATATCTAAAAACCCGCCTTCATTTTCAAGTGAAACAAAACTCACATTCAGTAATTGTACTCGCTTAACCAGACCCCCTGCTTCTAGAACTGCAGAGCAAATTTTAAAAACCATTCCCACATATTTCCACTGAAAAATGATCCTGTTATCCGGACAGAAAGGTCTGTGCACACGTGCATGTGTAATGTGTCACATCAATACCGTCTACCGCACTACTAAGTGTATTCATTATTAACCTATCAGAAGGTACTTGATGTGAATTGGCTAACTACCCATCAAAACACACTAAGGTTTTAATTAGGATCATCAGAAATGAAGACACATGATAAGTAGAATTATGGTTAACCACACTGTAATTGTACTGTATATAACACTTATAGATCGCCCCCCTACTATCTGTACCGATGAAAGTGAGAAAATAGCTGCCACGTGATCTAAGTCATGTGATTCAGCCCGGAAATTTACTTTCTGCAGACAGGATAAGTTCGTCGCAGAGTTGTATGTTTTCAGCGCAAAAAATGCATCTTTAAAATAAAAACAGAATGTGCAATTAGCAAAATAGTGACTTTTGTCATGGATTTATGTATTCTATCCAACTTACCACCTGAAGCTTCACACGCCTCATGATTATATGTTTGAGACAACCTGACAACTTGTAACTTGCGTTCCGCCTTCCATGTATTACTGGCACACATATATGTTATGATGATTCACTGTTATTACTATTGACTATTGATATATGTACATGAAACATTTTTCACATTTTGCTATCACTTAATTTTCACATTTTGCTCGTTTGATCCAGTTAGCTATCCAGATGATTTTAGAGTGAAACCAAAATGTCCAACTGTATAAGACTCATGTTACCAAGGCTGTTATTCAAATCCATATCTAATAATACAAACAATTCAGTCTTCTGCACGTCACAAATCAAGGTTACTTCCACAAACCTCAAAACCCATTGTTTTGAAATCGGCAATATGGCCATATCACAACGCAGTAATAATGAGTGTTCTGATACCATCAGCAGTGATCAGTAAACAGACCAAAATAAAAACTTATAATTTCTGCAAAAGATGCACGAGGTGTTGGTCATTATCATAAACACATTATCATGAGTCTTGAAGTACTGTCACCACAACTGAAGCCAAAATGATACAGTCCATATTTCAGCCATTAGTCTGAAACGCAAAAATGATAAAGGACAGTCTGTGTATTAACAAGTTACAATCGACTGGAAGGGAGGCCAACTGACAATTTCCGTTGTGTAGACATGGAGGATTTTGACAAAGAGTGCAGACAATTCTCACACCCAGATTCACTGGACAGCTAATATTTTACCATCATTTATTTCTGCTGATGTGTCCTTATTTTTCTTCCCTGATCTTGGAGTCCTCCGAACCATTGTGATAGTCCTATAGGATCATTTTAATGGACTCGTCTTGTGTTGAAACTGAAATATGAGAAACTTGTTTTAGTGAGTATGTCCCAAAATGTTTGTTTTGTTGGTTTGTTGTTGATACCTCATTCTGCAATATTCCAACTATGTACAAAATATGACGGCAATCTGTAAATAAGCACGTCTGGAGAAAATTATCCAGGGATCAACAGCATGAGCATCGATTTACACGATTAGGATATCATGACATGTGTTAACCATTTCACTAACTTTCAGTGCATGTGACCATCTGATCCTGCAAGTTGCTGTTTATGTAAAACAATGGGTTGCTGAAAAAAATTAATCCTTCAGAACAGAGAGACAATAATAGCTGCCTTTTATTTCTTTTCACAGTTTAATTAATTTCACTCAAATATATACCACAAATTGCCCTATAAAATGTGGTTATTAAATATGATCATCACTACCAACTCAAGTTTCCATTATAATTCTATATAAACATATACTGTTTACAAAAGAGTCACAAAGAGGAAAACACTTTGTCATGATCATAATGGTTACACACTGAAAACAAAAAGGTTGCTCTCTGAACAATTGTATGTTACAGACAGGATCTGAATATATCAGTGTCATAGCCAGTTCATAAAGTTCTGTGAAAAGTATTATTTCTTAGGTGTGTGTGTGTGTGTGTTTGTGTGTGTGTGTGAAACAAGTTAGCCTGACACCATCAGAGCTACAACACTTAACTTTGACAAACTTGTAAGTTATCGTCACCAGAGACAATATAACAGCTATGGTCTCTGTCATCACTAACTAAAACGATTGCTAGATTAATAGATTATTTTTCAAAAGTCTTTTTAACCATCAACGAAATAACATTGACATTCATCTATTATGACATCATTACATCTCATTACGAAATAGAACTCTGGAAAGAATATAAATCTCATTTAGATCGAAACATCTGGCCTTCCCTCCAAACAGTCTGTTCGCATTTTGGGTGTAAATATAGATTTAAATTCGCCAAAATGTCAAAATTTAGCACAAAGCCAAGGATCTTGATATAATATCATCGACGAGAGCAAATACTTTGTTAATTACTTCCCATTGACTGTGACTGTCTCGTCAGAAAACGAATAAAGGGTACACTCCACAAGAAAAAGTTAAAGTCGAAGTGTAAAATAACATACTTCTCGGGATTCGAACCAAGAACCCATGGACTTCGACAAACACACAAAACCCTCCAAAACTGTCTCGCAGGTGCGAGGAAATCACGCGGGTTCAGCGAGAAGTACCGATGTACTATTTCCCTCACACTGGTTTCAATAGTTACACATGCTAGTTAACATCCACTGGGGGACACAGTTACAGCTAGCAGTGTTGGAGTAAGTGCACCAGCGTTCCTCTGTTGACCTCATAAACAAGACGTGTTACAAAGTCATTAATATAGTTTACTGTTTCAACTTAGGTTAAAGCTTAAGGACGCTGCACATCGTTTTTCTTTTCATATTTCTTCTGTGCTTGAGCAAGATAAAGTATACAGATGTTGATGTTCAGGTCGACTGTTATTATATACGCTAAAATCAGGAGTACGTTCATTACCTCAGTTTATCAATTGGTTAGCACAAAGGCGTATACACGTCTTAGGTTAGAACAACGGATTTACTGATTTACTGATTTATTCAAAGTATTATCAATAAAAATATTATTATAGAACGAACACTTTCCCCAGTGTTACGTGGAAGAGAGGCGTGCTTGCCCTAAAGTCTCACAAATACGCATACACGTCAAGACCCACGTTCTCAAATCCATATCACTCCTTTCTGCCTTTCAGCGTGTCCACAAGGCGTCAATACAATACCTGGATACATTTTATGATCTAGCTCCAGGTCGTTTTGCGAGACGAAGGACTGATAACTGTTTCCAGTCATAAAACAATTTTGCACACAAACGAGTTTTACGATACCTCGTATATGAGGATAATGTTTTACTTTTCATCAATTTACGCATTTGGTTTGGATTAACACATCATCGGCGCAGCTGAAGTTTCCAATGTCATTTCACTTGACGATATATAACAAAAGACACTCCTAGACTTATCGTCCATCGTAATAACATCGGGACACTTCCGGAGAAGTCAATATTTGCGTAAATAAAATCTATCTAAGAGATATTTTATTCGTTTGTTCAAAGAAGTTGTGAAATTAAAATTTAGATGATTCAGATAACACATTTGTTAGGAATACATGAGCATAATGCCATGTAGAGAGTGGTGAAATGTAATCATCTGGTTCTAATTCCATCGTTGGGAATCCCATCTGATATTCGAACCCACACCCTCAGTGTCAGGCACCAAAATCGCCTAACCCCTAACACACAAAGTCAGTGGCCTAACACGGTCAGTGGAAGCCTCGGTAGCGATTTTTTACCTAGTATGCTGGCGATTAGGTGCCCGACTCTTAGGGTGTGAGTTCGAAGATGGAGCTCAATTCTATGAACAAAATATCCTATAATCTGTAATTCAGTTGTAATTTTTAATCATAAAGTATTGTGTGATTAGGGTGAATATACTATAAGAAGAAATGTTTTGAATTATGAATGTTTAAACGTTTAAACGTTATTAACTACAAGTTTAAAACGGAAATATATATGTCCATTGTTCTTGGACGTGTGTTATTAGTATAACTGATTAACTGACCCAGGGCAATTATTTCTATTCAAAAACAATAAAACTACTATTTTGATAATCTCCATCATGCTTAATACACTACTCGCGTATTTAATAATACCCTCGTGGTGTAAGCCGTTTAATCACTCTCGGACAAAACATATTCAGAGTTTAAAAAAAAAAAAATTAATTTGTAAGGTTGATCAACCTATACATAAACCTTTCTGACCATAAATGAATTTATATTCGCTTGAAGGTCTTAAATGTACTATAACAAGTGTGTTTAGGAGAATAGTTTACGGATCTGATGGGTTTTATTTTGTTAATGGCTTCAGTTTCGTTCTAAGCAAAAATAAAACGAAAAGGTACACGAGATTCGAGCCAGATGTGCAGAAGTCAGGTCAATTATTGATGGTCGCTCTGGAAACATATTATAGTTTCCGTAAATGTATAACTTCTTATTTAGATCTAACCAAGGGCGAATAACTCTAAATTGCTCACTATCGTTTTGTCTTCCATTCGAGTGCTTACATACTTGCAAGTAAGTTACTATCAAACTTGGGGGATATTGAAAACAGCAAATGGTTTTTGGATCATTACAAAGAATATCGAGATCTTGCTTTTGATGAAGGCACCGATAAGGGTTCCAGAAACCTGAATCAGCGCATGGCACAGTACACACCATTTAACAAAGTCGGATGCATCATATAATATTCCGATTGAGGCATTGTGCATCGTTGGACCTTTCCCACCCATATTATATTTATGAAGCCAAAGCACATTGTTCATAAGTTTATCTTTTACTAATATATATTTTAAGAAAGTAGATATGGAGCTGTACACTTTACCACACACACACATTTGTTATTATTTGATTTTTTGGGCCTAGGCTATATTTTCGAAGCTCTCTTTGTCATAGCGTTAAGACAGTCGTAAGTGCCATACATTAACATTGACTTACGACTATCTTAGCGCTAAGAGAACTTCGAAAATCTGGGCTTGACTTGTAAGGTTTGTATGAAATATGTATATATGTGCCAACATGTTGATAATTTGCCTACATAGATAATGTTTGTGAACTCATTCATACTAAGAATGAAGATTTAATGAAGGAGTAAGCATTAACTCCGAAACGTTGTGTTCTCTCATAAAGAAGTTGATATCCATAAAAATCTTCATTCTTATGTATTTTCACTTCTAAATGACATTCAAAGACCTCATTCATACTAAGTATAGTATCATTTATGATTATCATCAAAGGTCATCATAGCTAGTATATTGTAACATGCATGCAATAAGTAGTACATAAGCTTTACAAGTGCAGTATTTTGTTTGTGTTCTGGTGTACTGGGTAAACAAATACTACAGTAGGTATCATTACTGTTTGTATTGTGTAGTCTGAAATCAACACAAAGAGTCACCAGCAATGTTTCCATTTTGAAGTGATTGACAAAAAAACAACAGAAATGTGAAATTCATTATTCTCTCACATATCTGCATGCATCCATTAAGTCCTACAAAAGTTAAACGTTATTAACTGATTTGGATGAGTATGAACTTCCAAATGTAGAACACAAGATTTCCATGCATAATCAGTGTAAGTTACTGAATTTACTGACAAACAGTTTAGCTCACGTTATACTTCAGTACAGATAACTACAACACCAAGTAATGCAGTAAATATAATTCCAGAGCTCCTGATAATTTTTCAAGCGATTGAGTATTTACTCCCATGTCAGTATGAGTAATTTCACTTTTTGAGTAGTAACTAGCATTTTGTATACTCCCACTAGTTAAAAGAATTGAGTACTTTTACACAGACCTTCTTATCCTTATTGAGTACTTAACTCTACTAAATATATAAATATAAATGCATCTCAATAGACTAAATTTTTTTAGCAATCGTCATATTGCCAAACATTTGACAGCCATTTCAAATACTCAACATGGAAGTCATGTGCCTGTTTGCATAAAACCTGGACAGTGGCTAGGGCTGTAATGGTATGCATATATAGGCATTGCCTACTATTAGCTAATGCTGTTATAGAGTTTAGGCGCCATGATGAATCATACGCAAGTCAGTTTAGCTACTTGAGTAAAGTATGCAAAGTATTATAGACCTGTTGGGTTTTGGGTGATACTGACTGGTTTTTGGTACTCCCAGATTTGTAATTAATTGAGTAAATCTTATTTTTATTGATTAAAATACGCAAATAAGCGCCTTATCTGGAGCTCTGTAATTTGCTGAATCCTAATAAAGATTATCCATCGATGGATCCAAAGGTGGGGTGTGCACCTGCCCTTTTGTCCTGAAAGTTTTTTAAACAACCATTGAAACTCAGGTGAAATTGAAACGTGCATACCCACTTTTATTGAGAGTGTGTTCACCCCTACCCCCATGATTGTGATATTTTTGCCAATATTTTCAGGAAGTCTATAGGATACTAAAAGTTGTGAATGATGGCTGGCCCAGGTCAACATTACCCCCTGACAGCCCAGATGTCTGCTCCTGCATCATATCAGGCATACCAACCACCGCCTCCACCACCCCCACAGATGTCACCGCAACAACAGATGATGGTGCAACCCAAAGAGATAAATGCTGCTTTGTTTTGTAGAGCTGGGCAGGAAGCTGTTCATGACCTTGTTTCCAAAGCTACAGAATTATTTCAGCAGATGTACCGGTTACAGGTGGGTGAAACACTGAAATACTTCCTTGGCTGAAGTAAATATCTTTATTATTAGCCTTTGGATAAACTGGAAGTCTTTTCACATTGGTAAGTATTGCCTCAGTAATAGTACTCTGAAATTTCTCAGATAATGTGAATCCTTGATACCCTTGATATCGTAAATGGTTTTATTATTTGAAATGGCCAGTCTCTATAAACATACTTTCGGAAACCTTAAGACTTATGGCCTTTCGAATATTAACAACAGTCATGGCAACACACTTTATGTCCCATACCACAGCAGAAATTGAAGAGACTCACTTCAAGTACAACTGTACTAAAACATTTACTAGAAAAAATGGTAGAATTTTAAACCCAAAATGTTCAAAGGGTAATAAATTTGTTTTTCATGGCAATTTCCCCAGCTATTTCATCAGGCCATATTATCCTGTACTACCTATTTAAAAGCCTTGGAACTGTTGTTATTACTGACAAAAATTACTGGTTACTCACAAAAATATTTCACATATTTATCTCCTTTCCAAAATAGTGTGTGTGATTGTCATTCAGTTGTGAGGGCAGTAGGGTAGTTAGTGTTTAACTGTTTCTTCTCACACCAAAGTCTGGGGTTTGCTTCCTCACATGGGTGCAATGTGTGGACCCCCTTCTGGTGTCATCTGCCATAATATTGCTAGAATATTGCTAAAATTAGCTCAAACACAACTTATTCACTCACTCACTCTTTCAGTTTTCATGTCATATTCACCATGTGGTGATTGCTGTCCTGAGTTAGGCCCTTTTGCCTCTCCAGAAACCTGTGATTGTGGGTTCACAGTCCAGGGGTTCCTTTCACATAGCATCCTTTGCTAAGGTTAGCCTTAACTCCTATTCTTTAACATTGCACTAAGGTTATCTTGGTGACTTACGATCACCTTGTTGCTTTGGGAAAGGAAGCCCTGATCACCCCCGATAGTGTGTATACTTTTGTCATAACCTTTGGATTTTGCCAAAGTTGAACAGGACACTAACCGTAATGGCAGTTTGACAAGACTTTGAGCAGTGTTTGTTTGTTTGTTTAGAGAAAATACATTGGTGATGATGTGTTTAGATTCCAAATGGAGTAACAGCTAGTCCACAGCTGTACCAGGAGAGGCGGATCAAGATTGATGAACAGCTGCGTATCATCCTCCAGATGTTTCAGAAACTACGAGTGATATACAACAAAGTAAATGAAATATCTATACACTTCCCGGAACCACCAGAAGAGGTATGTTGATTGTAATACATTACTGGGTATTAGATTGACTTCCATGTAGCAGTTTATTACTATATAGGTTCATGAATCGTGACACATACAACAACATACTCCATGCTTTCTCTCTCTCTTACGAATATGTTGTTATGAACCTGAACTAAAGTGAATGGATACATCAGACATGTGCCTGGTTGTCCGTGCACGTTTCTCTTTTCGAGAAGCAGAACTTTTAAAGCATTCATTATTTCTTCACCAAACTTGGCACATAGATAGGTCTGGCGGTGAACTGGTGCCTTTTAGTATTTTGAAATTCTGTTTCCATGGCAGCAAGTTTGTCTTCAACTGAATTTGATGGTAGCGCTCCTTTCTGGAGCAGAACTTTAAAACCTTTCAATATGCTACTTCCACGTTGCTATACACACACCAAAACATTTGACATAATCATAACCTGCAGACATATTTATGAAGATGTTGTCTTCTTGTTTTTTACAAGTTCAAAGTTGTGACTAGTTCATTTTGTTTGATATTGCAACGAATTAGTTGTACGCAAATTATACACAGGAAACCAGTCCTGAATCATTTTGCCTTTTCATTCGGTGGATCAAGTCGTTAGTTTGTAAAGTACATAATTTCAAATCAAAATGTCTAAAGGATGCATTCATTTGTATTTCTAATTGTTACCTACCAGTAATTCTGTAGACCTCTAATAGTATCAGAGTTTTTATGATTAGTACATGGTTATCTTAAATGTCTAATTTTGGGCTAAACAACTTATACAGGTATCATCTTGTCTTCTTTTATTATTTCAAATTCCAACCTCCTTTTCTCCAGTTGCTGATTCCGCTGGTTGGTTCAGAGGTGGATCAGACGTCGATGAACAATGACGTATACAGATATGTTGCAGAGGAACATAGAGAAATTGTAGAAGTGAGTCAAGCTTGTATTGAATATCAATGTATAATTTTGTTAGGGAAAATCATAAGAAATTTCTCAAATTGTAACTTACGTCTGCCCCTGAATGAAGAAAATGTTAGATTTGCTTTAATGTACATGAAGGTCAATATTTGTAATGTTTTTTTTTGTTGAAGAACATATGCATGCTTTTGGCAGGTCCCTATGACAAAAGCTGAGAAAGATATTGGCTTGAAATGTCAGTTTCTGTTGTTTACAGCAAGTGAGGATGAAGAACCAGGAAATTAAAGACATCATTGACCAGATACGTTCCATCATCTGGGAGATCAACACCATGATTACTATGAGGAAAACGTGATACAAGGCCAAGGTCACATACAATGTCTGATACACAGGACAATGGAGGCTAGGCAGTACTGCAGTTCACATGTTACCATAGATACCAATGTATTCCAGTATTCCAGGGAGGAAAAAACTGTTGTCTTAAGACCTCTGATTTTGACTTGACCTCTGGTCTTGTGAACTTGTGAATCTCAGTTTTCTTTGGAAATGGAGCAAAGTCGTAAGTGCTACCTTTCACAGCTGAGTTACATACCTTTGCCCTTCCAGGATCTGCAGATCTGTTCATCTAATTGCAGGCTTGTCTTATTTTGTCACCGTTGACTGTTGGATTTTAACAAAGTGGTAAATATCAATGCCATGTGTCACTCAACGGTTGCCACCTTCAACTTGACGTGGTGTCACTGAGTGGTCAGTGAAACTCGGTTGTAGGTGGGAGATATTTCAGGAGAGGTTAACTGTTTGGGGGAGAGAGAATGTATGCAATATGTATAATATTTGTAATGTAAAAATGTCTCTTAGTTTCTACTATTGTGTGTTACATTGTGTCCTGTTTGTCTAACAACTGCCTCAGTAGTGTAGTGCTTAGAGCATCTGCCCAGAGAGCGGAAGGGCATGGGTTCGATCCTTGGCTGTGTCATATCAAAAGGCGTTAAAGTGTGGTACCTGTTGGTCCCAACCTGGTGCTTGGTATAAATGGGTACAACAAGGATGGGTTGGCTTTGGGAGTAGAATATTGTTGGATTTGTACCCATTGTGGATCAATAACTGGCACAAGCACAAAAATTGTCATCATACATAAACTGAGAGAGAGAAAGAGAGAAACGGAGAAAGTGAACAAAAGAGTGAATGCAATATGTGTAATATTTGTAATGTATCAAAAATATACACTCATTTTGATGACCTTTTGGTCCAGGTCTCTTGGTGTCTACTATTGTATGTTACATTGTCTCCTGTTTGTCAATGACTGCCTCAGTAGTGTAGTGCTTAGAGCACCTGCCCAGAGAGCGGAAGGGCATGGGTTCGATCCTTGGCTGTGTCATATCAAAAGGCGTTAAAGTGTGGTACCTGTTGGTCCCTGTCTGGTACAAGAAGGATGGGTTGGCTCGAGGAGTAGAACATTGTTGGATTTGTACCCATTCAGGATCAATAACTAGCTTATAGATAACCCAGTCTTAACCAAGCAAACCAGGAGTTGATATCATAAGCAAAGATCTGCAGAGTACACCAGAAATGGGCTTGCACCTGTAGTGGGAATCGATCCCAGTCTCCAGTGGTACAAGCAAACACTTTAACCACTAGGCTACTTCACCGCCCCTGGTTTATGAAACCAAATATAACACAGTCATGGGTATTGATGATATTCTTTATTGATTCAGAAAGGTGTTAGTCAATGAATCTTGTGACAACCGACCCTGTCTCTAATGTATCCCTTATCACTGGATGAGTTCATTACAGAGAAGGGGTAGGTCATCAAACCATGTTGTGCATATCATAATGCCGAGGGAGATGGGTTTTTTCCAGTAAAACCAAAAAGGAAAAATTACATCTTTGGCCTTATCAAAATGTGTCATGTTTTCCCCATTTTCCATCAATTAACCTATGTTTTACTTATTTTTTGTACAGACAACATAATCAACATAAGATGATTGTGAAACAAACTAGGAAAAGGGAAACCAAATGGTTTTGGTATCGTATACATTTTTCCCACCAAGCTTCCATCAAGCACAACAATTGTCATCATACATAAACTGAGAGAGAGAAAATAACAAACAAAGAGAGTGAACAAAGAGAGAATGACTTTGGGAACAGGTATTGTACCTACTTTCAAAGTAACAAACGTAAGTCATGAGAAATTTAAAACTGAAAAGGTAGTAGCACAGTTTGTACTTCTAGGTACCTTACAGGTATGTTGTTACTTACGTATGTTGTGCCCTTAAATGCACAATGGTCGTAATGCTTTATGTGCACTTAAGGGCACAACATACCTACGCTTTTCCATGGAATATGAAAGAAGGAGGAAGAGAGAGCATTGTACAGGTATGTTAATATATACATTCTTTATTGCAGGGAGAGAATAAGTATCAAAACAAAATGTTTAAAGTCAAATCGTTGGAAAATGCATTAAACTGCAATATTACATAGGAAAGTTCAACGTGTCATTGTTCACGGATGTACGACTTTTATGGGCTGATATAGAGAAGCACAAGCGCCACAAGCACAACTGGAGTGAACGAGTTAATTCCTGTTGCCATGGCAGCGGAGCAGGTGCCCTCGCAGGTGACGTTTTGGTCACAGACCAGCCTGTAGCCCATCGGAAAGCTCTTGCACAAGTCATCATCTGCAACAAACACCACGTCCACACTGAATAAAGGAATCAGTTCTTTGCTATCTAATATACTCTCAAGTATGTCACTAGACTATCCTGTCGTATGTCAGGTAAAAACTGAGAATATGAAATGACTACTTCACATACCAGGAGAAAACGTTCCCAGATGTCATGTGTGTTATCTTTTGCGAAGACCCCATAAAATAACATCAGTCTATTGTGTCCTGTCTCCCATGAAGACCCCATCAAATGTGATCTATCCTGTCTTGTCCTCCGTGAAGACAACATCAAATGACACACATCTATCCTGTCTTGTCCCCTGTTACGACAACATCAAATGACACGTATCTATTGCGTCCCCCACAAAGACCCCCATTAAGTGACACCTATCTATCCTGTCTTGTCCCCCGTCAAAACAACATCAAATGGCACCTATCTACTCTGTCCTGTCACCCACGAAGTCCCATCAAATGACATCTATCTATTCCGCCTTGTCCTTCGTTGAGACATGAAATGACACCCACATATTCTGTCTTGTTCCCCGTTCAGATATATCAAGTGACACCCATCTATTCTGCCTTGTTCCCCGTTGAGACAACATTAAGTGGTACTTATCTATTATGTCTTGTCCCCAACGAAGACCCCCATCAAATGACATCTATCTATCATCTCTGTCCCCCGTTAAAAGAAGACAATCATCAAATGATATCTGTCTATTTACCGTCAAGACAATGGCCAGTGCCAAATACTTATTAAGTCTTGCATAAAGTGAATACCCAGTCACTTGTCACATGATGATCCTGCCAGAAGCCAGCTAAATGTCCTTTCCCGTACAACAGGATAAAGTCTGTTTGCAATGAAAAGGTACCGATGAAGTTTACTTTAAACAATAAAGTAAACCAAATAAAGTGAAATTTAGATTGCGAATCCTCATAATTTTACCTTGCCAATTAGAATTTTAAGTCTCAGAATATTATTCAACTCAAGATAAAAGTTGTTGAACAAACGATCATAGATTCAAATGGTTATTATTGGTTCGTACTACAAAGGGGTAAGCGCAGTAGTTGAAACAGTGAAACAAATCCACGTGCGGTATGTGATCAGCACTAACATAGACCAACCGTGCTTGTTTTCGGTGTTTCATTTAATGTGTATACCCCCTTGTAAAACAAACCAGTAATAGCGATTTGAAATTATTATCGTTTGTTAAACAATGTTTGTCCTAAGCTGAATAAAATTCTGAAATTAAAAATTTCATTTGGTAAGCTAAGAGTATGAGAGTCTACTCTGTCCTGTCACCCACAAAGTCCCCATCAAATGACATCTATCTATTCCGTCTTGTCCTACGTTGAAACAACATCAAATGACACCCACATATTCTGTCTTGTTCCCCGTTCAAACTACATCAAGCGACGCCCATCTATTCTGCCTTGTTCCCCGTTGAGACAACATTAAGTGGTACTTATCTATTATGTCTTGTCCACAACGAAGACCCCCATCAAATGACATCTATCTATCATGTTTTCGGTGTTTCATTTAATGTGTATACCCCCTTGTAAAACAAACCAGTAATAGCGATTTGAAATTATTATCGTTTGTTAAACAATGTTTGTCCTAAGCTGAATAAAATTCTGAGATTAAAAATTTCATTTGGTAAGCTAAGAGTATGAGAGTTCGCAATCTTAATTTCACATATTCGCTTTGCCTTTAGTTTTTAGTGAAATTCATCGGTACGTTTTCACTGCTAACAGACTATACTTTGTCCCATACCGTGTATTTCTTGCAAAGTGTTAATACACCTAATCTGTCCTACCTGTGAATACCCATCTAATATCAAACATTTATCATATCTTTGACATTCAACTAAAACGCCAGTCAAATGGATAGCAACTAACACCTACTTGTTGAACTATTCTTTACTTGGTCACACAGGGAATCATCTTCAGGGAACGTTGATGTGAAGTTCATGTTGCAGCTCGGCTTGTCGGTTCCCTTGGCGCATTTTTTGCACGCGCTTTCACCTTCAAAGATCAAGGATAAACCATTTACTATATTAATATGTCAGCTCACTTGTGATAAAGAGAGAGTTAGTATGGAATTTACGCCTCTTTTAGCAATATTCCAACAATATCGCGGCAAGGGACAACAGAAATGGGCTTCACACATTGATGACTGAAAGTTTGATTGCGTGTTTGTGCTGCAGTTTATCCTTACATACTTCCCTGGTTTGCTTACGTAGCACACACCTGTTGTCATATCATGTTGTTTTCTTGTAAAAGTCGGGTGATTGCGTATCTTCCCTCGTTTTTTCATCTTTATCTTTCTTTCTTTCTTTCTTCTTTTTTGGTTATTGTTCTTTCCATTTCGTTTCGTGTATATTTTTCATACAGGTGCAGTGTAATAGGGGTTGGGGTCGCATTTAACGTTACTAGGGATCTATTACAGTGAAGAGATGCAAGTGTAGGCAGGTACATGTTTGACTGTTGTACATATCTGGACTAGTGCCAGTTTCACAATGCTACTAAGATATAACAGAAACAAAATGTAAGAGGACACTAAGATTTTTGGTCATGGTGAGATTTATTTGAATTGGATTTGGACAGTTTTGTGGACAAAAGTCAGTATCTGGTCCAGCTGACTCGGGCATCAATCCATGTTTGGCATCTACTGGGCATGCTTGAGATCAGATTGTGAACTGTCTCCTTTGGAATTTGGCACCTGTCTTCTTGGAGGAATTGTCAGAGTGCCTGTAGGTTTGCTGGTGGCTGTGGACAGCCTGTAGCTCATCCCATCCCGCAAATGTTCAATAGGTGAGAGATATGGTGATTTGGCAGGCCAATCCAAAGCAACTCTTGCTCTGTGAAGTCATTATCGTCCTGGAACTCAAAGTTTCGACCAATCCTCTGCGAGAATGGAATCACTACTGGTCTTCAAATTTCATCCACACAACGCTGGCCTGTCAAATGTCTCTGGACAGTCACGAGATCAGTTCTGTGGTCATGCGTTATTCTACTCCACACCATAACACTTTCATCACCGTATGCTCTTAATACTGACGTCATGGTGGCGCTCCCTGCGTCTTCGTCAAACCGGTTGTCGACCATCTGTGAATCTCACCAGGAGCTCATCATGTAACGCCAGTGCCCCCTGTCACGATTACCAAACTGTCAAGACCACTGAAGTCTCAGCCTCTTGTGTTGCACATTAAGTGGAATTCCACGGAATGGGCACCTCGATATCAGTCTGTTTCTCACTGTACTGGAAGAAACTTTTTTGTGGCGTTCCTCTCCCGGGTCGAATTGACACGTCACCAGTCTGTCGGTATCTTTCCACCAGGCGGGAAATCGCACTTTCTAAATGACGAACTACCTCGTTTTGAGATCTCCCACCATGGCCCATACCGACACCCTCCCACTGCTGATTTCTTGTCAGATAGAATTTGGGAGGCATTTTGATACACTGGCGACATCGTAGAGTTGATGCTTTTTTTACCGTGTTGATGCACGTGCATGATCCTCATGCCTTCCTTACGTCTGGTAAGTTTTGTTAGGGCTGTTGATCAGGTTTGAATCCGGCATTGTCTTAAAAAACACACGACTTAGAATCGGCCTTCTTACACAGATGTTCCCTTATATGTTGTTTCTAGTATAGTGTGTTGCAGTTTAACATGGATGAGTGTGATAAATATTTTATTTTTAAGAAGTTTATTTTAAAATTCTTCAAAGGCATTTAAAAGTTGGTGCAGTAATACAAGACACATCTTATGGATTATAACTTCTTGATTTTGTTCTAAATCAAGGAGTCGTTTTCGGTAAGCTTTGTCTTGTTTTAAGTTTATTTTAGTCGTAAATGCGGTCATATGGCCAATGTACATGATATTTCACACACCGAGGTAGAAAAGAAATGAAATGAAATACATACAGTTACAGCTATAAAAAAAGTGCATTACTATATCTAATGCGCCATATTATCACATTATGTAAACAGTATACCAAACAGACAGACAGACAGGCAAGTTTATTCAGTGAAAGGCCACAGGCCCATCATACAGTCATTTGCATATGGTGTTGACTTTAGTGCACATGCTGTTTAAAAGAAGCATTTCTAGTGCGCTGAAGTACATAGTACAGAAACATACGAACATCTTTTATAACATAGTCATTACTTGTTTTCATAACATTAATAAAATTGACATTTGGATCGAAATCAGTCAAATATTTCTGAATATATCTTAATCTTAAATCCGAAAAGCGTTCACACTTCAGGAGTACATGAAATTCATCTTCAACAACATTTTTGTCATTCAATTTACAAAATAAACATAATCTCTCATTGTAATTAACTTTATTGTATCTTCCAATTTCAACTGCTAAATTAAAATTATCACATCTAAATCTCGACAATGTAGATCTTATATGTAAATGAATATCATAATTTAAATATCTTTCCACATTTAAGAGTGTCTTGAATTGGGAGTAATAAAAACATTTATTAGAGTTTTGGACTGAAGTGAACCAACATTGTTTAAGGTTATCTGAAAGTCTTTGCTTAAACAAGAATATGAAGTAATCAACATTG
The DNA here is from genome assembly GCF_037392515.1 of Haliotis asinina. Taxonomy (NCBI): domain Eukaryota; kingdom Metazoa; phylum Mollusca; class Gastropoda; order Lepetellida; family Haliotidae; genus Haliotis; species Haliotis asinina. The sequence goes on along the minus strand of NC_090282.1, from coordinate 32,864,687 downwards.
CCAGCATCCTGACTGATCCACGCAAAACCAAAGCCATACTTAGATAAAATATGTCTCAAGTTGCCCAAGTATTTCGGCCAACATCGTCTAAGGACTTGAGCATCATATAACAATGTTTTGGCAGTCTATTATCAGGCATATATAATAGGCGACACCAGTATTTAATCACTTTGGCCATGTAAGTAAATTGTAGAGGTAGTCTGCCACAATCACCAAGATGCATGTTATTACAGGTAGATTTACCAACTGTCAAGAAATATTTACAAAATTGTACCTGAACAGACTCGATGATGTTTCAGTAGTTAGTACCCCAAATCTCAGACCAAACAACCTCTATGAACTGGGCAAGTTAGACCGTCAATCGTATTTGAGGTTTAACAGCGTAAACATTGATCCTTTGAATCCATAGATTTTATCAAACATCTAAGATAATGCAAGGTTTGGGTAGCTTCTGAAAAAATGAAGTTCCCAGTACACGTCCCGGTAAGGGGTACATTCTACTGCAGACACAAATCTGCGTACGTATACGATCATTAGTAACTAGTGAATACAACCATTCATCACCAATGCAGAAGGAAATACCTTGTAAAGGTAAACATAATTATATGTGTATGTTTATATACTGCTTATCCGATAACCATCAAACATGTCAATCATATACCTGCTTGATAAGTATCACAACCTTGTGCTCCGTCAAGGGAGGTGTTTACCCATGGCAGTTTCTTGCACGGCTTGGATTGACCGTGTGAAAGAGAGTATTCATTTCTAGTATTGATTGGTGTTAACACGTACACATACTTTGGGTTAGCTTACATAGCAAACGTCAACAGGATACAAACCTAAGAAAAACAAAAGTATACCCTTCATGCCAAATAGTGTTCATGGGGGCTCGGGTATATGTTGCTCCGGTATTTAGCTTGTTTCGTAAGTGGCCCTGACAACAGCACTGGTTTCAGTTGTTTAGCTAGTAGGTTGATTGTTTGACCAGCAGGAAGGGAATAGTTCCATGGTAGCATTACTAATGTAGTCGTTCAGGTTTCGGATATTAATTACAGGTGTGTACTTCGGGGAGGCTTCTCTGATTTCAATCCGATATTTTCAACACTGGCTCTAACCTTTTTCAAGACGTTTCATTTTCGTTTCTGCGTTTAAAATCGCGGCTCATCACTGAAGCTATTCATCATCAGGCTTTCACCAAGGAAAATATATTTTCTAACTTAACGCCGATTTTAGAATTAATGATATGTATATGAGTGAGGTACTTCAGAAGATGGTGTGGTGTTTTAATAATCTAATCTAGAATATACCTAAGTTGAGTATTCGTCCATAATGACGTGACAAAATGATGCTAGGCAATCCATGGATTCAAATTCGGCATTTTCTGAAAAGTCATTTCGCTCGACTTAATGGGTAACACAAAAATATTTCCGCAGTGAAATGGATATATCTAAATGCAATTTGTCACAGCATTCTTGCTCAGCAACAAACCACCTTTAAATACACTCCGTTTATAATAGAGGACCAGACAAACCGGTGATGGGAACATACTCTGATCGTATACCCCACATATATCTTAAGCTTAACACACCAGTACTGTTTCTATTACATGGAAACAGTGCTGTTGCTATGGGAACGCGAAGATCGAACAGCTCGGGGAAGGAAAACGTTATAGGAATATGATTACCTGACTTGATATACAACGATGGTCAAATGAATTATTCACTGATGAAAGACAATAGGTAATAACGAAACAATAAAAAATGATTATTCAGTGGCAGTGTATTTGATACGGGAAGAAATGTTGCATTTTGGACATTACGTCGTGGACATTGGACATTTCGTTCAGGTGACAAAGTACAGGTGACAAAGTACATGTGTGTGTATGAGTGGCGGCTTGTACGAAGCTGGTTTATAATGCTGAGATACACCACTCAGACACGTTTTACTGACTCCAACCCGACCATTCCTTGTAACACGCATTAATGCGCCAGGTAGGGACTAACTAGTACCATATTTTTAAGTCTTTAGGAATGACGAGGCTGGGTGTCGAACCGGCGACTTTCCGCTCTTCGGGCGGACGCTTTACCCACTATACCACGGCTGCGGTTGTTTTGGTCAAATAAACATTTCAGTGCATAGTTTCCGTTGTTGTGCGATTTAGTTAACACAGGCCTTGATCATGAGAGACAACTGAGTAGTTTCGGTGTTGGAAGAAAAACACAAACAATTAACAGGAAGCTATATTTTCTCGTGGCCACTAGAGTTCCGGACGGAGTGAGTATGGTTTTACGCCCCTTTAGAAATATTCCAACGATATCGAGGGCACCTGAAATCGGCTGGAAATTGCACTCATGAAACCCGGACTTCTGGCGTAAAGCTTCAACCACAAGACTATCACACGGATCATTGGCTACTCGAGGGTCCAATAGGTATGAGTAAGTGAGTGAGTGAGTGAGGTTAACGCCGCAATTAGCACGTTTCTGTGCAGCAATATCACGACGGGGCATAAATATGACTCTGGTATACTCATATAACTACTATTACAGAGAAAAAGGTAACATATAACTCGACAAAGACATTACTTTCAAACCAATATTTCAACATGCATATCCAATTTATAGAGTGAACTGAAACCCCATATATCACATAAAGAATGAAATTTACTGTTGAATTTCCATGTAATACTTAATGTCGACGTTTGGGCTACATCATCGTAAGAGCGACGAATTAGAGAAGTCTACAGACGCAGATTACTCCGTCAATGTAAATGTTATTTAATCAGGCAAACGGTGTTCACGTCAAAATATTCTTGAAAAAATATTAAAAATTACCTCTTTGGATCAAAACTACGGCGAGCATTGCCATGGAAATGGGGAAAAGTAAACGCAGCATTTTACACGTTGATCCCTCAGCTCCAAAACACTTCTGTCAGGCTAAAACATACTTCATACAGCGACAAGGGGCAGCATGCGGCTATACGTTTGTCGCCAGCCAATGACACCGGGATATTCAGTCACGTGACTGCAGGAGGTATGCAAATGATTTTCGTTCTCGTGATGCCAGCTATTAAGAAATATTCGTCACTTGAACATTTCACTGCTTGCAGCAATGCTCTTTGAAAAGAGGTGTTGATATTTCTAACGTTAAAATATAACATGTTTTTGAACAAGGTACAAAGTTATAACACGAGGCAATATTATCACCTTATATTCAGTATGAACGACTTCGAACATACCTATCTGTGCTATGCATCTATGTTTTTCATATCCTTACAATGCTGTGACAAACAGTGATTCGCAACTTCCGCATTCATACCGCGAGCTCCCTGATCTGGGCCTTTTTTAAAGAAAAATACTGGTAGATTCTTGTCGTTTAAATGTCCTTCTTTCTTTGTTCAAAAGGCGACGCCCTTCACTGGAAATAATCACAAGCTGTTCAGACGATTAAGCTGACAAAATTTAATGTATTAATTTTAACTTTGAACAGGAAATAAGTTCAAAGAGGGCAAAATGTTGTGGAGGTCTGTAGGTCATTTTCTGACCAGTCTGTTTCTGTATGGATACCACAATCCTCCTTGGGTTCCTCATTTGGGTCTTCATCGCCATAGCTGTTCTCCAATTTTCTCCAATTTCATGTAAAACCCCAAGAATGGTGCAAAGTCTTCCGACTGGGGTGTGAACTGAAACTTACCCTTGAAGATTATCCTGGCACTGATCTTCTGTAAGCAACGTAAGCACGAGACAACTAAGAGATCTGACTCGCTGATTTCGTTGACACGTCACTCACTCACTCACTCACTCACTTACTCAATCAATCACACTCTGTACTGGAATTTTGGGTTTCCGCTCAGCAATTCCTCACAGCCTGAATGAACGTAAACCCACCTCGTAGTGTTCAATGGGTTCAATATGAGCGAAATAGTGTCATTTATAAATGCACATTACACAGGATTAACATTTTAGGGAGATGCAGTATTAGTTTAGGGGACATCACTTCAAAAGTGATATCCGAAATTAATAGCATGGGCCAAACTTCAGAAATATTTTCTGTTGTAGGGGCGTGAGTACATTTACAAGACCCCGTGAAGCTAAATAAGGACAGTCCCGGTTGCACTGTATTGTCTTGTTGGACATCGAGCAAAAGGGACGTTGCTTCAAAGCGTCTGACGATGGCGTAGCGTACCGTCAGAACCACCATAACAAACGTACGGGTGGCGTACAACCGACTTCCGGCGACATTCAGTCTCTGAAATTAAGCAGATGGAATGGCCTAATGGAATGAAGGGTCGTCCAGAAGGAGACTAGCAGATTGGTACAGCCCATTCCCTTTACACAAGAGAGCGCTACAGCATATCTCAATCTGTCTTGAAGACCAACTGATACTTAGGCACAATGATGCTCAACAAGCTACTTGTCTGAATCGAACACAGTCCTTTCTCGAAGTGCATCGCTAGTCTCTGCAGATTCCTGACCCTTTTGCTACTAAGACTCGTACTGTCCAATGTCATTAGCACAGGGCAAGGTCTTGTACTCGACTCCAGCCTCGCCATTTAACAAGGGGACCAATGGCACTTTTCCATGAACAGTCTACAGTATGTCATTGTATATGTCGCTTTGAGCAACACATGGTACAAACATGGAAATGAGATTTAAAGACAGGTTTGCGTGGACTTATGCTATTTGTGATTTCAGACTGCGTGTTAAAATGCATCTGACAATTGACCGCATGTGTGAAGCCAAGGAAAAGCTGGACTATTTTACGTTTAGTATTGTTCTCGTTTCATCTGTCATTCCCTTGTGCGTGAGTTTGAGTCACCATGACTATAGCTGCATTCGCGCAATACACGCAAAGGCAGTTAAGTGAGTTTAGGAACGCGTACAATATACATGCGGTACTTTTATAGAACACCTGTCTAATACCGATCTAGGAAACTAGTCGCCCCCTGATAAAGTTCTGGAAACACTAATGGGTGTTACTCAGATGGAATGGGTTTTCCGATTCGGCAATTCGAAATTATGCACTGAACTAGTACAGGCGTGCTATTTTACATGATAAAGTGTTTATTAACGTTTCTTAATCAGTTTATTAACGTTTTTGACCAGTAATGTGTTTATTTTCAGAGATTGAGGGAAAACCCTGTTTCCGCATTAACTACATCTTCAATATCTCCAAGGTATGCATTCCGATAAGTCTCCACTATACCCTGGACGCATCTACGGGTCGGCCCGATAATTTTATTACCTCCCTTTGCTGGCTCCGCTTTCTCACAGGAGCCAGTCAGCTAGGCCGCCGTTATAACCGAGCTTGCCTGTGTCAACGGTAGCGATCACAACTGCGAAGGGTTGCTCACAGTGCGACTCAGATCTGGGGGGCATCATACAGACAAATATATATGTCCGAAACATTTTAAAATGTATACAAAAACTCCTTCGACCTCTTTCAGAGAACCTCTGCATGGTTTGTTTTGCCAAGTTTAATCGGTTAGATAATTTAAAAAGCGAAAGTCAGTTGAGATTGGTTCGCTAAACTTCCCAGCGTAGACACCTGATTGGATAAAAAGCCAGCCAAGGGAGGTAATACATTTATCGGACTGAGCCGTAGATGTGCCCAGGGTATAGTGGAGACTTATCGGAAAGCATATCCTGGAGATATCGAGGTTGCATTGACTACGAAGTAACACAGAACAATTATTTCCTATTAGCCACGTGGTCATCGCTACAGATATTTTCACTGGCCATTGCCAAAAGACAAAGAAAGTATTACTGGCTGAAAGCTCATTTTTAGTAATCAAAGTGTATATTGTTAAGAGTATTTCGCCCACAGAGACAAATAATTCAGGCTCATTAAGAACGCCTGTGAGGATGCCCATGAATTAAGGCACGGGAAGTGGACAGTAGTGTTGCGAACTGGTAGAAATCTCACAACTGACTGCTTCATTACCAACGACAAAGCATCGAAAAAAATTGGTTAGCGTCATTTTCCAGATTATTGTTGTTATTGTGCATATGTTAACATGATGCGGCTTGCTACGTTAAAGTGATGACAATTATATCATGAACATAAATTTCCTGGAGTCTTCAAGAAATATTTTCAAGAAACTTTTCAGTTAGTGAAGTGTGTTTTCTAAGATATAAACACGTTTTCAGGCCTTGGCAACTTCGAACAAGTCAAGTGTTTCAAACACTAACACAAAATTGTTTGTGTTCGATTATGTGGTGAGATCGACTGCTTGGTCCTTTGGCCAGGGGCCCAGATACGTTGCGTATCTAGGTAAAACACCCATAGAAAATGTCCAATTACGCCTTGAAAAATAATTCCTGCGTACCAGTTACTCATTTTAAATGTTAGATACCCAAAAGTTTGAAACGTGTGCGTACAGAATAATTCTATAAAAATCGATTGCGTACTGGAAAGATCCGTTTCTGTAAATTTGTTGGGTTTTTATAGGACTTGTGTTGTACTGTAACTAACTCATGATTGATTTTTTTATGAAATCATTTCCATTATATTTAAGCTGGCTCCGATTAGGTATGGCATAAGGCAGCATATAACTGCTTAGTAAACTTACTGAGTGACATATACTCAGCTAAGTACAATGAAAGAAATACCCACAGCAGTGTGTGCGTATGTGTTATTATTATATTGGAAGAGGGGATACATCGAATCTGCTGAACACATTAATCAGACAAGGGGGACAGAATTTCGGTGGACTTTGGACATATATTGAAACAAATAGATCGTTTATATATATGTGAGTGAGTGAGTTGAGTTTTATGCTGCACTCAGCAATATCTCAGCTATATGACGGTGGTCTGTAAATAATCGAGTCTGGACCAGACAATCCAGTGAACAACAACATGGACATCAATCTGCGCAGTTGGGAACCGATGATGTGTGTCTACCAAGTCAGCCAGGATGACCATCCGATCCCGTTAGTCTCCTTTTATGGCAAGCATGGTTTGCTGAGGGCCTATTCTACCCCGGGACCTTCACGGGAGTATATATATATATATATATATATATATATATATATATAAGAAGTTCTTAAAGAAACGTATTGAAATGGTTTACTCTTTGACAACACCCACTCCTAAAAGCTACAGTGGGTACAGTACCCTCATGAGCGAAATCTTATCTGGAGCTTCTGTTTGGTCAGTGTGACCATTCTTCGAACATTTCAATTAATCTGAACACCACTAGTGCAAAAGGCACTATAATAGAATAGATATAAGATGTTTAGCAAATAACAACAAGCATATTTCATAAACATCTTTTATATCAAAAGTTCTGAATATCCCCATGTTTCTTTTCAAAAAAGACAAACATAAACATGAAACAGACACATGCTCAGTGAAAGTTCAAACACAAGCCTTGTGTTTCAACACACGCACAATAAACATTGTCACATTCAGATTTACAGGACCCAAACAAAGTACCAACCTAAAGTATCTGGATCCTCAGGCTAAATATAAACTTACAACAGAAGACCCTATAGATTCATCTACAGAAGACTATGGAATCTTCCTCTTATTTGAAATGGTTTATTCTGCATTTATACTCCATTAATATCATGCTAGGGTTTACCAGAGAAAGTAGTGTTCACATACTGTACCAATTTGGGTATCAAACTCGGGCCTTTGCAGTAACAAATAAACACTTCAACCATTTGACTACAACCTGGCCAAAGGTGGAAACACATTTGTGGATAATCATCGTAGCTACAACATAATTTCTGATTAATACAAAATATATACAAGGGAAAATTAATCAGAAATTATGCTGATGTAACTACGATGATCATCTATAAATGTGTAAAATTTTACCTAGATTCAATGAATATTAAATTCATGAAAATTATTTATGCTTCACAAAATTAATATGAAAGTCAACGGAACTTTCACTTTTGATCATTTACTGTACATAACACCCCAAAATACAGATACTCTGTTCATTTGACACAAAAGATGGGTTCACTACTGATCTTTGAACAATTCTTTTCAACTGCTTGTATCTAAAATGACATGTACCTCATCAGGAGGCACAAAACCTTCAGCTGCCGGAAAAAATTTAACACCCCTCCAGGTTCCAAACTTGAAATTTATCAAACTGAGCCATTTTCCTAATATGTCATTGCTACAGTGTCTACCTTCTGGAAATGTACACATACAGTTTAATTGAGGTATTGTGTTTGGGTATTTGTAAGTCTGAAAACAAAGACATTGGCTGTGATCACACAAAATGATGCATTGGGGCATTTCATAATTATCACATAAACACTGCTCTCGACAAATCTTGTACCATATTTTCTAATGAAATAAAGAAAATGGTGTGAGCTGACCTGACAGGTGCACACTTCCATCACAGTGGTACCATGGAATGTCCAGGAGACATGACATGCATGTTTTATTCTATTTTAAATATGATGTCTACCTTTCATTTAGTCATGACTGTAGTATCATGTACAGTTTGGAATCTACACATCATGCACAGAGCTCTTTAATTCGTAAGAATTATTTTGCCCCAAAGTGTGGCTGATAATTAAAGAACCTTGGATAATTATGAAATTCCCCAACTGTTATAACTAATATATTATATACATAAATACTAGTAAACCATACAGCACTTGTTTGAAGGATGGACACAATTAGCACTGTTGTCTCAGCTGAAAATCCTTTTTGATGATCATGCTGAGTAACAGAATAACATGTTATGTGTGAGATGACACTTTATGAGCAAAGTAGATTCTTTCACTTTTGTACAAGAATCTGTACCTTACTGAGATATAACATGCTACAAATGTGTACCTTGCTGAGAAAGTGTAATCCCAAATATAACATGCTACATTTCACCACTTTCTGAATGGCACAGTGTAATCACCTAGCAACACATTTTGCCATAATTAGAGTTCACTGCCTTTACAGAAGCATACCATTATCCCAGTTTGCTGAAACCAAGCAGTTCCATAAAGATCCAAAGAAAATTGCAAATTTCTTAAGCTTTCATGATTCTCTGCAACAGGTTCTTCATACAGTTTCAATTCATACAGTTTCAAACCCTTTATCATAAAATAACTGAATCTGTCTAGTGTGACAATTCTTTCAGAGAAAAACTTAAGAAGGTAAGGAATGTGCTGGATCAGAAAAAGGAAAACTTATTGGACAGGACTTAATACTATATCTAAAGATTTCTCATGATAATGAAGTTATCAGTCTTTTAATAAGAAACTTACCATGTTTGTAAGCAGTGATAATGATGAACAAGCAGCAAGCACAGTATAGATAAGTCTCCACAGATGACACCGATTATGCAGGAAGCAGATTATGCCTGCGGCTCTCAAAACTGACCATTTCCAATCACCTCAATAGAAGAGGTACTGTGCCTCTTTACACTCATCCCCACACCCTCCAATGTTGTCATTAGGCTGTTTGGACTTCACATTCTAAACACTATCTCAGCACTGATCATGTAGGTGTTTGTTTACAGTCACAGTTCTAACTGTGTTCACTGCACCATGACTGCTTTGACAAACAAGGTCCAGATGTCAGGAAAAGCTTGCAAATTCTCAGCCCTTGTGAAATCACCATTAGGTGCAGCAAAACTCCAACAAACTCTGACACTTTTCTTGACCCCAATGAAAGGATGAAAATTCTAACCCTTCAAAATTAAAACTAGCTGGAATGGTTTTAAGGCAGGGCATAATATTAAAAAATAGTCAAGTCTCGTTAATCCCACAATGCCCATTGCACAGCAAATTGTTGAATTAACAAGGATGTCAGACTAAACTGAGACTAAATTATATTTATTCAATTTGTTACCAACAAAAGCATCAAATAAAGCCAAGTGTCGAATAAACAGAGGTTGGATTAACGAGACTTGTTTGTAATCATTTTCAAATAATGATCCCAACAATGAGTAATTTGGTTTTTGTACACGTCCTTACATCTGAGAAAGCGGTTCAGAGGAATGTCATAGAGTGACACTTCATTCACGCTCCCTGACCAGTATTAGTTGGCATGATTCGAATGTGTGAGGAAAGAGTGTGATGAATGTCTAAGATGTTTCCACTTTTTAGAAACTGTACAGCACAGATGGTAATGGCAGGCCAAGAAACAACTGTAAAAATGCAGGACTTAAATACTGGTGTGCCCAAAGGATGCAATCAGCAACTCTCTCATATCTGTTATACAGGGACAGACAACATATACCACATCTCAAAAGAGCCTGTTTTCTGCAACACTGACACTTTTAGTGTCAATCTGAGACTCCCTGTCAAAGTAATCAAGAAATATGTCAGTTACATGAAAACACTTGAAGTATTCAACAGTGAAGTTGAAGTGATCAAATAATATTTTGTACAAGAAAATCACATACCAAACTATTGATGCAGATGCTGGACACTGGTAGTCATCATGCAGTTTCTGATATTATCAGAAAGAGCATAACACGATTTTGTGCAAAATGTACAGATCTATGACCATTGTTTGGGATCCAGAACCAAACAGGAATTATTTCTTATTGCACTGGACATTGTAAATATGCTATGGAAACTTGAACTAGATATTGGATTAGTGGCTTTGAGCCTTCAAACTGCCATCCTCAAAGAATGAAGGTCAGCAACAGCTTGAACACTGAAAATAAGTCATGGGTTTGAAGTATTGATGTTTGTATATTGCGGATGCAATAACAATGTTTCTGAAAATTATCTATACAGAAAACTTACTGTTATCTTATATTTACCTTGCGACAAAGAGATAAACATTCCGTTACCCATACTTGTACTCATTGTCATGGTAACATCCAACTTCTATATGGATACAAATACTCTCATGTCATTGTACAGGTTAAGTTGTGAGTGTTTTAAGATTAGAATAGTGCTTGCTTGCAAATCACTGAAATACTGGTATTGGTTTATGCATCACATTCACCTACTAACATGTCCAAAGTATTATTCCAAGACATGTCTTAATGATGGTATAGTACTGCCCCAGCCAGTTCAGTTGAAAGAGATCATATTCAAGTCAGTCTTACTGATAACGTAATTTCAAGTCTCACAAAAGGTCTCATTACAACAACAGTAGCTGCAAGATTACTTTGAGGAATGGAGTCTTGGTGTTATTGTCGAAGTGCTGTGTTTTCAGTAATAGTACCATTCAAAAAATGAAACATTCTCTTTAACCTTTTAATGTTGCCTGTCTGACAGGCATACCATATTTGCAGCTCTTTTAGACAATGCACAGATGTTATTTTAGAAGATGAAAGAGAACCCCTTACTTTCAGGGAACAAACTGGATTTATAAACCGTATGCTGAACAGTAAACAAGAGTGATATGTATGACATGTTCACTAAGAGTGCGGAGCATAGATGATTAAAACTGTACATTCAGAACAAATGGAATTCTTATCACATGTTCGGCACATGTTTCATTGAAAGCCTGATTGAGCAAATATGAGGTGTACCACTCAAACACAGTTAGAAAACACCCCGTTCTTACATATAACAAAGAATGGGGAGTGATTTAACTTCTTTTGAGTACGATAGATGGACAATCCACTTGAATGTCACTGAGTGGTCATGGCACAAGCTTGTTTCTTTGGGAAAAGATAAGCAACTATGATAGACATGCCCCTAAGGTTCTGTGGATGGAACACCTCCACCAAACATGCCTAACAAGGGTTAAGTAACATCCTAGCTTAACCATACTAACCTCAACTTCACTTTGTCATTTAGAACATGTTTAGAACATGATTCTTGCACATCTATTGAGAATAACCTGAGAACGAACACAGCACCTGAGTTAGATGCAGATTTCACCTGAGAATGTCCATGAAGTCGACAAAGTCCACAAATATTGCCTGTGAAAGTTTCACCACCTCAATGACTACATCCCCTCGCCCCATGGCGTCCAACAGTTTCACCAGCTTTTGTTTCATTTCACAGTTGTTATCCATGTTCAGGGGCTGTTCGGCTTCTTCCACGAAGCCAGACACACATGTTAACTTCAGTTTTTGCATACTACTAATGTTAGCACAAGCCCGTGTAATGTCTAGCTGGTTCTCTGATGTAAGCACATTTGCTGAGATGTCCAACATTTTCAACTTCCTTAAAGTTCTTGTCAGAGTGTGGCAGAACTCAGGCACCGAGGAGTCTGATAAATGGTTCTGGGACAAATTGAGGATTGTTAGTTGTGGGAATTGTTTGAGAATCTTCAGGAGATAGGATGGAGCTATTCTCCTTGTATCAAAGATCATGAACTGACACAGTTTGCTGACATTTAGTTCACGAAGATGAGGGGCGTGTTTAGACTTGGCCAGTGAGTCCAGATCCTCTTCGTTAATGTCACAGCCCCTAATACTGAGATATTCTAAGGGTCTTTGCAAAGCATCCAACACCTCCCCTAAGCAACCTACAATGTAGTTGAAGCCAATGTCTAATCTCACAAGATGTTCAAAGCAATGGAGTGTGTTTACAATTTGTTGTCTGCCAGTTGTACAGCTTCGTGTTTTTCCCTCGTGAAGGTATATATTACAGTCTTGTAGATCAAGTGAGCGCAAATTTGCAAATTTTTTTAGATCAGGTGCAATAATGAAGAACACATTTTCTTCAAGTTGTCGGAGAGATATTCCTTCCAGGGTCTGAAAAGTAGAAGCATCATTCTTGTAAATTAACCATCTAAAATATCACTGCACAACATAATCTTGCAACAAGCCCATAAGACAGCCTGTTCTTCCAAAGTTTTGCAATAGTTAAAAGTATTAATAGTAAATAGTCAAAAGCGCTTGTACAAATTCAGGCTCTTCTGGGGACAAGTAAACTGCTAAACATCACCATACGATGCAATCTCAAGACGGTCATGATTATCTGCCATGATAAAGACTTGGAAATGCTGACTAAGCATCAACTATCCAGCTAAATGCCAATTGATGATTTTAGCTCACTGTCAAAAGAGGAAGTCGCATTCAACTAGCATACCTCAACATCTTGGCCTCGTAGGACAATGAAAGGAGCTAATGAGTCCATGATCTCATCTCCAACCATCAGTTCCGACCTGCAACATAACATACACTGTTAGTCTGAAAAAAAACTCCATGATAAACAAAATTACAAACCTTTGGAAGGGTTGATGCAGAAAAACACTGAAAATGACTAATATTTTAATCAGGTCCATTCATAGTTTATGGTGGAGCGGGGGTGTTGCCATTCATTTTCTTCTGGGGAAAAGGGTGGGGAAGGAGTTCTGGAGGGTGTGTTGACTGATTTTGTACATGACAAGCAGGGCGGTCACTTACTTTGTACATTAATTTTTAGGATGGGTGGGTGGTGTATTCACATTGTACATACAACTCTATAAAAATCATCATCACCTCACCTAGCCTTAAATTATGAATGGTCCCTTACATGGCTTTTAACCATGCACATATACAGCCATGAGCACTTGAGTGTGTGGCTTCCTAGTCCCAGTCTGGATGACTCTGGATTAGTATAGCCAGTCTAAATAGATATGACACACTCACACACAGTACACTCCCACACATGCAAGCCCTTTTCCCCTGACACAATACATGAACTAAAAACATGAACTACGCTCTGTAAAAAAATCAGTTATGAACGAAACACAGACAAGTGAATGAACCAGTTCGCCATATACCAGAAACTGCCTCACCTGATATGTAAAGTGGAAACCTGGATACGAAGTGGAGTGATGCTGCGGAGGCAGTTGGAGATGAGGTAGTCCATGAAGAAAGCGTTGTTGGTGCTAAACTGCAGCATGTCCATCTTAACCACCATCTTGTGCCCTAAACATGACCAATTAATCATTGATGACTCTTTAACAATGTAAACATACTAGAATTATAGTTCCCTTTTCTGGTAAGCATGGGCTGCTGAGGGCATATTCTACCCCAGGACCTTCACCGGTAAAAAAAATAAAGGAATTTTGGGAACCCAATGCATAATGAACACAAAAGCTATTGGTCAAAACAGCACCCTTGCCATGTTCTGGCTGGTGACAAAGTGCTTGAGAAGAGTAAGTGAGTTTAGTTTTACGCCGTACTTGGTAATATTACTGCTATATAGTGGTGGTCTGTAAACAACCAGACAAATCAGTAAACAACATGTTTGAGAAGAAAGTGTTAATAATGATTCCTTTACACCATACTGTTCTTAACATCATTCTGGCAACCACTGAAGTATCTGGCAAGCTAGCCAATATGTTCTTAGGCCTTGAAAGGTGAGTCACCTTTTGAATGATGCAAATTAACATGTATCAAACAATATGTATTGCTCTGAGAATGCCTATTCCGGGTCTTGTGTAGCTTGAAAGATTGACTCAATATTATTAAAATCTAAATATTTTAGATACTTAAATACTTACCTTACCATAGGTCTTAAGCATATTACCTCAAGCTCCACTTAAAAGAGATCAGACAGTCGTAGATTCGCCATTCTCTGGAATGGCTACGCATGTATTGACGAATGTACAGGAACAGAAGTGACGCGGACTAACCAAAAAATTAGTTTTTACTGAACAGGTCAGAGCGCAATGGTGTTTCTATTAACCTCAACCTTTGCTGTAGTGGAAAATGAGAAAAATAGTCTCTTACAAGACTGCCTCTGGCACCTTGGAAATCTGCTTGTCGCTCTGGACAAGAGCTCACAAAGAAGTCCCTATCGTGTTGCCCTTGAAATGCCAGGACTTCCTAAGGAAAAGGAGGAAATCTACAATGAATTGAGGATAAGCTTTCAGTGGGTCCTTGGACTTCTGGGCACAAAATTTCTCAAAAGACATCCACTTATCCTCACAGACGGATCTTGTATAAACTTGATGAGCGTGAGCTTAAGTCACTCTTGGAGAAAAACATTTGGCCTTCAGTGCTTTCTGCAAATGGTCCAACTGTGCAGATGAACCACCACTCTTGTAACTGTTGCAGGTTTCTGTCAGTGAGGCGAGGCAAGTCTGGAAACCAAGTCCTGGTTGGCCACCAAGGCACAATCAAAGCAGATGAAGCCTCTGTCTGCTTGACCTTTGTTATCACAGCTGGCAGCAGATCAGGCGGTGGAAAGGCGTACATGTCCAGACCGTTCCATGACAAGGACATGGCGTCGACTGCCCATGCCCCTTGATCTGGAATGGGAGATACGTACAATGGGAGCTGACTGTTGAATCGGGTCGCAGTTACGTCGATCAGAAGATGGCCGTGATCATAAAAAAGAAGGTTGATGGCGCACATCTTCAGTGAACTGAGTAAGGGCACTTCCCCTACCCTACAGGGATTCCGGGGACGTTCCCTGCTGACGGCACTGACCACCGGGATTGGTCTTGCCACGACAACGTCTTCTGGTGAAGACACTATGAATGGACTACCTTTGTGGAATGTAATGTCGCTTTCCTCTGCCCCTTGAAGACGACTTGCCACGAAAGGCAGAAATCAGGCCTCGAAAGTAGCAGTGTAAGTAAACTTTGCCTCAGAACTTTTCATTAAGCTCTACTCCTGAGTATAACAAAACCCTATGGGACGTTGCGTCAGGCAACCTTTGAGACTGACCTATCAGAACACAGGTTACCAAATCGCAAAAGTGGACATTCGCACATACCTTTTGAACTTTTTAATCTCGAAAAGGTTCGTACCTGAGCGATTCCGAATGCTATTTAGTGTATGATCCCTTCTGGGTGATACACATAGCACACATTACAACCATGACAACAGTGAGTAAACAGTTGCTGAAAATGGTGCTTTGGGCAATATTTAAGGATGTTATCTTGCGGAAATATTCGCTAATGGTAACCATGTCAACAGAAACCCCAAAGCGTATAAACTGCAGGTCAAATAACTGTGTTATAATGTGCAGATTTTTGTTGGCAGAGAGATCTGTGTCTGTGACCTGAATATTTTGTAAGTCCCTCTGATTCATAAATAGTAGCCGTTGTCTGATCGGTTGAATCTAGACTCAGTGGTGAAGTGTAACGAATAACACTGAGGCTAAGTTAACTTAGACTGTGAAAGTAGATAAGGACCCTTCGTATTTGTAAGCTCTGCGTGCTCCCTATATACCTCCTGTATTCTATCATCACAGAGGAAGCGAGATGTAATGGAAGCTCTCAGCAGTTTTCTTTTAAATTCTTCCTGCCTTGTATATAGGCCAAGAAAACAAGAACACTGCACAATAATTTGTTGTCAGCATCAATAGCCAGTGTCTTCAAGTGTTGCTCATGATCGGAAGACTGGGGAGAACTTGATATGCGCTTCAGGGATTCATCATGCTCGGCACCACTATAGGGAAAGTCCAAGCTATGGATCTCATAGTCTGCCTTTCACAACATAAGGTCTTGATGGTAGGGTTAATTGATAACTTAGCAAAGCCTGCATCCAAGGAGGTCATGACATCGGCACCATAGGGCGAGTCAATGAAAGCAACTCTTGGGACAACCTAATGTCTTTTGGGTCATCAGTACCGGAAGAAGGTACGGGCAATCTGGCAACCTGTCGGCCATACAATCGTAGACAGAGGAGGGGGAAGGTTAGTACACCCATCATCCATCTCATCTAGCATTTCCTTGTATTCCAGGGAAACATAATGTTCGTCCAAATCATCCCAAGACACAGTAGGAGCATTGTGCAGCTGACTAGAGACAGAAGCCAGGCATGGTGTTGGGGTAGAAGGGGGAGATCACATCACCTCTGTTCCTGTACATTCATAGATACATGAGGTAGCCATTCCACAGAATGGCGAATCAACAACTGTCTGATCTCTTTTAAGCAGAGCTTGAGGTAATATGCGAAGGTAAGGTAAGTTAAGAAATTAAGAACCATAAAAATCATCTGTATTTGTGCTGGGTGCTTGGTATTCTCTTTCAAAAGTGGTCAAATGTATTTTTCTGTGGCATCCCCTTCAGGAGAAGATGAGACAGAAGTCAAGCATACTGCTATTAAACGCTACCTCTGGGGAAGTTAATGCGGACATTGGAATACTTGATCATCTTGTGGCCTAGGATTTCATTCAGCAACTTTGGCAAGACTTCTTCAGTCAGTCTAGTGGCCTCAACACCTAAACACAATGAGCAAAATATTAAGAACATGATAAAAGCATGCACCAAAGCAAAGACACATAAACATGGAAAATGTGAAAGTGCACATTTTGCAAGTTTTCATTTACACTTTTTCGCATATCAATTGCAGAATGAAGTCAAGTAAACTTAGAAAATATCTGATCAGAAACCTGTCATTGTGATGACAACACCCATGGCATATTGAGCATATGAACAACTATGGAAATGTTACTTGAAAGAGCAAACTGACACAGACTAACAAGGACAGAGACATGGGCTTAACAACCATGCTCTACAGCACACAGGATGAAATGGAGGACTTTCATAATCAACAATTTTTTCAAAATGAGAGACCAAGGAGAAAATGGAATTGTTCCCATACCGGCTGTCTTGGAAATCACTTTGGCCAAGCGTTTAAGGTTGAGCTGTGATTTCTTGAGAGACAGGACTGGCCACATCTGGATGATCAGCTTGCTGAAGGTTGTGTCTACAATTCAATACAAAAACAGCTATAATTTGGTTTTTGATCATACACACTTCCTGGACAAGTTAAATCACTGAATGTACCAAGAAGAACATGTACTTCAGAAAGTTTATGTCCAGATCAGTGTGATCATGCAGATTTGGAATATAATGTATGTCACTTTGATTAGCACACTGATGACTGCTTATGAACTTCTTACTGTGGTTATAAATCTCTGTCAACTTACTGAGTTTAAATCCTCTAAAATCCAGGCATTTCATTTTACAAGCCTTTGTCCTTCCTAAGACGCCACGGAACACAACCAAGTCGAATCCCATTTCTTCCTGGAATATATCTGCATAGGTCTTGTGGCAAAGTATCTCACGAAAACTGGAAATATACAAAATACTTTCATGCTTGAGAGTCAACCCTGACACAAATGAAAGACAGGTGGTAGCTGTTATATGTTTTTCAAACTGAAATGATACAGGTATGCATCTATTGTGGAAGGAAGTGTATTGAGTGCTGCCATTAACCATGATTGTGTTAAATGATATGGGAACAGATTTCCATTTATTACATCCATCACTGAAATGCTGCATGATTACTGTATTCTAATATCACTACTAAAATGTTGCCAGAATGTTATACTAGAAATGTGTTGAAAGAGTTGACAACACTTAATGATCATCCTATTGATAATCAAGACCACAATAAAGCATGGACGATCTGTTGAAATTACAAAACTCACCAAAGACATGGTAGAGGCCAGCTAGCAATGAGGCTACCGACTGCCTGTGGTTGTACATTATCAACAGCAGCTTTCAGTAATACTGGTGCTAGATGAACAGGAACTGATGTGATGGTTAGTTCAGCCAGGGGAGGATACTCATTCAGGACCTTACAGCTTATCTGCAGCAGGGAGCGAGGCTGGTTTGTAGGGTTGTCTCCCTTTGATGTTTTGTCATTGATTTGAAGATGGTCATAGTCTATGTGGTCCAGTGCCCGGTACATTCTGTTGACAGAAATATTTTTAACGTATAGAATAACAGACAATAAATTCATGATAATATTCACAGCATCAAACATATTCCCATGACTCATAACATATTTTGAAGTTCTAACTCTAAACTGGACACACTGTCCATTGAGGTAATATCTTCAGGTGAGTGCAATGGCTCATAAAAATTCAAATATCATTATTAATATGATGCAACAAAGAGATATGGTTAATGCAGCAATCGCCTTATTTACACACTAAATAGTCTGGAATATTAACCATTGAACACACACCTTCAAACCCATAAAAACTGCACGTGAATACAAGTTCCTATCATAAGGATTTTCCTCTTGTTTGTAAACAAAAGTACTAATTCTAAAACGAGGACTGTCTGGCATTATGAGTGAACGAGTTTAGTTTTATGCCATCTTAGCAATAGGTTAACTGGGGATACCAGAAATTGGCTTCCACACCCATGTGGGGAATCGAACATGGGTCTGATCTAATAAATAGCTACAAAGGCTATTTCAAGGTTGTTTTGCATAATTATACAGATATCCTGCCACATGTGTGACAAAAGGTATGGCAATACATCTTGACACATCAAAATGACTGAACTGCTAGCTTTCTCAAAAGTGTTCAATGACTGTATGTGTAACTGCACACCTACTGTTAAACAAACAATAAACACACAAATAGGAATATTTTGTTTACTATAATGTTCACAATGAAAATAAACCCTTTAACGTCAAGTATTATATGCATACTTATCATGATACATAGGTCAGGCATATTCATCATGTTTATAAATGAAATAATTTGCTGAAATGAGTGCATATGATGTGACAAAATCATATCTCACTGTCTATTAGGCTGGCTATGAGAACCTCTAAGAGAGCGATAGGACAAAATACATGATATAGGTCTGTCTCGGGGTAAACATGTTTCCTGTCAAGATCGCTGATGTGCGATACTTAGCGGTTGTTAACATCAATGATTGGTAACTAGGAAGTGGCCTAAGTCTGCAAATGATAAAAATTTTGCAATGTAACGAATATTGGTGAGTTTTTACGAACTTGGACAAATCATAACTTTTTCTCACCCTTTCCGACAGGATTCCTCTTCCTTACACTTCATAACGTGGAAAGATTTCCACTCGTAACCCTGTTTTACTTTATCACTCTATAAATGAGAGCAAATGCCTATTTATCAAAACTCATGAACACTAAATGTTACCCTAACCCAAACCCTAAGATCCAAATCCTAACCCTAAAACCTTGAAATAATCATAATAAATATATATCACATCTTAAGCAGGGGTTACTGGCAGAATTCTTACCCATCACATTACTTTCTTGTTATACGGTGAAAATGGGAGATGCCTCATTAAGTCGGTGGCAGACAACCTTATTTTACACCGAGCTCAAGAGTGGTAATACAGCTGATGGATCAAGCAGATGATAGATATTGATGTTTTAAACTTTGAGCTGGGGTCTCTTCATATAAAACAAGCATCCATATGATCAGAACTGTTTGTATTATTTTTCGGCCGATATCCATAAGTACTTGGCTATAGGAATCGCCAGTATACATCTGAGGACTTTGTCGACACTGGCACTCAAAATTAAAAAATCAAGGCCAATCTGACTGGATGTTTCGTCATTGAACACTTAGTCTGTTTAATTCAGAAATTGACATTATGGATAGTCTTCGGTCTAGACTCTAAATTAAGGGCAAAACTGTAATATTTTGCTAAACTGTATGCCACTATGTAGTGATCGTTATGAAGAAATGTGGTCTGAATTGCTGTTCTGTGCATGTTTCTCGTTTCAATTTTTCAGATCCGTCAACATGGACGTTGGATATCCAACTTACAGATAAAGCACACAGAAAATAAATTTCAAACTTGGACAGACGGTAAACCATACCTTCTAGGATATCAACTCAATGAAGAGGAAACTTCATATATCTGATGGGACTGCTAACTTAGGCCACAGTAGACGTGCACATCCTAACTCATTCTCTTTCAGCGCCCCATGAGCGTTATTCTCGTAACATATCGCGAGACTAAACAAAGACATACAAAACTCAAACAGGAGAAATAAAACGAAACAGAATGAGCTCCTACGTTGTTTTCGTCTTCTTAAGCAGTTTTTATCATCCGGGTCTTACTTGTCATTTATACATCATACTCTGGTTGTAGTACTTATGATTTCAGCGTCATTTTTGGCTTGTTTCATCCATTTTTACCCGTGAGTGTGCACTGAGGAATACTACATATTTTTGTCGGGGCCTTGGTGTATTTGTAGCCACTTTATATTTCAGTGAACAGAAACGTTCAAAAACCCAAATCAAAGTGCAGTTCATATTCCTAAACCCGAAATCGAAACTTGTTCGTGTTGAGGTGTATGCTCGTCTGTGAGTGAATGTTGGATAAAAACTTAGACTAACACCTAGTCTCTAGATAATGCTGTGTATTGATTGATATTCCGTTCTTGTTTATTTGCCTTCCATGTAGTATATGGAACATGATGAATCTCTTCTTGAGAACATAGCTGCATTGCGTTGAGGAACCAGGGACATGATCGAGGCAGCGTTTTTTCCCTCATGAGGTCAACAGAAAAAAGCACGGACCAGGATTTACACGGACTGACACCCGGGGTATCACGAGTATGAAGCGTTCAGGTCAGTCGTGTGGTATTAGTTTGATTCGTGTTTCAAAGTGACAAAGAAGTTTCCACTCATAAAGTGTCTTACTTTCGTATGACTCACCAACTTCTAAAATGCCAATCAAACAGAACATCTGTGAGAAGAAACTAACGAAAACCCGCAATCAAGTTCGAGATAAGGGTGTGTGAAACCAGAGGCCATATAAAAGATTTTTATGGTCTCTGGTGAAACGTAATATCATTAATATATATTATTTCAGATGTAATCGATGGAACGTTATTTTTATTCCCCACGGGCAAAACCGTTCTCGTCATGTATTTATGTTAAATGTACATAGTACCATGTTCTGTCTTTTAATATCAGTTAATATTCCTATTCCAACCAATCTGAAATCCACAATTTTGAACATACTGCGTTGCATGGAACCTCCAACATGGCGCGGAACGTAAATGGAGAATTCCGGTAGGGGTGAAAGTTTTCGTTCAGCATGACATTCCAACTTTGTTGATTTTAAGCACTTCATATTTACCAGCTGCCCCGGAGTTCAATGTCTGTAGACATTAAGCTGTCATTATCAGTCTCATTGAATAACATTATTTTTAGTGCTGACAGTCTTACTACTTTCGTTTTATTTTCCCGGAGACGGAAGTGAAAATGTTATCAGTGTAAAAGCGCTACTGACTTGTGACAGGTTTTGGTCCCTTTGTCATTGACATGTAATACTTGATTGAGATCACTGTACGAATTCGACATTCCATTCAAACGTGAGTATCATGCATCGCATGAAGGGACTCATTGGGCCGAGGTTTGTCAAATATCTGTTGACATCAACTTGTGTCAGTCTATTGACAAATAGCAATGCAGAGTTTCGTGATCTGCAAATAGTACCATGATCACAATTACAGCCTCGTTTATCAAAAGACAATGAATTTCGGAAATAATTCCGCCAGTAATCCCTCTTTTTTCAGGGTTATAGCTAAAACGGCACCACAGCAGAACGGCACCAAAATCGTTTGGTGAAAACGGCACCAAAATCGTTTGGTGAAAACGGCACCAAATTGGCGAAAACGGTTACTGATTAAAGGGCTAAACGTCACCATATATCAAACATTGTTTTATTGACTTAATTATCATGTTGATTTATTGTTTAATTGTTTGTTATGTTTAGATGTTTATTTCAAGTTATCAAGCCTTCTTTTGGGTGGTTTGGTGGTCCTGAAAAGGACCGTTGAGATAAGAGTTTTTTAAAACTCAATGGATGGGCCCGTGAATTGCCGCACATCTCGTCAGGAGTTGGGACAAGGAAAGATCACCATCCTTGAACTGGTTCCACAGTGAGAAAACCTCATGTTGCCTTGCCGATGATGTCTTTCGTACATAGGCCTTCAGACGTCCCTCCTGGATGAGCCTGGTCCGGAGGGGGAGGAGTTTAGCTTCCTGGTATAGCTCTGGGACCAGGCGGTAAACTCCCAGTGACTGCTCCCTCACCTTTTTATTCATCCACTGTGCCAGCCTAAACAGAAAAATACATACGGTTATTACTATTGTATGTATTATTATTTTATTCAAGAATATCGGTAACTTTTATTATAATAATGTCTACATGTATGTATTTTAAAATGAAATGTATACCTTCAACAAAGTTGTTAGTCCTGACTGCAATGTTGAAGACAGACCAGGTGCGTGGGGTGAACATAGGGTGTGTGATCCATTGACTTTTGAAATAGTCTGTGAGTTGACGCGATACAGTTTGAAGGGTGCGATGTTTTTACTTTCCAAACATTGTCGGCAGAGTAGACGCATTTATTATCTAAACATACTACACGCAGCTTGGGTATGAGAAGCACTTTCCAATCATTGTCGGCAGAGTAGATGCATTTATTATCTAAACATAATGCAAGCAGCTTGGGTATGAGAAGCACTTTCCAATCATTGTCGGCAGAGTAGACGCATTTATTATCTAAACATGATGCAAGTAGCTTGTTGTGTGTTAGTGTTGAATGTTGATGGGCATACTTACCTGATATATTCCTGATATATTATTTATTTATATTTAGGTAATATATATGTTTTCACAAAGTCTATTTACGAAACACTAAAGTGATCATATCAATGTTCATCCAAAGTTCACAATCCAATAACATCTACTTACCTAATATATATGTTTTTATTTCACAAAGTCTATTTACGAAACACTAAATGTTTATCCAGAGTTCACAATACAATAAATCATCATATCAATGTTCATCCTTTTTAAAATTGTGACGTTTTCGCCATAACATTTGTATCTGTTTTCGCCAAGGGAAGGTTCCGTTCTGTCCAAACGATGACGTTTTCGCCAGGTGCCATTTTGCTGTGGTGACTTTTAGCCTGCACCCCTTATTTCAGTAAGAAATGCAGTCTCGGGGATTTATTCCCCAATGTAATATTTCAAAAAGGGGCGCTGGTATAAATTTTTGGGGGTTAAAGCGTTTAATGGGGGTTTAGAAGTTTGGGGGTAATATTAAAAAAGTGGGGGGAGGGAGCGGCGATAAAGAATAAAGCGCCTTATTGTCCATCTACTCTGTGTCCGTGTTTCTTCCCCTGTCTTTGCTCCACCCTCTTCTTGTTGCCGGCAACTTCCTGTAAATTATCATACTACTTTCATACGTGTAATGTCAATGGTGTAAGCATTTAAGTGAACTACATAACTAACTAAACTAACTTCACTAAGAATTTAACTAAGTCTGAAAGAAACGACATTGCTTCTGGGAACCGAACCCGGGTCGTCTGGTCGAGAGTCCTCCGTGTTACCTCAGTGCTACTGAGATTGGTGACCGACAGAGCGGAACTTATTGTATTTAGACGCTAGTTTTTAGGCTTTCGTGTGGGTTGTATTGTACTAATGAGCCATTTTCCAGTTTTGCCGTTTAGAGTTATCTGCCCTCTGTGACACGTGACCGCGGGCATGACGACACGTAAACAACAGCTGTCAGGTTGACGTTCCGTTTGTTTTGTCGACAGACGATATTGTTTACCTTTGGCCTGCTATCATTATTTGAAGAAAATATCAAGTATGTTCTCGTCAAAGACTGTACCACAGTTGAAAATGTATTTGAAAGATCGTGGTGTGACATTTACAGGCTACATTCGTCGCGAATTGATCACTTTGTGCGAGTGTGTTGCCAACTTGAATTTGCCCGTCTTGCATGATGTTTCCGATGTAAACTGCGCATCCCAAACATTATCACACCTGAACATTAATTCTGATCCCTTCCTTATACCCGGCTACTCTAACAATTTGTCACAATCCCCGGAAATTTGAATATATGACGTATTTAATTACTTGGTGTCGTTCAGGCCCGATTACGACAGAAGGAAGCTCCGTGCTTACAAATCTTTTCAAGACTATCGCTTGTATGCTGATGGGCATGTCAACAGTGTAGAGTATGTTGATGCTACTGACACCGTCGGAATTTTTAAAGCATCTGTGAAGCCAACACAACGGGACAAGACCTACTTAAAGTCCGAGTTCTACAACCTATGGATTGCTGTGGACAAAATGAATGTTGACATTAAGACCGCTTACTGTCAGTGCCCAGGAGGGTAAGTGATCTAACACTGGGAAGGTCTAAATCTCATAATGATCCTTAAAATTAAATGGATTGGCTGTTTTTGACTACATAGCATAAAACTTAAACAAGCTTAAATACCATTAAAGCCAAATTTCCCAACTGTCTTCAATTTGCAAAGAAACAACCAGTCCCAAACTCTTGGAAACAATGAGCATTTATATCCTTGTTTCAGTGGATCATAGCCAATATTTGTAAGTTCCTAATATTTCTGTATACGTAGTCAGAATACTGTGAAAGTAGTTATTGATGTTGCTCATGAAGATTACATATTCAATATTTGTTGAAGTAACCGTTATCCAGAAAAATAAAACCCTTTATGAATATTCTTTTCACATATTTCAGTTCTGATGGAGCCTGCAGACATATAGCAGCAACACTTTTTGATATTGAAGCTTTTGAGAAAAAGAGCATCACTGATGGCCCTTCCCTTTGGACCAAAAGACCAAGACCTCATGATGAGCCTGTGCCACTGGCTCACCTAAAAGTAAAGAAAATCAGGTACAAAAAGAAAAATGAGGATATATGGGGATTTTCAATACATTAGTCTGTAAGTGGTCAATAATATATAACATAATCTGGTTTTAAATAAATGACAAACAACAGGAAATAAATGGAAATATATTTAATGTTGCTATATGTATAACCAATCTGTACTGTGTTGCAGTTATGGACAAACGCTTGCTGACACAAGTAGTGACTATGGCCAGGATACTTTTGATCCTCGACCAATAAGTGACAGATCAAATCCATCACTTGAACAGGTGGCCAATTTTGCAGCCTCACTGCATCAGGTTAGAATGACTGAAATATTTCTATTTCAGTTTGCAACATGTGATATGTAGCTTAAACATGAAAATGTTAAGTATTCATATAAAAGTTTTTGGAAAAGGTGAAATCAGTGAATATCTATCTGTGAAACAATGCACTTAATGCTTATAACACTTCCAATGTGGAATCATGACAGAAAAGGACAGTTTTCAGTGTTCAGCACGAGATGTATCTCAGGTGAATTATATTATATATGTATTATGTAACTTATCCAAAACTTTCACATTTGCAGATCAATCCTAATGCTTGTGCCTTGGAGAGCCTCCTTGATCCCACTGACACACAGATTCAAGCAATGAAAATTAATGAGGAATGTGTTGCTATGTCCCTACTCAAGAAACTAGAGGCCCTTGAGTTGCCTCCTTGTTCTGACATTTCTGAGGACATTATTGATAGACTGAAATATTGTCCTGATGACATTAGTTACATTGAACATGAAACAACAGGGCAGAGTGAGAATCCTACATGGTCAGTTATGAGAAAAGGCATGGTGACTAGTTCAAATTTTAAACGTGTTTGCACCAGGGCAGATGCTTTTGAAAAGAACAAAAACATTGACTGCTCAAAGTTAGTGAAATGTTTGCTCCATGACAGTCTTAGCACTGACATTAGCAATGTACCATCTGCTATTGTGTGGGGTAAGAAAAGGGAAAGCAAGGCCAAAGAAATGTACACACAGATTGAAAGAAGGAGACATACAAAATTATCTGTGAAAATAAAAGGTTTATTGATTGATAAGGAAAATCCTTTCCTTGGTACTTCAGTGGATGGTACAGTTGAATGTCAATGCAAAGAAAATCATCAAGACAAACTGTTAGAAATTAAATGTCCATGGGCTTTGCGAGACTGTGATCCTAAAAGTGCTGCACAAAATAGGGGGTGTTACCTGAAAGATGGTAATTGGCACCTTAAAGATGACAGTGATTATTATTATCAAATTCAAGGCCAATTAGGCATATATGGATTTCAGTCCTGTGATCTGGTCATTTACACAAGGAAAGGTATACATGTTATTAATGTACCTTTTCATGAACAATTCTTTGAGTCTATGATCAGAAAAATCAAATCTATTTATGTAAAACAATTGCTTCCTTCATTGCTGCAGACAAGTAAAATAGATGAAGACTTTTGTCAGCTCTGACTGAAACTTCCTGTTTACTGTATGAGGTACATGTATTTCTTTTGAATGAACCCAAAGTCTACTTAGCAAGAACATTGTCCAAGTTACACAGTGAAGCTTCCACATTCACACACTGACAAAGAGAACCTTTCATTTTCAAAGGAATAACACCCTGTAATAGTTTATATTCTTTCAGCCTACCAATAGCTCTCTCAACATGTATTCTAGCACTTGCTATTCTCCTAGTTTTGGTAACTGCTACTGAACTGAGTTGTCTCCCATGAGAAAATGGTGGTATGTTGAGAGTTGCCTTCTTAAAGGCTAACAGATCTCTTATTAAAAAGCCTCTATCAGCCATGATGTCATCATGTTCAGAGAGTAAATCTAAGAAACCAGACTGCTGAACTATCTTCCTATCTGAAATGCTGCCTGACCATAATTTTGAAACAAATGTAAATGAACCTTTAGGAGAGCAAGCAACCAAACACTTTAAGGTATTTCTATGTTTATAAGATGACCATGTTACTCTCTGGCTGGAAGGAATGCTTGGTTTTTGAAGTAGAAATTCTGTACAATCAATAACTGCTTTGGTATTTGGAAAATATTTAAAACATTTAGGAAGATTGTGTTTCACCTGTCTTGTGGAAGGCCACTTGATAAGAAAACATAATTCTTTGTACATCAGATTGATCCATGTGTTGAAAATTCTACTTATGTGGGAATTTGAAACACCAAATAAATCTGACAACTGCTCCACATCATTAGCTCGCCGTAGACGCATCAGAGTGATGATGAATTCCTCATACAGAGAGAGCAGTCTTGAGGGGCCTCTGCTGGATTTTTGCTGCAATACAAAGTAGGAAATTGTTAACATTTACTCTGCTGTACCATTTACATTGTGAACTGATGTTGTCAGAAACTATTTTGGAAATAATGCACTGGTTGCCAGCTAAAATTCAGAGATGTGTTAATTAGGAACATTCTTTATTATCAGTAGTATGTCTTTATGTTCTGACCATAATAAACTATTTCTGAAAATGTAACCAGTATGGAATGGTGTATATAGTATGTAAGATCCTTTGATATGTTCTGACATGACCACTAATGACAAACACACCCCATCCTGCTTTGTCTCGCTTTGTCCTCTCCAGTAGGTCATCCTGGCAGCCTTGTCTTTCAGCCAGTTGAACACCAACATGAGCATGGCAATACTGAGCCCTGTTGTAAATGTGTAAAACTGATCATCTATCTTCATTGACTATGTGAAGTTGAATAATAAATTAAACATGAATGTTGTATTTTGCTTACAGTGCAAAACCCCAAAGGATTTATCAGTGTAATAATTAAGTTATTTCATTTATATATGCAGGTATTTTGTATGTATTTATGTTAATACACAACAACATGTAATATATTTACCAGTGTAAAACTTGCTGCTTTTGTTGTTTTTAGTGATGTTATCCATTGTTAATTTTTTTGTCAACATCTTGGGGTTCTGCAGCATATCATCTGTGTATGTGCTGATGTCATCAAAACACAGGTTTGTTTGTGTAGAGGCATCAGCAGTAGATTTGACAGTGCAGTAGGCATGATCACCAAGAGCTGTCATTGGACCAACAATGTCCATGCCCGTTTGAATTTCACCTGCTAAATAATTGAACATAATTAGACCGAACGAATATTAACATAGAGCATATACAAGTATGTACAATTATCACATAAAAAGGATTCAATCCAAAACAAGACAATGCATTAATTGTAAAGCAACATGCTAAAGTGAATGTTTTTAAACATGCATACATTTGGTAGGTAAGACATCATCCTCCACACTTCTCTTTTCGCATGGAGTGTCTGAAGTCACTCGATCAGCCTGTCTATGACGAGGTGGTGGTCTGGGCTTCGAGGGCGTGGAGGTTACAGGGACTGGGTCGGGGAAATCCACAGTTGGTCCACGGCCACCTGACAGAATATTTATAAACCAGTTGTAGTTAACACGAGCACTGAAACAACAGTTTAAAAATTTGCATAGGTGCACTATTTTACAACATGTAACCACTTATATATCTGTGACTCAGGTTGTAGTTTTTTTTCATTGTTCGAGAGATTAATGATTTGCATTGACGATACATGCTCAATTTTCACTTTCACCTGACGCAAACAAACACAGCAGAGTAGCATATTCACAAAAAAAACCTCACCTACGAAGTGTTTGGAACAAATGTATGTGTGCCTCGTGATGCTTTTCACATCAAATCCCTCTCGACCACAGGCCCTCGTCCACCTCAAACATTTCTCCGGTTGACTCTTCGGTTTCGGAAAAGGAATAAAAAATACGTGTGCCATGTCATGGCGATCCTTGTACCTGTTATCAGACTTGCACAAGCCATAGCAACAGTGGTGGAAAGGCATCTTCAACTTCTCTCGGTGTACACGTCAGATAGTGGTCGGTGCACCGTCAAACACGTTACAAAATTTGACAGCCGTTTGTTTTGACCGTTTGCCCGCGGTCACGTGGTTTTGCAAAGGGACATAACTCTAAACGAACTGGAAAATGGCTTATTGACGAGATCATTTCAGAGGTATCGGTGGCTCCGAGGAACAGGGGACACACACTATGAGATAAGGGTGGCGAGTTCATGAGATCGAACCCCGTTCCCCGTGAATTTATTTTTTCCGTTACCTTGTTGACATATGGAGGTAATAGTGGCTTAACAACTAATTGTAGTAAAGGAATTGTGATGTCGTATGCTGTTGGTGAGTGCGAAATTAGTTGTGCTTTTCCCGTGCATATGATGATTTTGTTACCGATTGCTTGTATGTAATGACGTCCCATGATTTAATGCTTTTTGAGTAAATTCCCATGCGAGACCCAAGCTGGGCGTGGTACACATTCCCGGTGTAGGAGAAAGACAAAAATTAGAAGCCATGTCGTCATACTCTAGTTTAGATATTCCCCCTAACGTAGTACGAGATTCTGAGCCCTCTTCTTCACCAGATCCACTGTTGTATTTCTTTCCTCCGTTATCGGATGGTGACTTGAACGAGGACTCACCAGGTTCATCAAGCGTCAGTGACCCATCAACTGAACGACGAACGAGTGACAGTCAGCCTGGTATTAGTTCAGTGTCCAGCACAGGTGTATCTTTTTCACTTACTCAAAATATTAACATTTGCAGAAATAGTACAAACACTGCTCCCGTATCTCCTGCAAATCCGAGTACGCCGTCTCCTTCAAGCATGCCCTAAACGCATTATTAAAAGTCCCGATCGCTGAACCATCTGAAACGAGCCGTCCCTGTAAGTGCAGTATAACTCCTGCAGACCCCTTCCAGTCTGTCTCACCTCCACGCTCTTACATACCTTCACCTGTCCACGCAGTGTCTCACCCCACACCCCTTCGTAGCGTCTCCCCAGCACCTCGTCCAGCACCCTGGGTTGTTACACGTTCTGGACAATGCTAAACACTCTCCTCCAAAGAATCTTTTCTGTCTACTTTCACATTTAGGTAGCACCGAGAGCACTGTTTCATTTTGCCAGCGGTACGGGGTGTTACCAGCCGGAGCTACTTGTCCTAACTGTCAGCAAGTACTAACTCGCACTTACACAGTTAATCGCAAGGGTAAGGTTCCCAACTATCGTTTCTAGTGATTTGCAAATAATCCGCCATTTCCAGTAAA
Organism: Haliotis asinina; assembly: GCF_037392515.1. Taxonomy (NCBI): domain Eukaryota; kingdom Metazoa; phylum Mollusca; class Gastropoda; order Lepetellida; family Haliotidae; genus Haliotis; species Haliotis asinina. The sequence continues at coordinate 32,834,270 of NC_090282.1, read as the reverse complement.
GATTATTTGTATTTAGTGCCAAATCCCACTAATGGTGTCGATACAAACCTGATCGAAAACCGGTGGTGGTGCATCAAAAGGGAACTACCGACAACACACACTCGGCGACCTTACTTTGCTCTACATGTAGCCAAGTATATGTATCGCTGTAGTGCCGAGAAACATTGCAGAGGACATTGGCTCCGTTTACTCGGGAGGCCAGTAGACGTACGTTGTACTTTTCTTGAGTATTGATAAGTTGTATGGAAAATAGCTTACATATGGTGATGATGTCACGCTGACCTCAACAGATGTGGACTCCCGTTCGACTCCCAAGGCTGAATACGGGAACGGCAGTTATTGCAAGTCATATATTGTTTTTGATGCCTTACACACATTATTGATGGTATAACTAGTGATTAATTTGAGTGACAGTTCATAAGTTAATGTTTTGGGAGGGGGGGTACAGACGGAACTCTTACCTGAATTTCTAGTATTCTGATTGAAAGTAATATAGACTTGTACAAATTGCAGTGATAGATGGGGAACCCGGGTTCGATTCCCCAAATGGGTACAATGTGTGAGGCCCATTTTCTGGTGTCCCCCGCCGTGATAGCGCTGGAATATTGCTAAAAGTGACGTAAAAGCAAACTCACTCACTCACTGATAGGTGGGGAAAAACGTCTGCCAGTTACCCACCTTTGAAAACGTTTCTACTAATTGTGGTGCTAGATATAGTGCCCACAGTCTGTTTTCAATTCTTTCTTCAATTATGGTTATTTGCATGTTTTGTATCATGTCGCATACCACTGCCACTTTCAACTTCCATCAGTGAGGAATGATTAGTTAGAAGTACGACTGATCAGGTTAGCTAGACATTTCTTATAGTAGATCCTCATGTCTTCCTTGTAACCACTGTCCAGATATACATTTTGAATGTCCTTGCTACTTTTTATTGGGAAAGTATTTTACAGAATGTTCCAATATTAAGACAAATGCATGTTTAACTGTTTGAGTGGGTGAGTGAGTTTAGTTTTACGCCGCCTTTAGCAATATTCCAACAATATCACAGTGGGGGACACCAGAAAATGGGCTTCACATGTACCCATGTGGGGAATCCAACTCGTGTCCTCGGCATGAGAAGCGAACACTTTAATGACTAGGCTACCCCACCGCCCCTTTAACTGTTTGGTAAACTGGTAGGACTCGACCCCTCTATACGTCAGTAGTTACAAGCAACTAGAAGGCTAGAGGTGCTGGGGCTAGGGGAATGACTCCATTGGTAGGCACATGTATGCTTTGTAATGACATGATAGAGAGTCTGTAAAACTACTCTAAAATGGTGTGATGAAATCCAAGAAACATCAAGCGATTAAATTAGACAGAATTTCTGTCTATCTGTCTGTCTATTTTGTTATCATAACATGAAGTGTCATCTTGTCTCCATTAACAGAAAACTATCCTACCTATTGAAATTTAATGAAAGCCAGTGTAATTAGTAAAACCTCTCAGGAACATTATCCCATTCATATGCAACAATAAAAAATAAAGGAAGCATCAAAAATTGTAAAATTTCTGTAGCATTTTCTGATATGATGACATAGATATAATATTTGAGATGGTTTGTTTCTCAGGTAGTTTTGTGACTGTTTGAGATGTTTCATTAAGCCATAAAATCTCATTGGTCTGCTCATACAGTACATTTGACAACTACATTACTGGTTTGATATGAACAATCTGTTGACTTGGATAACAATGAGAAGTCAATCAGCGTATTATCTACTAGTCCTTTGAACAAAGTATGTTGTTTCACGTCAGCATTTCTTGCCTATGAATGTATTACCTACATATTTAGAGATTTACTTTTGATAGACTGTGCAAGATAACAGTGATTAATCAATCGTTGAATTATTGTGGAATCCTTTGCTAGATGTTTTTGTCTTGTTGCTCAACTAACAATTTCTGTACTGCCACATTTGTATTAGTAGCTGTTAATAGCATGTAATAAATCCAGCACAACAGAGAAAGAGAGTATCTAGACTTTATTCATACAGAGTCCAGGCTTGATCTGTGGGTGCAACCCAATATTATAAGTGCATCCAAGTGATGAGTTTAACTTGCACCATGTAAAAGTCAATTTTTGAGAAATAAATAAACAATAAACCTGCTGTGTCTCTGCGCTACTATGGTTTCATGGGTACTACATCACAGAAATATGTTTTTTTGCACCCAAACCTCTGATGTTGCAACTGGAATTTGGCTGCTGCAACTAGGTCTTTATCTTAGGTTGCACCTGGTGCAAGTAGGTTAATATCTCTTAAATCAAGCCCTGGCATAAGAAATTGCAATAAGATTCAGACAGTTATATGCCATAATGAATGTCTTGCAAAATTATTCTTAACTTATACTTTTTAAATTGAAGTTTTACTTGAAATCAGGCTCTAGATTCTGTCAGATTAATCACTCATGTCTCGGGCAAGAGTGATTTAAACACCATTTCTCAATGAACCAATCAAGTTCTTGATGAGAAAGGTTAGAGTATTATCATGATGTATATTTAACATTGTAGACAGGCTGGCATGTGTGAACTACTTATTACTGAGTCAGTGAGTGAGTTTGGTTTTACGCCGCATTTAGCAATATTCCAGCTATATCAAGGCGGGGACACCGGAGAATGGGCCTCACACATTTTACCCATGTGGGGAATTGAACCCGGGTCTTCGGTGTGACGAGCGAACGCTTTAACCACTAGGCTACCCCACCACCCCATGTTATTACTGAAATTGACAAGCTGTGGCAAGTTGGTTAATTCTCTTGATTGGAGTATCAGCATTGAGTGACAATGCATAATTAAAGAAGTAATGGTAGGTTTACAACCCTTATTAAAAAGTGTACTTTACAATTTATTTGAATGTTCTTTTTAATGAAAGTAGATTTCTGCTCCTGTAATGAGTTTACAAAATTAATATGATTGCTAAATTTTATATGAATATTAGTTTTTGTATGGGAAATCATTCTTTCCCGGGCCCGGATTTTCGAAGCTCTCTTGGCGCTAAGATAGTCGTATGTTAATGTTAATATATGGCACTTATGACTGTCTTAACGCTAAGAGATCTTTGAAAATCTAGGTTCTGATCACTTTACTTATCATACAGTCTTGTTCTCTTGTTTACAGCTGAATGAAGTGCCATGTCGGAAAGAGAGAGACGAAAGTGTTTGGAAGTGTTGGAAGTGCCTTATGATGCTAGTGATGGTATGTGAATTCTGTTGAGACAATAATTCTTCAGTTGGTTATGATACATGCTTTAGATCCAGTGATTGTCAGTGTTCTGCAGATTGTTATGAAATGGAGCTCAAATAATATTACACCTTGTGTGTAGATAGGTGCAACAGTGGAATCTTGAGTGATGATAATATGATAATAATTCACTTATACCTACTATCCATCTGACTAGTTGCTCACTGGACGCTAAAATCAGAATCTGATTATCATTAACTCGGATAACCCAAGCTGCCTCTAAGGCGCTAGAAGGTTATAGTCACAGGACTTTGTCTCATCGGGTACCCATTTTCTGCTAGGTGAACAGAGGCAAATTTGAACAAACTCACTTGCCTAAGGTGAGACCACATGTTTCCATGTGCTTCATTGTGGGGCAGGACCGAGGTTCTAAAAACTCTCAGGAGTCAAACTGCCAAACACAGTCACCCAGCCAAGCACTGTCTGAGTTTGACAGTGCTTAACTTCAACTGATTGTGACCTGAGGTCTACACACAGGACCACTAGCCACCATGAGTGACAAAGACAAAATATAATCTCAGATTCTGGTTGGGTTTGCAACTTGATATTTCAACTATTTGAGCCAGCATTTACTTTTACGACCAAAATTCCATCAAGGACACATGAGTTTTAAGTGGTTCAAAATTTCCAATCAGATTGCCAAAGTATTTTTTATGTCCTCGCCATATATGGCTGGGGGTGTATAGGGTTACTCTCTGACAATGTCCGTCCATCAGTCCGTTCAAAACAGGGAATATACTCTATCCGCTTCTCCACAAAAATGCTCTGTGGAATTCAGTGAACTTAATAGATGGGCTTTCTTTGGAGTCTAATGGTGTTCATCTCATATTTTGTGTTCATACTTTATTGCCTTTTTGTATATTTAGAGACATTCAAACTTAGGTACATTTTGCTGAATTTCCCAGTGATGATAATAAGGGACGATGGTAGGGTGTACCTTATCCCCTTCTCCTCAAAACTTATTGTATTGGATTCATATAGATTACACTTTATGGGGACTGTAAAGGTGTGCATCTCATATTTTATTTTGTATTTTGTTCATTTTTCCAATTTTAGTGGCATCTGAACTTATATAAATTTTGCTATTCGCCGCCACACGTTTAGCGTGAAGCGTGGGATATAGTATTAGGTTCTGTCCCTCTATCAGAATGTAACATACAAAATGGAATAACCAAAGAACAGTTGTCTACATTCTTTTCATATTTGGTACCTAGGTTCTTCACTGTTTGAGAAAGGTGCTGGTCAGGTTTGGTGACCTTGACCTTCATTTCAAGGTCACAAGGGGACTTTTACATTTCACTCTTTCAGCAACACATCTCAAGAACTAGTCACTGAATTGTTTTCATATTTTGTCTAGGGATGGCATTTGGTGACCTTCACATCATTTTCAAGGTCACACTGATGCTTCTAAGGTATCAGCATTTTCACCTACATGTTTAGCTCATCATTGAGATATCTCAATAACTGGTCACTGGATTTTTTTCATATTTGACACCAAGCTTCATCTACAGATGGTATAGGGCCCAGTCGATTTTTTGTGACCTTCACATCATTTTCAAGGTCATGTGACAATGCTTGTTGAATTTCTCTCTGAATATAGTGTTATGGGGGATGAAGTCTATCCACTTCTCCACAAAAGCTGCTCATCAGAATTGATTGAGCTTTTAGTTCTACATGTGTTGTATTGGGACTATATATTTATGCATTTCATACCCTGTTCATTCAATTTCTTATTTTTGTCACTTCTACAGATGTTTGAACTTAGCTGACTTTGATTCTATTCATCCTGTTTGTTCCATACAACAGGGGGTGTACTTTGCCCTCTTCTCCTCAAAAAACACTGCACAAACAATCATTCAGCTTACATATGTCTATTATAGAAACTCTAAAGGTGTGCATCTCATATTTTGTTTTTGAATGTTATAGTTTTTTTGTATGCTTAGATTCATTTGAACTTAGAAAATAATTTGATGAAGTTGTCTCTGATGACAATGAAATGGGAGATTAACTTGTTTAGGCCAAACCAATTTTATTTCTTGTTTTACGGATCCACCTGCCATATTTTTTCAAGAATAAAAAAGAAAATAAAACTTAATTTTCCCCGCTCAAAAATTAAAATCCTAATGTATTTTGGTGCCTAAAAATGTAAAATCACAAGAAGATACTTTTCAGGTTGTTTTTTGACCCTTATTCACTTCATAAATTGCCAAAAGTAAAATACTTTGCGTATTTGGAAGGAATATTACTTTGATTAGAAATTTTATTTTTCTATTTTTTCCTCGCCTGCCTTTAGGTTTTCAGAGGACAAAAATCCGTAAAACAAGAAACAAAATTGGTCTGGCTTTAGCAGAAATTAATCACCAAAGCACACTCAGTGTAGGAAACGCTTCCTACAGCAGAGGGGGCATCCGTGTACCTGAACATAATTTTGTCTTGTCTATATTTGTGAACAAACATTTTTGTTTTTTTAAACTCTAATGACTGAATGCTTATTGAGACAGAAATGGCTCATCACAGTTGAGCGTTACTTCATGCTGTGAAATCTTCTGCAACTGGCTAAGTGAGGCCTTCAATAGACAAATTTTGAAAATATACTGCTTATCACAAGTTTAGGCTCACTAGAAACTCTCATTATATTTTTCGTATAAATATTTCAGTAATTGAAGGAATTACAGCAAATTTGAAGGAATGGCATCTCAAATGTAAACAAACGCAGCCCACTCGTGAAACAATTGCAGCCATATCGGCAATTTAGCGGTAATAACAGAAACACATCAGCCATATCGGAAGCAATGTCAGTAATACTTGAAACACACTCAGCCGTCTTCAGAGATTTTTCACAAGTCATGCCCCTGGAGTTTCAGATGTAAACAACCTCCAGGGACATGACTTGTGACACTCTTCTGCAGTGACAGTCTTTTCCTAAAAAATAAGCTATAGCCCCAACAACACCTCATACCTAAACGCATTCAACATGGGTGGTCAAAGATGGATAAGTATAAAAATGTAATAGTAGGAATTAAAACAAAACTCACCGAGACGGGTGCTTCTTTGAACGACGCCATGTTTTGCTGCGTGAGTTTGTGTTCGCGACCGACAAATCACAGATGTGAGCCGAAAAATCTCTGAAGACGGACGAGTGTGTTTCAAGTATTACCGACATTGCTTCCGGTATGGCCGATGTGTTTCTGTTATTGCCGCTAAATTGCCGATATGGCTGCAATTGTTTCATGAGTGGGTTGCGTTTGTTTACATTTGGGATGCAATTCCTTCAAATTTGCTGTAATTCCTTCAATTACTTAGGGGGGCCTGTATTTGGTAACACTGAAGTTTGATTTCTCCACAAACTTCCGGGAGCCAACTGTAAACCTCATGCTGTTGAAATGCACAAGGATCATGCATCAAATTGCTGAAAAACATATGCAAATATTGTGTATGTGAACAGTGTTTTGGTGTTAAGTTTTGTTCAGAGTTTGCCAATTTTCTCAGATTTTTGTCTTTTATTGAACTCATGACAATAATCTTTTCAATGTTCTGAATTTGTTTTTCAATACACTAAGTCATGTGTAAATAGTACTGTTAAACAGTATGGAATAGTATGCAAAATTTAGTTAAACCAGTCACCCGCAGTTAATTGCTATATTTGCACTAGTGAGTCTATGCTATATTTGCACAAGTGAGTCTAAACTTTTGACTTGGTTTCACACTGACCGAATCATGAGTAAACAACAAGGTATACTGAACAAGGTTGATACTTAATTCAGCCTTGTCGGATAATGGTTGTTTGATCCATGACAATAATGTTGTTTATTCTGTTGTTTATCACATTCATATTAATTTGTATTAAAGCCAGTCTGAAGGTGTGTATATATTTTTCAGATGAAATTAAGAAGAGCTATCACAGGCTAGCCAAACAGTACCATCCTGACAAGGTGAGGAAGTACAGAATCATCTCCTAAACATTTGTAAATACATGTAGTGATCAAATCAGTAATGTTTGGTAGGTGTATTGCAGGACCTGCAAGGAATTTTCAGTGTAAGTAATTGTAATATTGGTGATCCTGGTTAACAAAGTGTTAACTGTCACTGTCAGAAGTATACAAGTATGGAAAATTCCAGATGTGGTGAGACATAGGCTGTGTTCATTATGTTGGTAGATGCAGTGTTTGTTGCATGCATTCCTTGCTCTGTTAATTGGGGACCTGTCTCCTGACTCAGGATTTTTGTGATACAGACTATGGCTGATGTGGACTAAGTGCTGTCAAAACACTAACACTAGTCAGCCAAACCCCACTCTGGCTATGTGAGACACCTGTTTTAACCAAATCTGGCTAAGTGAGAGGACACCGTCTCCTCAACCTGGTGCGTCTGCTCATCATCCCGGAGAGCCAGGTTTGATTTCACGCTTCACAATCTGTGAAGACTGTTTCTGGTGTCCCTGTCATATTGCTGGAATATTGCTGGCAGTGTAAAACTGAAACTCACTACACTTGAATCACAGACCAGGATTTGAAGACCACCTGTTGAACACGAATTATCTCATGGGTTTACCAATCACGTGTTTAGGAAGTCCCCTTCTTCCTCACCATGTGTCCTTGGATGAATTGATGACCTATTTTGGTTTGCTTCTTGTGGATATCCTTATGAGTTAGGATGTGGAGGACTTACTGTCTGTGTATGTTTGATAACGGTTGTACATTTGAACTTATTAGAGATTCAGTTGACAAACATAATGAATACGCAATTCCATTTAAAAACTGGTCAGAGGTAACACATGTATTATTTGGGATTACACTCTCTTGGTGAAGTACAGATTCTAGTATGTCTCTTCTGGAGGGTTTCATTGATTTGAGGTCAGACACCAGATTGCCATAGTGGAAGCTATGGTGGCTAAGTAGTTAGATGGCTGATTTTGTGTGCTGGTGTGGGTTCAAATCCTTGGTGGGACTCAACACAACAAATGTACTAGAATCTGTCCTTTACTGAGAAGGTGTAATGCCAAATATAGCATATGTTACAACCATAATGATTAAGTTTTACTTGGTTGTCTTCACTTGTCCTATTGAATGTTCTGTTGTTACTATGGTTACCAGAATACTGAACCCGGTGCCAAGGAAAGGTTTCAGGAGATAGGCTATGCCTACAAATATCTGACGGAAGGTATGTATATACAAATGGGTCTGATTTTGCATTGAGGTGGTAAAGTTGGTACTTGTGTTAACCTGGCCTCCCAGTTGGTGTTAAAGATGATGACTTGAGTGGAGAAGCCATTTTGAACCAGCATGAGTACACACACTAGTAGTGTACCGATTAACTGAAATAATCATAGATTGGTTGCAGTTGCCAAACGACCAAGCACATTTTCTCATAAGCAAACACAAATGGTTTTGGTTAGCTAGTTTAAGATACCAGATATATCCGAATAATGTCTTGATTTACTGTGGTCTACGCAAACCTGTGACCTGTAAGTTTGATGCTTACTTGAACAAGCTTGTCCAGTTTGAAAAATGTTTTTAGTGATTTGATTGTGGTTTCCAAAGTAACTGCAGATGCCTGTTTCCACAGGTCCAGAGGCTGTGGGAGCTGATGATGATGAAGATGGAATTCCTGTAAGTAAACAATTTTCAAAATGATTTGTTCAGGCAAGAGATGAGCAGGTTATGATGAGATGAGCATAAAGCATGTTAGTCGGTACATGTATCATGTTGAAAATTTAGTGTCAAAACAAAATTGAAAATGGAAGTTGAAGGTTCATTGAGATTATATGAAACTAATCACAAGCAGAAGGATCACAAAGAGTGAAAGCGAGCAGGGGTCGTAGTTTAAAGGGTTATCTGAAAACCACCCATAACAAGGGATGGTAAAACGAACCAGTAGGGAGGGCAGTCCTAGAATTATGTGATCTGTCGGTAGGGTCAAAAGCTGCAGAGTGATGAGTCTGAGAAGTCGGGGAAACTATGGCTGTGTGCTCCACAGAGGAGTGATCAGGGTGCTCCACAGAGGAGTGATCAGGGTGCCTGTGGCTTGGTTTCCCTCCATTTTCTTCAGGACAGTGTTGATCACACTGAAAGGCAGCAAAACATAATAGAAGTACTGTTTCCAACCTGGCAAAGAAAAAGCATCAACTGCTAGTGTGTTTGGGTCAGGCTGCCATGAGCCATATTTTGGTAATCTATTGTTCAGACACAACGCAGAAAGATCAATTTCTGGTTTGCCGAAATGGTAACATATGCCATCAAACACATTAGCTGTAAGGTACCATTCTGTATTTTCTCTGATCAGCCATGACGTTTACCACCCCAGGGATGTAAGCTGCACTTATCCATATGCACTAGACTGTTTAGTTGGGACTTCTTCCCGCCCATGTGGTTAATGTATGCAACAGCTGTACTACTGTCAAGTAGCAAACAGATGTGACAGTTCGTTTCACTAACATGAAAAGCATGGAGTGTCAGAAATGCCACTAAGACTTCCAAATAATTCACGAGACTGGTGACCGCCAGTGCTCTGTCCGTCGCGTACCCATCTCCAGCTTGTCTTTGAGGCATCAGCAGACAGGGTTAAGGATGGCGGGTCAACAGATATGGGTTTACTGGCTGTGTGTCTATTTCCAATCCACCATGTTAAGTCGTGCTTTTTCTTCGTGGTTATTGTCAGACACTGGTCATAGTCACCCTGTGTCTGTTTGATAACACAACTTGTGGTTATCTAACCGTCTGTAGTATAGCGGTCTGAGCTTCACCCTCGGGAGACTGGCTAGTAAGTATCCAATCACCTCTGCTAGTTACACACTTACACAGGGCTGTCGCATCACCTGAATACATGCCTCCTGAATTTTGTCAGCTTTCTCTGTCGTTAATGACACACTCATAGAAAGAGAGTTAATGATAAAACAAAAACAACAAATTGTTGACTAGGTTTAAGGACTGACTTCTCTGGGAGTATGACGAATCCGAGACAAGTGAAAAGTTCAGCAGTTTCCATAAGGAATTGTGAGCATTCTTGATTATTACCCCCAGTTATGAAGGAATCGCCAATGAATCCAACATTCATGTGTCCTTTTGACCGCAGATGTGAGTACAGAACAGGCAGCAGTTTTGTAAATTTTTGGATGCACATGCTAGTCCGTTTAGAAGGCATGTAGACTGGTCCAGATCCCCACCACAAGTGAAATTGAGATGTTTCTGATGTGAAGGATTTATCGGCTCTGAATGGTGGCCTTTTCATGATACTTGTCATCAGGCATGCTTCTAAACAGCAGACTATCCAAGGCCTTAGCAATCTTAGGGTGAACATCCTTCACCAGAGCTGCAGGTCCGGTGAATTCCTCCACCAAGTATTTCAGAATATCCTCATCTATGTCCACCTCCTCATCACTGGAACTGCTGCTATCTTGCAGCAGGTCATCAAAGGCGCTTGCCTCTGACCGAGCAGTGGATCTCGACGCCTGGGGTGGGGCTTCCTTCAGGATGAAGCATGTTAGTCAGCGCATGTATCATGTTGAAAATTTAGGGTCAAAACAAAATACATGATATTTCTGCTACTTTTGTAGCATACAGCATGTGATTATCACCAATACATTATGTTTTTGCTTTTTAGAAAGAACAATTTATGATGTTTGAAAGCATGTGATTGTAATGTAATATAACAGCCATTTGCCCACAGCATTTGAAAATAGAATACTTGTGGAGATCTGGGTTAAAATTGATCATGCTCGTTGTAAGAGGCGACTAACAGGATGGTTGACATGTGTCATCATATCCCAGTTGTGTAGATTAATGCTCATGCTGTTGATCTCTGGATTGTCTGGTACAGACATGATTATTTACAGACTGCCACTATATAGCTAGAATATTGCTGTGTATGGTGTTAAACAAAAAAAAAGACAACCAGCGTAGAAGTTTTAAGCAGATTTCCCCCTATGTGAATACAACAGAAGACTGAGATTGTCAAGTGTCAATCCTGCCTTGTGTTCAGATACCAAATCACAGAAAGCAGCACAGTTTGTTGTCATGTTTAGGGATGATGTCTCATACGTTTCTGACAATTAGAATATTCATTCCTGTGTGTAAGTATTTAAAATATTTACAGCACAGTCAAATGTTTGAGGATATCCTAGTGCTAGCTGTTATTGTTTCAGCGCAGAAATTCTACATCTATGTTGAGTGAGTGAGTTTAGTTTTACGCTGCTCTCAGCAATATTCCAGCTATATGGCGGCAGTCTGTAAATACTCGAGTCTGGACCAGACAATCCAGTGATCAACAACATAAGCATGGATCTGCACAATTGGGAACCGATGACATGTGTCAACCAAGTCAGTGAGCTTGACCACCCAATTCTCGCCTCTTATGATAAGCACAGTCACCTTTCATGGCAAGCATGGGTTGCTGAAAGCCTATTCTACCCCGGGGCCTTTACGGGTCTATCTATGTTGAAACAATGGCCTCTGAGCATGCACAATTTCATAACACTTGTGGTTAAGTATTCTCTTATTTGGTATCATGGCATTTTGATGCTGGTATGAGGATAAGAGGAATGTTTTTTATGGAGAGACAACTTCTTTATTAACAGATGCAATGTTTTGATGTAGATACTAATACTGTTATGCAACAGGTGACTCAAAATATTAACATTAATTGCCGGGTTGAGCCATTTGATGCTGATTGCCTGTCAGAGTTTTCTTATCTTGTAGTCTGACCAGTTGGCCTCAAGGATGTTGATGTTGGTCCAGAGAGTGGTATGATTTGGATGGGATTGGGTATGGTCGGAAGTGGCTGATTTGGTGTATGTTTTCATCACAGACGCCTGATATTCCTTGACTCTCATGTCTAAGGGCTTCCTCTACATACGAGTTACCACTTCAGCATTGAATGTAATAGACAACGCTTGAAGGGTCTTTTTCTTTGCTTGTTGCTGGTTCACTACTGACTTGTAGGATATGCTACATTGCTGTGTTTCTCTGAAGCGCAACATCTGTGTTGGCTTACATCTTTAGCATGTCTGCAGATATGATAGCTGGTCGCATCAGTGTAAGGCATTCTGATGATAAATAGTGCTAAGTGGAGGTTTGTCTCTTTGGTTGAGGGTGGTTTTGAGGGGTTTGGTGGGTAATTTGGCTGGATACTGATTAAGGTCTACTTGATAGTCAAGGAATGCTATTTCCTTGGAACAAATAAGGAGAGTTACTGAGCATCACTTTGAGGCTAATGCCCCAATATACAGAATAGCTACAAAATTACTATAGAGTCCCTTACAGGAGATAGGAAGGTCCCGTAAGGAAATGAAATGGTGGTGTGTACTGACAGGAATGTAAGATTTAATTTGTAGTTTCAATTATTTTTAGCACAAAACCTGTCCCAAGAATTTGGTTCAATGATTATGATCATGCTATACAGTGAAACCCTGGATACCTGGACACCAAATATCCAGAAACCTTGCCTTCTCATCAGAAAAACCCAGTCCCATAGGCTCAAAAAGTGACTTGTCTATAACAGATATTCAGTTTCCGTTATTGGACGGTAAATTTTACTAATGAACCAGCTAAATCAACATGAAATTGACTCATCTGCATGAAGCTTTGATCTACCCATGATTGTGTGAAGTGAATATCCACGTGTTTTGACATGAGACATGGTCTGCTAATTCATATATTAATCACAGGGTATTGATGGTGATAAGTAGCCCTGTTTGACATTGAGTGAATTGTAATTGGCAAATCAAAATAATCATGCTGTTTTGGATGTAAGTTTAACCAAGAAGTGTATGCTCGCTACTGTTATAACAACAAAGCCTAGATGACAGAAATCCAGATATTCGGTTAGCGGGACGATTTTCTCAATAACAAATGTGTCCAGATATCTGGGGTCTCTCTGTATATCCATTTTGAACATCTGTGTGTTCTGGATGCCAATATAGTGGAAGTTGCCCAAACCAGCATCTGTCCAATCCAGCAAGTTGTCAACACTGGTCTATAATCTCAGACCTACCTGTGGCTTGCACATGTATCATCAGCTCCATAATCTGGCACATTGTCTAAACTGGATTCTTTCTTCAGTCCTAGTCAATGCCGGTTTGGACAACTTCCACTGTATATGGCTCATGCGACTGAGAACTTGATGTGTGTTTATAGCTTTCAGCTGCAAGTGTTTTATATGTTCCATATTTGTTTCTCACAGTGTATGTTGACTGTGTGTCTGTTTTTCAGTTTGAGGTTTTCATACGGCTCTTCCCCTGGTTGAGTGGAGGTAGGTGCCTTATGAACATATCACTTATTTGCAGCTTTTGACCTTTCAGATGTGTTTTCTCATGTCTCAATATTCATACCAGTTTGGCAAAATAGTAACATTTACTTACTCATTTCTCCAAATTCGTACATTTCACTGGGTCAGTTTGATGGATTATTTGTTTACATGCCTTTGCAGTATTCAGTCCTTTTGGAAGTCCTTTTGGGAATCCATTTTTCCAACACTTTCATCATGGAGCTTATCCCCACCATCCAGGACACCATTTCAGAGGTCATTTTTTCCAGGAGTCATATTTCCCTGGATTTTATGACTCCGATGAAGACGATGACAGTGATTATGAAAGATATGCCTTTACGAGGCAATCAACATATGTTCCTGGTCCAACTAAGGAAGAGAAGAAAAAGGAGAAGAAGAAAAGAGCAAAGGAACGACGAAAAGCTGCAAAGATGGGTAAACGTAAGCACCATTATCTTTGTGCTTTTCTGGTGTAATGTCTGAGGAAGAAAAATATTTAAAACACTGATTCCATTTGATAAATAATATCGCCTCTGTAGTATAGTGGTTAGAGCATTCTCATAGAGAGTGGAAGGTTGGGGTTCAATCACACCAAAATCATACCAAAAAACGTTAAAATATGGTCTGAGGCAGTGTAAGGTATCTACAATGAGGTTTTCATGCTGTGCCATGTTATTTTTAAGAGTTAGCATTATTAAACCATTTAGTCAGGGCTAGTACAAGCAATTATATTATAATTATGATAAATAAAAATATGAAATCATTGAAAACTGTCCAGTTATTATCATCTGTTTTATCGATTTTCTAAGGCTAAATAAAAAAGTTAAATGTTTCTTGGACATCAGCCTGTCACTCATATTTGTGCATGTAACAATGATTTATTGCCATTAAAAACACATTTTTTTTACTTTACCACATTCCGGTCATCCAGTTGTCCACAATGAGAATGAATATCTTTAAGAACAAGTGTGACTGAATCTACAGCTCATAAACTCCGGCTATACCTTTCAAGCTGTATTTCTGAGAGAGAAAAAAAATGTGTTCGTTCCTTTTCATTTTTTTCAATCAAAAGTTGAAACGCCCTCATCACTTTTGAAGAAAAATGTGTCCAAGAACCATTTAATTTTTATTGTGCAGCCTAAATGATATAGTTGGGTCAGATGTAAAGTAAGTCATGACTTCCCTTATTCTCATGAACTATTTCAGAATATTCCATGTATTGTTCCTCCACAGAATCACAAGTGGCCTCTCAAGCAAAGTCAAAATCAAGCCAGAATGCTTCAGATACGCAACAGACGTCCAAGAAGAATGAAGACAAAACTGACTCAAAAACTTCAGCACCAAACAATTTCAGCAATGTCTTTGAAACAAACAATTCTGCTTCATTAGATAAGAATTCCAATGCCCATGGCAGCTGTGCCCCTGCTGCAGAGAAAGTTGACACACTCAGCAATGGCTACCTGGACAAGACCAAGATGTCAGGAGCTGAGAATGTCAAAAATAATGTGAAGGAGAGCAGTCATAACAGTTCTGGGACTTCAGCAGGGATTCCTTCCCAGACCACTCAAGGCAAGAAAAGCAAGAAAAAACTTAAAGCAGAGCAGAAACAACGTGAAAAGGTTAGACAACAATTAAATGTTTATAAGCTTTCAATAAAATCCTTCATGACTCAGCTTAGCAGTGTGGTACTTCTTGCTCTACATTTCTGATATCTGTCTCCTATTTTTACAAGTAATGAGATACTTCAACCTTGAAACAGAACATAGCAAAAATTGTCACTAAACAATTGTTTCCATCATTATTATTATTATGTTTTACAGATTAGAAATTAAATGCAGCAGAGAGGGTTCAGGTGATCCTGGCACAGTCAGGCTGGTAAAGCTCATCGTCAGCTCAGGGCCCTCGCCCCCTCTACACGCAGCCCAGACAGCGAATGGGACTTCTCCCAGAAAACACTGCCTAGTTGAACCCACCAAGAACTTTTCGGAGAATATGGAGGCTCCCCAACACTGCAGCCTTCTGCGCTACCCAGATTGTCAGAAGGACTGTGCTCCCAGTGGAGAACCCGGGGTACCAAACCAAGGGCACCGAGAACAATGGGGAGCCTGACGACAGTGTACTTGGGATGCAAGCGAGACATTTCAAAAGCGAGGTCCGCATATTTATCATGCTTTTCCTGAATCTTGCCAATCACATTGCTGTCAAAAGGGACAGAAAATTCAATGATAGAAATAATTTCATTGGTTTTATCAAAAAGGACAAGATCAGGTTTGTTGACTGGAATTCATCTCAGGCTGTATATTGGCCTATTCCAGAGAAGTTTGAAAGCATCATTTTCTAGGACGCCCTGGACATGTTCAGGGTACCATGGATGGATCTCGGGGTCAAAGCCACAGGCATGGCGGAGACGATAGTAAAAGCAGCGAACCATGCCATCATGTCTTTTAAGATATGCTGTTTGTGCCAAGGAAGGGCATCCACTGACAAGGTGTTGGACAGTCTCTGTGAATTCATTGCAAAGATGACATTTCATATTGATATTTTCTTTAAGAATCACATTCTGGCGATTGCAAGTGGGAAGTGATTGGTCCTGAGCAGCAAAAAGGAAGCCCCCAGTTTCACATTTGAGACCAGCCGACTTCATCCAGGCGAAGGAGTCGGTTGGATTGCTGTTCTGTTCCACACACTGCATGTAAAGTCGGTGCAATGGCTTCTCAGACAGCTTCTCCACAAAGGACCGACTCTGAGCCGACTTGGTGAAGGACTTCACCTGGTTTACTCCCATCACTGTACCGTCCAGCAGTACATCGCCATCAACAAAATCAACTTCAAATTTCAAATTGTGTCCAACAACCTTGGCACGCTTAAAACATCTGTGGAATTCCTTGCTTTCATCGTGATTCTTGACATGCATCACCAGGGGATCATCTGATAAATAAATATGTGCAAAAGTACACAATAAAATTCTGTCATGGAGAGCTTCCACATTAATCAAACCCTGCCCACATTAATCAAACCCCGCCCACATTAAATCAAACCCCGCTCATTATTATTATTATTATTATTTTATTGTTATTATGCTAGTATTCATATCGTGCCAATACATAAATCATCCATCACAGGCACATTGTATTTTCAATCTCAACTCCCTGGGGATCATACAACTCTTGCTGTCTTCTAGAAGCACCCACTTAATGGGAACACCCTGGATACATTTGCAATTATAATTATCATTACTTCACATTACCTGTGTAATGCTGGTATGCATTGTGAATATTTTGCAGGAGATGGAATTGATTGCTGCTGAATTTAAGAAGAAGCAGAAAGAACAAGAAGAGAAAGAAGCTCAGCGAAGGGCAGTAAGGCAGCAGAAAAAGGAAAGGGAGAGTACTGTTGGTGGTCAAGATGTGAATAGTGTTGCCGATTCAGTGGTAACAGGAAATGATTCTGAGTCTCTGCAGACAGATGTAGATGCTGATGATGAGGTAGCGGCAGTAATGGAGGATGTGGATGATATTGATGATGACCTGGATGATGACATTGAGGTTGATGGCATCGATAGTGGAAAGGATGGAGGAAAGGACAAGCAGTAAGTTACAACATTTCAACAGTGTACTTTTGTTTTGACTGATATGAAAAGAGAACATGCATGACAGCTTTATGGTGAGATATCATGTGAAAAGAAGTATAATAAATTCATGTCGATGCAAATCTGCAAATCTGCAAGGTCAGCTGTCATAATCCTAATATCCATGCAAATCTGCAAGGTCAGCTGTCATAACCCTAATGTCTACGCAGATCTGCCTGGTCAGCTGTCATAACCCTAATGTCTACTCAGATCTGCCTGGTCAGCTGTCATGATCCTAATGTCTATGCAGATCTGCCTGGTCAGCTGTCATAACCCTAATGTCTATGCAGATCTGCCTGGTCAGCTGTCATGCTCCTAATGTCTATGCAGATCTGCCTGGTCAGCTGTCATGCTCCTAATGTCTATGCAGATCTGCCTGGTCAGCTGTCATGCTCCTAATGTCTATGCAGATCTGCCTGGTCAGCTGTCATGATCCTAATGTCTACGCAGATCTGCCTGGTCAGCTGTCATGATCCTAATGTCTATGCAGATCTGCCTGGTCAGCTGTCATAACCCTAATGTCTACGCAGATCTGCCTGGTCAGCTGTCATGCTCCTAATGTCTACGCAGATCTGCCTGGTCAGCTGTCATGCTCCTAATGTCTACGCAGATCTGCCTGGTCAGCTGTCATGATCCTAATGTCTATGCAGATCTGCCTGGTCAGCTGTCATGATCCTAATGTCTATGCAGATCTGCCTGGTCAGCTGTCATAACCCTAATGTCTACGCAGATCTGCCTGGTCAGCTGTCATGCTCCTAATGTCTACGCAGATCTGCCTGGTCAGCTGTCATGATCCTAATGTCTATGCAGATCTGCCTGGTCAGCTGTCATAACCCTAATGTCTACGCAGATCTGCCTGGTCAGCTGTCATGCTCCTAATGTCTACGCAGATCTGCCTGGTCAGCTGTCATGCTCCTAATGTCTATGCAGATCTGCCTGGTCAGCTGTCATGATCCTAATGTCTACGCAGATCTGCCTGGTCAGCTGTCATGATCCTAATGTCTATGCAGATCTGCCTGGTCAGCTGTCATGCTCCTAATGTCTATGTGTATGATGCCTACAAGTATTACATGTGTGAAGCCTGATTCTGGTGTCCCTCCTCCCCAATGATATTGCTGGAATATTTCTAAAAGCAGCAAAAAAAACATACTCTTTCACTCAATCACCATAAATATTACCCTGTTTGGCAATATCTTTGTTGGTTAAGGTATCTGTATTACTAAGACCTTAACTGCAGCCTCTTACAAGTTTATAATTACTAGTGTTTTTTTAATTTCAGCTTCATGACAAATGATGTAAGTTTTTCCCACTTTCATACTTTGTGCTGGAGTAATCGTTTCTCTACAGTGATGAATGGCATTATGTTGAAGGTTTAAAATCAAGATATGAATTGCTTGACTAATATATACTCTTCAAAAAAAGTAGGGGAACCTGAACTTTGAAGTCTGGTAGAAAGAAAACCCATTCAGGAATGTTACAATGACATGCATCTTGTGTATGCAGCATCATTTCATGTTATCACCACATGCAAACACAATGCATGGGAAGCACATGCACAACGCAGGAGCCTCCTACACGTGCATGGGGTGTCATTATAAAGCATGACGTTTTTCAAGAAGGTCAATAAATCACTGGAGGCCATTTTTTCCTATAATTTTCTTGCATCTGAGCATGATCAGGGTTTTCATGTTTAAATCACACACCACTGACTGAAAGTTGTAAACCTGAAATTTTCATGTCATACTCCAGTCACCTAACAAGGGTGATAACTGAACAAACAGCTTTGCTTAGAATGAAATCCATGTGGTGATGCATTCTCAAGACATCCATTGTTATTGTATCAACATTGATTCAATCCCATATATCTCCCACTTTCAACAATTGTACATTGAATGTACAGTTCCCCTACATTTTTTGATGAGTATACTTTTACAGGGTCCGTGATAGTAATGATCACCTAAGGTGACTTCAGTTATGCATCTTGTAAGGTAAAGGTTGACAAACAGTTAACGATTGTATTATGTTTTTGGTACCTCATCAGTATTTATATACCATGTAACAAATCTTTGCAGATTGGAAGAGTTCTGTTTATACTCAAGTGCTCAGTTTATTCTGTTGATATACAGGCAATACATGATTTCTTTATGATCAAATTTCAGATGTCCAATATGCAGGCATCGGGTAGAACTGGTGTTTCTGACAGTGGACAGACACGACAACAAAAACGTAAGTTGTAGCAGTGTGATGCATTTGACGTAGGTGCATAACTCCAGGTACAGATGCTGTTTTGACAGTAATTTTTAAAGATATGAATCCAGGCTTTTGACATCATACTTTGTTTTTACATGTTATTATTAACATAATTTCCAAATTTGAATGAAATCAGTGGAGAAATAAATATTTTTAAATATTTCCTCTGCTTCAGTCATTGCATAAATACATAAGGGGTGGGTGACACTCCCCATGCTAAACACCTGATCAAATAATGTCGTTCTTTTACATTACTGCTCATTATATTCAATTTGCCTAACTGCATATTTGCCACTGACCCTTTACATTTGCAATACCTTTTACTTAACACAAACATCTTGCCGCCCTTCAGGAAGAGTTTCTGCAAATATCTAAATGACTTGGAAACACAAAACGTCTGTCAATTTCCACATGTGCGATCATTGTGTATGTCACGTGAAATATTTCTTACATTTCCAGTGATGACCAATGAGAGTTGTTTTCTGTTAAGCATTAGATGGTATTCTTTGGCTATTGAGCAAGGTGGTATTTTGTGTGGCTATTGAGTGAGATGGTATTTTGTGGGACTACTGGGTGAGATGGACTACTGGGTGAGATGGTATTTTGTGGGGCTACTGGGTGAGATGGTATTTTGTGGGGCTACTGGGTGAGATGGTATTTTGTGGGGCTATTGGGTGAGATGTTATTTTGTGGGGCTATAGGGTGAGATGGTATTTTATGTGGCTACTGGAAGAGATGTTATTTTGTGTGACTGTTGGGTCAGATGATATTTTATATGGTTATTGAACAAGATGTTATTTTGTGTGGCTACTGGACAAGATGTTATTTGTGTTGTCAGCACCTGGACCAGTTCCACTCCAGCGACCTAGTGCCACACCCAGAACGTATCACCATGACAACAAGGGGTCCAGCAGAGGGGGTGGTGCCAATGCTAGGAAGGCATCAACTGGAAGACACAGTAAGTACTTCAAGAGTTGTAGGTCTCCAGTGGGGATACGATGCTGTATATCCGTAAAGTACTTCAAGAGTTGTAGTTCCCCAGTAGGGATACGATGTTGTATTTCCCTAAAGTACTTCAAGAGTTGTAGCTCCCCAGTGGGAATACGATGCTGTGTTTCCCTAAAGTACATCAAGAGTTGCAGTTCCCCAGTGGGGATACAATGCTGTGTTTCCCTGAAGTACTTCAAGAGTTGTAGCTCCCCAGTGGGGATACAGTGCTGTGTTTCCCTAAAGTACTTCAAGAGTTGTAGTTCCCCAGTGGGGATATGATACTGTATTTCCCTAGTGTAGTGCTAAGGTTGAAGTACCTCATTCAGGTTTCACTGCATACTTTGCTGATCAATCAAGCTATGTGGCTTATGACTCATTGTTATGTTCAGGCTGTAGGATATATAGTCCCTGTTATTGTACCCTAATATTTGCTGTTCAAACTCACATGGACTTTCACTGTCAGCTTTCATTTGAATCAGTATCAGAGGTTTTTGAGACTGACATTAATGTTCAAAATCCCAACTCCCATGAAGTTAATATGACGCTAGATTGTTGGAAGAACCAGCGTTTTCACAGAGTTGTGTTTGTTGCCATGATCCTCTGAATATAGGGTTGAATCCCAGATTGGCCTAATTATGAACCTTGGATTTGCATGTTCGTGTTAAGTGTCTGTGATTGTTCTCGTGTTTTTGGCTTTCATCCATAACTGTTCTTTTTCCAGGAAAGAAATATAAACCTCAAGAGTTTGAAGAGGATCCAGATGAAAACGATTCGAGCTACAGTGACCTGATACCCCAGACTGAAGCCGAGGAGATGAGGATGTTCCATGAAGCGCTGTTGAGGAGTGAGAAGGAGGTCGTGCAACAGGGTACTTATTGATGTAGTTTATCACTTAGTATTACCTTCTGGAAAGCTGATCATGTCAACCAAGTAACACAGCATCTGATATCCAAGACTTCCTGTGGCAGTGTACCATATCACAAAAATCTTGCATGTAGAGACCTGATTGAAAGATGCTGAATTCACAGGCACCCTTTGGATGACACGCTGTTGAGATAACCTACAAAATTTCTTGAGTAGACGAAGGGATTTTTTTATGAAGTTTAATCATTCTTCATTTGACTCAGTTGTATTGGCTGAACAATGAACTAGAAGAATTTGAAAAGATCAGTCTTGTGATGGCATGTACTACAACGTGACATGGCTTATATATATTAGGCTTTTGGTACGTTTGTTAAGTAATTCTGATATTTGTTACAGATGACTTTGAAAACATTGAAGTAAACAGTGCAGGTGGGCATGGTATCTCATTGACCTCCATGTCTTCCGATAGTTAGGCATTCCTGCAAACATCCAGGACATTGTCTACATCATAAGACAATCTCTTTTGGCCTATGTGGAAAACTTTACATGATGTTTATCTGGAGTAGAAAACTGAAACTTTTCCTTGTTGATGAAATGATAATGAAAACAGACTAGGGACTTTGTCTTCATTTTAGAAATACTCCTGTTTGAATGCACTTTAAGTTGAACTTTTTGTTTGACTTTGAGCATGAATCATGTGTATGGTAGCTTCTGTATTGTCTATACACTCATTTTATATTCTTTAGTCACTCAAGGTAATGAGTTTTCATGCTGCTTGGTAGTATTGTTAATGTTTTCCCAATGACAGTACATGTTTGTGAAGTGTGAATGAACCAGCATTAGACCTGGGAAGAGCCAGGTTAGAATTTGTCTACAGCAACCCATGCTTTTTGTACAAGATCAGATGGTCAGGATCACTGATTTG
Organism: Haliotis asinina; assembly: GCF_037392515.1. Taxonomy (NCBI): domain Eukaryota; kingdom Metazoa; phylum Mollusca; class Gastropoda; order Lepetellida; family Haliotidae; genus Haliotis; species Haliotis asinina. Next base: position 32,812,076 of record NC_090282.1, on the reverse strand, counting down.
GTTGACACAGGTCATCACATCTCCAAAATAATTCTTTAAAATTTAATGGTAATGCTTAATTGTTTGTTGTCATATGATTACACAGGCAGTTTTGATTGGTGCACCTGCATGACTGGTTCCTGTTGCTAATGAGTGTACATCTCTGTCAGCGTAACTCCAGCTTCTGTCTTGTGTACTTTCATTCTTAAAGCTGAATTTCATTGCCTGAAAAACGGAAGCCCAGTCAGATTTGAGACACTGCAGGAGTAACCTACCTGCCCTGGTGGGGGTCAATTACTGCTGTTATATAAACAAATCACAAGGACTTGTCTAACAAGGATGCTCCTTCCTGTAGTCAGAAAGATGATGTTACGAATTTCATTATTTTCGATTAAGAATTCATGCCCATGCTCTCATGAACACTAAAAATGATTTCATGTATGGATAGAAATGCTATGTATTTAGGATATAAAGCAATTATATACTAATTTGGACCTTAGAGTTGTCCCTAGTCCCCAGCTGAAAGTCACATGACTCCTTATCAAGAGTTGTATGTGGCAAAACAATGTGATGTTTTGAACATAATGTGGGAACAGATTAAGCTTGTGACAGGCTGCTGCAGTTAGTTTGAGGGGCGATGTGGTAGCCTGGCGGCGAAGTGATGAAAACCTGAATTCTATTTCCTGCATGTGTACAATGTGTGAAGTCAATTTCTGGTGTCCCCAGCAGTGTTATAGCATAAAACCATTTTCTCTCTCTTTCATTCTTAAAGCCTGACCAAATGTATTTCATTACAGTATGCCAGAATGATGATGCCTAAGTTTAAAAGCAAAATAAGCATAAAATTGGAATTGGAAAAAAAGTCATTTCTAAGATTTGTTTATGACATTTTCTTATGTCATTTTCCTAAAAATATGTTTGAAATAATGAATGATACAAAAGAACAATCAGTCAATTATCTTTTATGTTTTCTTTTGTTTGGTGGGTTGTAGCATTCATTTGTAAAACATAATGAGGGTTTTAAGATGTGTTGCTTCATAATACAGGAATATCTGCAAAAGAAACACCAGTGATGATTCCTACCCATGAATTCTGTATCAGTGAAACCCAATTTTGTGTCTTATTTGGAATGTTTCTTTTCAACGTGATTCTTATATTACTTTCCGCTACTAGGTGTGATGCCTCAGTCTGAAGCAGAAGAGCGAGCCATGTTGCATGAGGCCTTGAAGCAGAGTCAGACAGCAAACTGGTAAGTGGAGGGTGATTGAGTGGAAATCTGTATGTTGCACTGGCTTTCCTCTTTCTGGATTATAGCTGTTTTGGTAATGGTTTTCTTTTGATTAGCTGGAGGTGGATAGTTTTTCTTTTGAAAAAGAAATAGTTTATTAGTGTTTGCTTCATATTAGTGGCAGTTAAAAGGCATTTCCCTTGGATTTGTTATAATCAAATTGTGGTTCCCTTGGATTAGTTGTAGCAGCTGAAGTTGGATAGTGTTTATTTGAACTGCTGGTAGTTAAATAGTGTTTCCTTAAATTGGAAATAGATTGGATAGAGTTTCCTTGGACTAGTGGTAGTGAGATAGTGTTTCCTTAATTTGGTAATAGTTTGATAGTGTTTCCTAGAATCATTTGACATTGGATAGTGTTTCCTTGAACTAGTGGTAGTTAGATAGTGTTTCATTAAATTGGTAATAGATTGGATAGTGTTTGCTTGACTTAGTGGTAGTTGGATAGTGTTTCCTTGAACTGGTGGTAGTTAGGTAGTGTTTCCTTAAATTGGTAATAGTTGGATAGTGTTTCCTGGAATCATTTGAAATTGTTTAAGTTTAAGTTGACAATAGTCACATGTATTTGTGACCAATAAAAATGTTGAATAACAGCAACTTTCCTCGGCTCATGTTATTTCACCAGACTATTTCAAGAAAACTTATTCCTTTCAGTCTTAAACATTAGCATTCTAGAATGTACACTTTAACCACTCTTCTAAACCCCATCTATCTTTGCAGGCATGGAAACATCAACACATTGGATGATGTATCTGATGGTGATGACAGTATCTTCAGTGGGGGCAGTTCTGGGATAGAGAGTGGCAGAAGTTCTGGAACTCTGTGGCATAGTGCTGTCAACCAAAACTCCAAGAGGCAGGATGATGGCCAGACATCAAGTCCACAGTTTGGAGACAGCAGCAGTAGGCCCAATCTAGGAGGTCTGGGCATGAGAAGTGGTGGATTTGGGCGTACCACTGGTGGAGACAGAGGAGCTTCTACAGGAACCGCCACTCATATTGGTGAAGGGTCTGCAGGGAAGCTTGATCAGTTTGATCGGACTGTGGGAGGCAAGGTGAAAGGAATGGGTAGAAAAGTTCCAGAACATGGTGGAAAGGATGATAAGGCTTGGGAATTTGGAGGTTCAAATTCAGGAATCGTTTTCAAAAGTGACAATGCTGAAGGTATTCAGTTTGGATTCGATGATGAGGGAGGATCTGATGTGAAGGGGAAACATTTTCAAACTTTCTACAACAGTGACTTTAAATTAGAACGGGATGAAGGGAGGAAGGAAGGTAGCAATATTAACACAGCACATGCTCAAACAAAGACAACCCATTCCCAGAATGCATCTGGTGGACAGATGGGCCCGGGACAGACTGCCAACAATAGATTTCCACAGGCAGTCCCAGATGTACATAAATTTGAAAAACCATCAACCCAATCCATTGCATCCTGTTCCACGACAACTCCGGTGCGTCAGGACTCGCTCTACAAGTCTAGTCACATGACTACTTCGACGTCGGCTTCTACGTCTGCTGCCACATCTACTTCCATGTCGTCCATCATTAGTGACATGGATGATATAGATGATGTGGATACCTTTGAAGAGACAAGTGCAGCCTCATTCAGCTATCCCTCCCAACCTGCAAGTAGTTTTAGTTTGGACATTCCTTCAGGCATGTGTAATAAAGAGAGGATGAAATCCTACTACAGCAAGAAGAAATAATGGTGGATGATATAGTGATATTTTACAGGCTGTGATTTGCAGGAAAAACTTACATGGCCATGTAATGGCTTACTTGACATAGATGCATGCTTGACAATCTCATATCTTTATGGAAACAAACATCTTTCAAATAACATTTTATGTTCATGCAGATGTTTGTTCAGAAATGGAACTTGTATGGCCATGAAATGGGGATTTTGTCAATACTGCATACTACATCTGCATGATCATATGGGTTTGATAGTCCAAAAAGAATTTTCTTTTTTAGGAGTTTTCAGAATATTTTTGATTTTGTCAACTCCATCAATGCATATGCCTAGATGTGATCTCTTGTTTATCATCAAAGTGCAAAAATATTTTCTGTTATTATCTGGTGTACTTTTCTCATCAGACTGCATGCATGTGTAACATAAGATTGGGTGGTACAGTGTGGTACCATGTTTGTAATGTCGTTCTGTCATGGTTCTCAACAATTCTTTGTGTGGTTCTGGAAAACATTCCACATTCTCCCGCTTCACACCAATGACTCAGTGTAGTTATATCAATGATGGATAATCGTATGACTTAGTGGTTCATGAACTTATGCACCCCTAAGACATAACACAGAGAGAGAGAGAGAGTGGGTTGCAATCCCAGATGAGACTCAACCTAACAAATGTATTTTGTGCTTCACTGAGAAAGTGCAAACCTTTATATAACATGTTATATTTGCCAACTTTCTAAATGACATTGTGTCTTCAAAATACCCACAGTTGAAAACCCCAGGGAAGCCTTACACCCTTGTACACTGTCAGTGTAATTCCAAAGAAGTATATTGTTATTGATTTCAGAAGAAGTCTGCCACTTGAATATGCGGTCCATTGATCACCTGATTTTACCGGCTCCTGTCACATGACCAGAGTACTGTTATTACATGCCTGGAGTACATGTACGGCAACAGACACTTATGTTTCTATGCAACTTGTATGAGTGGGAGAAGCTGTTGGTTGGGTTGGGGTTGCTTATCCTTTTCTGAGAATATCTGCTGTCATTAGTTATCTTCAGTGATTCAGACTTAGAGTTTTCACCGTAACTTTGCCTTACAGTTTATGTATAGATGGACAGTCTTATGACTTAGCTATGACTTTTATCTTGTGTTTATGGTGATCATATGTATGTTTGAAAACATGCAGAATTGTGTCCCAGAATGCAGGGTCCTGTGATTTGGGGCTCAAATTTCACATTTGCCCTGTTTGTCAGTGTCATGCTTGTCCTTGTGCGTTTCATCAAAGCAATAACACCAAGGCCAACATCACATTTTTTGTTGACACTGACTTGCTGAGATGTTGGTGAAGTAATGTTGTCATCAAAGTCAGCTGTCAGGAGGAATTCAGTCTGATGCAGGATTATCAGTATTCCATATAGCACCCCACATTAAGCCTTCACCAGAATGGGGCACAGACATGTGCAGGGAGATTCATCTGAAACTAACATGCCCTTACACACAGAGGATGTCAGTTGTAATATTTTCCTACACACAATAATGCTTCTTAATACTCAGTTCCAAGGACTTAATGCTAGAAGAAAATGTATGATGTCCAGTTTTGGATAATAAGAGATTCTTGTGCAACATTCCAGTTGTGACCACTGGACTGACACTATCATAAATCAGTGATAGCATGTTGGAATTAATATTATAACTTTGTGGCCCAGACCCAGTGTCGAGTAGTTAGCTCCTTTCATATCAGGGGAAGTGGGGTGGCCTAGTGGTTGAAGTGTTTGCTTGTCAGGTCAAAGACTTGAGTTCAATTCCCAGCATGGGTACAATGCGTGAAGCCCATTTCTGGTGTTCCCTGCTGCAGTTTTGGTGGAAAATTGCTAAAAGCAGCGTAGAACCACACCAACTCATTTCGTATAATTTTGTACATCCTTAAGTATTCCTATCATTCTAATCGTCAGCGAAGAAGCTCACTGAATATTAATATTCCAACCAGTTCATTGCTTTGTTGACTTGTGTTTGTCAAAACAGACATGTCACATGACTGGAACTGAATAAGAAACTCTTCTGGAATAACTTGTCTTGGTATTTGGAAAGTAACCATGTCTGAACAAAATATTGTATTTTAAATGGCAACGCAAGTTGTGAATAGTTTGGGGTGCTTCTCTTTGAAACGTATGGAATATGTTTTAAACTGTGCAGAATGTGCCACTGTCAAATCCTGTATCTGGGCAGAATCTGGGTATCATGGTTCAAACTGAATTCTTGTATCTTTACAGTGATCATGTTTTCCCGATATTTCATCACATCAAAGTGAAGATTCAGGTTAGAATTGGTCTTCAGCAACCCATACCCAAGCAAACACTTTAACCACTGGGCCACCCCACTACCCCTGATATGAAAGGAGCTAACTACTAGTCAGTGGGTCTGAGCCACAAAGTTATAACATTAATTCCAACATGCTAATGTTGATTCAGAATAGTGTTGTAAGAGGCGATTAACAGGATAGGGTGGTCAGACTTGCTGACTTGGTTGATACATGATGTATCCCAAATTTGTTCATTGATGTTCATGCTGACGATCACAGGATTGTCTGGTCCAACAAACCAACCAATCAATGTATGTGATGTGTATTTCCAGTCAATAATATGAGTAGCATGTTTTCAAAGCATGCTGAAGCAGATAATCAACTATACATACACAGAGTGTGTGTAATATAATGATGATATATTGGTGGTTTATTTGTGACTGATAGCCATACTTCATTCTGACTGGACAGTTTTTATACCCCAACCTTAAGAGGTCAGGGGTATTTAGTTCTGCCAAGGAATTCCGTCCGTCCATAAACTTGACAAATTTTCTTCAGCAAATAACTGTTGGTTTGTGATCACCTTCTTTATTTAAAGGAGAGATAAGGTGCAATTTTTGATGATGTTTTACTTTTTTCAAGAATGACAGCAATTTGCAAGCTTGAAAGTTTTATAAAGATGTTTTGCAGTTTGGAGAGCACCTTCTTTGTCAAAAGGGTGGTGTGGTAGCTTAGTGGTTAAAGTGTTTGCTCATCACACCGAAGGTCCAGGTTCGATTCCCCACATGGGTACAATGTGTAAAGTCCATTTTTAGTGTAACCCGCTGTGATATTGCTTTAATATTGCTAAGACTGTACTGTGTAAAACTATACTCACTCACTCACTCTTTCTCAAAATGATAGATGTAGTGCAAAATCTTTGTTCGGATTTTCTAATTTTTAAAAAATTTACATTATTTATTTGCCAAAAAAGCACCATGAAAATATGTGTTAAACTATTACTTTCAGTATGTTTGTATGGTTTGGTTTGGGGATTACATTTTCCACGTCTAAGGGAGCGGCACAGTGAAAGGTTGAACTTTACAATCTTTGAATTGATTGCTTTCAATTTTGGACTGTATCTTTTTTATATAGGAAAGGTGCAGTGTTTGATGCAGATAATATTTTTATCAAGGTTAGTCATGGTTGAGTATACTGGGGAGCCTTGTTAATTACGACAATTACAATTGAATGTTTGTGTGAAACTGAATTGACGTTATGGAATTATCTCCTCTCTGTTATGTCTTCAAAAGTTTTTACCAAATATGACTTAATTGAAATACTTTCTCATTACTATGATGGGGCAGTCAGGTAGCCTAGTGGTAAAAGCATCTGCGCATCGTGTTGACGACCTATGTTCGATTCGTACATGGGTACACTGATTCCTCTGTATGTTGCTAGAATATTGCAATATATAGAATAGTGGTGTAAAAAATCTTGCTCACTACTAGTATTTTTACTGACATTGTATATGTTCTGTTTCTCCCATGTCACTTTATCTGTGTAACTGTGACCATTCATTCCATGTGTTTGGATTCCATAACTGCACACATCCTACTCTCTTACATTCACACATCTAACTTTGTCCTTTGGTTACAGTCGTTTGATCAGCTGAAGATGGTGGGGTAGCCTAGTGTTAAGGCGTTTGTCACGCCAATGATTCGGGTGTGATTCCTCACACAGGTAAAATGAGTGAAGCCCTTATCTGGTGTCCCTTGCCATGATGTTGCTGGAATATTGCTAAAAGAGGCATAAAACCATACTCACTCACTACAATTACTTGATCAGCAATATATATCCCTGGTGCAAATTTCATTACTGGTGTATTGTCCTGTTTTATGGAAAATGCTGCTTAGGTTTTAGTCATTTTTGTAACATGATTTAGAAATATTTTGTAAATATTTTCAGTCTAAACAGTGATGAGATTTTCATCTTTAATTACTTTCCAAATGACTCATTTTACAGCTGCTTATGTGGCAATGGGGTAACCTAGGAGTTAATTATTATGCTATCATGACAAAGACATGAGTTAAATTCCTCAGATGAGTGAAATGTGTGAAGCCCATTTCTGGTGTCCCTCACAGTAATATTGCTTGAATATTGCCAAGTGCGGCATAAACCCAATTCACTTATCACTGCTGCTTATTGATTTGCCTAACTGCTTTTTGCTTGATGGTTTTCAGTTTTTGGCATGGGATCTGTTGAACTTATTTGTTATATACTTCTCCTTTTAGCCATTTGTTTTGTAGGTCAAGCAAATGCTTGTTTCAACGTTGTCCTTTTTGTCTCTGAGGTGAAACAATGTAAAGTTCCTTCATGTAAGTAAAATCATGGGTTTTCTTTGGGCTTTTTTGTGGTTTGACAGATGTGAAAAATCAATAATTGCAACCTTTCACAGTGATCTGAATAATATTATATTGCTGTCTGAACAAGTCTATATTGTTGTGTTAGTCTTGCAGTGTAGACTATTGCATATGTAGTGGCTCAGGTTTAGCCCTAGTGGTTAAGGCTCATCGTCCCGAAGAGTTCCATCCGCCACATTGGTAAAATGTGTGAAATCTATTTCTGGGATCCCCTACCTTGATGTTGCTGGAATTGGCGTAAAATCCAACTCACTCATTGTATGTGTATTTATTGTAGGACATACGTTTGCAACCAGTATGTTATGAATGGGTGAGTTTAGTTTTACGCTGCATACAGCAATATACCAGCAGCATCACAACAGGGGACACCAGAAATGAGCTTCACACATTGTACCACCCATCAGTATATTATGATTTATGGGAGTTCCATATATATTTTGGTGATATTTCTATGAAATTGTGTGTATAACAAAATACACATCTGTCTAAATATTTATGTTCCCAACCCTTTTAGTTCTTTGACATTTCAGCTTCCTATATTTTCCTTGATGTGCCAGGTATGTTCACTAGTCAGCTTGTAAACCAGAGTGCCATATATCAACCCAACCCAACTGTGATTGGTTGACTCAACGAAGAAATATATCAAATAACATGCCCTATGGCCTTGCTAATATTTTTTGTTAACATTTGGAATATTCTACATTATTATCATTAAAGCCCTTATCCAGAATTTAGAATATTTGTTGTTTTTGATGATTAAGACAGCTGTAACAATAACTGCTACTAGTACAACGTTGAAGTCAATTACAGTATGTTTGTAAGAGGAAAAATATATCTTTACTTTGGGAAAAGAAGGGGCTTTGGACTGACAAAGTGTGACAATTCCTCAACAAGCTGGTTAAGAGAGGCACCTATTCCTGTGACGTAGGGGACACTGATATGGGGCGGAAAAGGTACCTATTTGGATAAATAAAACATTGTTTGACATGCTGATGGCATTGGTTCAATTCCTCAGTTGGGTACAACATGTGAAACCCATGTCTGGCATCCCCTACCATGATATTACCGGTATATTGCTTAAAGTGATCCAAAACTAAACTCACTAATTCACTTTTGATATCAAATACATCATCATTTTTTTTTAAAGTTTAAAAAGCAGAGACTTGCTTGAGACTTGACTTGTTTACTGAAAACAAAAAAATTTATGAGTGTAATGCTTCATATCAGAAGATATCACTGTGAGATTCTTCACTTTGATTCTATTCATTGTTGTTTTGCATTGCATTCTGCTGTTTACGTCTGTTGGAAAGTGTCGTCTGATCTCAACCAAGTGATATCTCATGCAAAGCATGAAATTGAATTCTTCCAGTAATTTGCTTAAAAGTGATTGAAAATGGTTGATGTAGAATATTGCAGGATTTAACTCACCAAAGAATATTATTGGCTGACAGTATTCCATCATTACTTGATGTACGTGTTTCAAATTGACTCCATAGGTGTCTTATCTGCTAACATTTGAGTGCCAACGGTTATTTTCCGAGTATTTTTATATCTTGACACAATGGCTATATATATCAAATATGTTAAAAAAAACTTGACATGTCACGAATAGTTTCTACACTGGAATCTTTACCCAGTTGATATGACAATGGATGGAAATGTAGTTCAGTTGGTATGCCCTGCTAACAAAACTTGTTGTGCACTAAAGATTTTCATAAATCCAACATTACTAGTTTCTGAGTTTCCATATTTGCTGTATGGTCGGCTCTAGTTAGTGCATGTTAACCTGTGCTTTGAAAATTTATTAATGTAGAAATATATGATGGTGAAATTAGGTGTTAATGATGCCACAAGATCATTGATTAAAGTGCAGTTTTAGCTAGTGCTGTATTTCATTTCCATAGGTAACAGTTTTGGTGTTTGATATTTCCTTAGGCTTGCACTTATTAGTATTGAAGAAAGTTCATTATTTGTCAAGTGTGATTCCATTTCATAAATATCGTAGTCATGGATTTACATGACATGAATTCCTGCGTCCTATATGTATAAAAATTGTGAGTGGACACTACAAAATTTATTAGGGCATCCACAGGGATGCGGAAAACGTCCAAATACTTTTGTAAACTTCCTGTCAAGTAACAATAAGTTATCACTGAATTTGTTGCTAGCCGAGTTATAGTATCATTTGCAATTTCATTACTGAATTAATTAATTACTGTGTTGATCATGGTACACAACACAATAACAGTATTAATAATATTTAATTTTCTAGGACCCCAATATTGTTGTCCAGGACCCCTAAATATTATAAGCATGTGTCCCAGTTAAGCTCAAATACAGGACTCCAGTGAAGTACTAAGAACAATACAGATTTTGTTTGTCTTTAAGTGGTATTCTCTTTATCTGTGGACATGGGAGATTGATGACTTTTCATGTATCCTTTTTGAGATTATCTATATTTTAGATGAATTTTCAGTAACTAAGGTACTTTTAGTTATGTGTAGCATGTAACATGACCTGTGGGCACTATTGAAAAGTAAGCCTGCTTCCTGCGGGAAATGCCCAAGGGCACCGTGGGGATTTCCCAAGTGACGAGGGCTTACTGTTCAATAATGCCCATAGGTAATGTTATATCCGGCTTATAAACTGACCAAAGATACATACTGTAGATATTATTTCGATGTTTTGTGTTCACTGATGTAATCAACTGGGATGAGACTGGCAGCTGACGACTTGACTTGTACGTGCAGTGCATGTGCTTCGCACGCACTAACTGTGCCCTGCACATGCATTGCCTGCAGTACCTGTCTTGCTGAGAAACACGTGATTTGTACAGAGAAACAATCTCTTTCTTCACAATGATCCTTCGTAGCCTAGTGAATAAAACTACCAGGCCAGTAAGCGAAGGGTTACAGGTTTGAAACCGTATGTCGGCACTACATTGAAATTTGTCAATAATGTCATATTTTACAATCATATTCAGTGATGTTGAGACAAAGTCATATCAGTCTTCAGTAATGAGTCAATGATCCGGAACAGAGGGACATTACTAAGATTATGCTCAGATCAGAGGGACATTATTAAAATAATACCTGGGTGAGGGGGACATTATTAAGATAATGCCAAATTCAGAGGGACATTATTTAGATAATTGCCCAAGGAAGCGAGATTGTATCAGATTTGAAGGATATTACGAAAAAAGTGTTCCCCCGAGAACAATAGAGTGACATCACTGAAGGTTTCTAAGGTACCTTTAGAAATGCATGAGTTTACAAGTCAAGTCAGGGTCACATCTTTACCTATTTCACTGTTCCTTACCACCCCTGTGCTTGTTTGATGCCAAATGATATGTAGACATGAAGCTATGTTACATTGCAGAAAAACCCATACAATAGCAAACCCCTGTTTAAACTTGGGATCAGTAGCAGCAGCAGCAGTAGCAGTTTACGGAGTTTATCAGAAGCATAAGTGCGGTTAACTCACTGATAAAATTGTACGATTGTGACAAGAAGTTTACCAGGTAACACTATCCAAGATATGATGGTAAAAAATTAGCAACTCAGAAAAACAGCATTGTGAGACTGACATTCAGTCCAACACGTTTACGTCTTGAAATCCCTCTTACTTGTACCTTTTCATTACAAGGGTGCCAGGTGATAATTATAAACAGCTGTATCAGGTGTTTGGTATGTCCATCATGAAGGTGTTATGGCTCGAAGGTTTAACTCACAAACACAGCTCTTCATTGTCGGCAAAGTAATCTGCACGTAATGAAGGATCTCCTTGATATGGTAACAAGATAGGCAACTTTTCTTATAGGTTTGTGTGTCAAATATTAAATAATTTCTGTCACTGGCAAATCAATATGGCCATCTTATGTTTACAGGAAAGATAAAAGTTTTAATTCAGAAAACTTCTGCAGGAGCTTGCATTGTCATTGGCTTATGGTATCCTCACAAAATGGAATATCCTCTACTTTTTTAAAAAGTATATGGGCCCAGTTTTCAGTGGCGTAAAAATTGGGCTTTATGAGACATCCGGTATATCAGTACTGGCAGTTTGTCCTTTCTCCTTTTTGATCTTATTGTTTCAATTAGTGTGTGACAGTTATGCTGGGCCGAAAACTGTTCTGTCTGATTCAATCTGACCTTCAGACAAACAACCCATGCAAGTCTAGAGTATGTGGTCTAAATTTGATGAAGAATGGCAATGTGTTCCTTTTTATTTCTATTTACGAATACTATTTAGAAATGATTTTTGTGAGTAAAATATGTTCATTTAGAGACTACATGTCACTACTGATAAATAATTTCACTTGACAGCCAATATGTGGAGGAATATTTGTTCACAGACATATTTTATTGACATAAAAATTCAGATTAACAAGTAATTATTTGTAAGTGGTCCTGCTACTACAGTATTGGGCAACAAAATTAAAAAAAAGCCAAAAACAGTATTTGGAATTACTTTCTGTCTTCATGGCCTATGCCATCCTAAGTATTCCTTCCTAACGTGTGAATAGAAATATATATCTTACTCTGTCTGTTACAGATGAAATAAACTTCACTATTTTTCAAACTTTTTTTTGTGTTTTCATTGAACAGGTAAACTCTGCCTTACACTTTATCCTGAGAGGACACAAGGTGAATATTCCCTGAATAGGGTTGCATGAAAAATTTAACTAGCTTGAAAATGGAATGGTCACAGATCTTCCAGAGTATGGAAAATTAACTGAAGCTCCTTTTCAGGTTAAAGAGAATTGTTTTATCAAACTATACAAACGACTGTTAGTTATTCATCACCTGAATCTAAAGGCAGTTTTTGTAAATTTTCGGTCTAAGCATAATAGTTTGCAAAACATGTAAAAACTTCCCCCAGTATATCAGAACCCATGGGTTGTATGTTCACCCTGGGGCATACATTTCATAACTGCACTATGTTCACAACATCTGATTGAAAAGATGACGATCAAACTTAACTTGATATTGCAAGACTTACAGTTGAAGAAAATACACCATGGCAAGTTATTGGCATGGAAGCAAGTGGCCATCAGTGAACTGAATGATCACATGCCACTGAAATAAATTGGAGCATGTTAGCAATACAGGCACGTGCTCACATCTGGGGTGTAATTCATGATTCAGTTGATATATATCAATGATTGATGAATATGTCAATACATCAAAGTCTTTTATTAATACAATGGCATATTTCAAATACAGCATGTCATACAGCCATTTAAGGCCAACCTTTTTCACGACTGATCACGAAATCCCAATTACAGTTACAGACTAGCCTACTGGTGTATTTCAAGTGATGGCATTCTGTGTTATTTGATACTGTCATGGGATCCAGCAATTCAAACACTTTGTTCACACTTCCTAGTTCATGAAATTTGACAAGGGTTATGTGCTGTGTTTTCCGTACAGGATATGGCCATAACTGTGCACTACTTTCTTGTATATTTCTCTCCGTGGAAGTGGACATTTCCAGATATAGATAAGATTATAAGACGAGTCTATTGTCATCATCAAAATCATGGCAATTAATTTGATTAAAGAAAGTTTCAAATTTGGATTTGTGGCAAGACAATGCCAAATAAATCATCTTAACCAACAATCTCATTCATCTTGGACAACAAACTGATTTTAAATAAACCCAATATATCTTATCAGATAAGAAGGGCTAAATTTATGTGTTCTCCAATGCCTTTACATGTACCAAAAACTCAGTTGAAATTACTGTTACTTTATGGGGACATGGCTGTAATAAGGAGTCAAACCAATTTTATTTTACTTATAACAGAGCGAGCAACAATGATATCTGCCAATGGAAAATATTACATCTAGCTTCACCATCTCCATACATAACTGAAACCTTTTTCTGGTTACACTGCCTCTTCTCATTGAGTGAGTGAGTTTGGTTTTGCACTGTTTTTAGCAATATTCCGGCAATCTCACACCAGAACACCAGAAATTGGTTTCACACAATTTCCCCGTGTGATAAATCGAATCCGTGCCTTCAGTGTGACAACTGAACACTCTAACCACTGGTCCACCCCACACTTCTCATGGAAGCAATTCTTGCTAATAAGATTGCCACTGTTACCTAAGACACAGGAAACTGAGACACATGTTGATAAAAGGAATCCTAGTTACCACTCATTCAACATCTATAATATACTCCCACTGATAATACTATCACACTGGGCTATATTATTAACAGCTGTTTGTATAGACTGGCATGTCAATACCTCATTAACACAAACATTATGACATTGTAATAATTCACAAACACTCTATAATTAAAATCAGACATTTATTGATACACTTAACAGAAAACAGTTAACACAGCTACACTAGCAGTGTTGTTTATGCTAACAGTTAACCAGGTAGACAATAAATATTAAGTATTTGGTGGGTAAAACTTCATTGTTACCATGAAGATCATGCTTATAAAAGCAGTAGACATTGTAACACAAAATGGACCTATACTCAAACACAAAAGTAACTCCAAACACAGTAATGTTTTGAATGAAAGGAATTACATTATAGGTTGTTTACTGGTCACAAGGGGACCATGGGTTGAGGTACCCTTGATGTTTGTTTATGTTCCCTGAGCCCGAAGTGCGGTAAATAAATATGTTGTTCACTTATCAGAAGGGGGAACGAGCGAACAACGTATTTATCTCATTGAACATCTCAATGTTAATTTTGAACTGTTTGAGGCATGGGTATAGGATCGTACACTTCAGACAACCTGTGTGAATCAAACGATTCGAATCTTGCATCTTGCTGTTTTTTCCCGTAGGCACTGTCTTAGTAAAGTCGCTGCTATGTAATTCCTACTGTTAATATTCACAAGGACTACATTTGAATGTTTTGTCAAAATTTATTTATTGGAATTTTTTCGTAGCCATTGCTAGATATGGTGGATGACACAAGAAAAACAGATTTAGAGTTATCTCCCTTCCATTGATTTGCATTCGTAAAACATCAGTAATTTCAGTGCATCATGCGTAATGCAATGTTACTCAAGATAACCACCACTAAGTACCGAATGAGTTGCTATTGGCAGTGGGGTGTATTGCAATACACCTCGCTAGTACACGGGGTGCATTGAAAATAACAGAAGAGAGCTCAGCCAATCAGAAAGCGACATGTATGTGTGAGGTAAGATAAGTAATTATGTTTATAAACATAGCTTTGCTTAATTCACAGTGTCTACATGGAACAAACACTATGTCAAGAGTGTGTCTGTAAATATTGTTTTACCCAATATTAGGGCAAGGGACATGGGAATAGGCTTCATGTGAGCCATGAACCCAGGAATTAGGTGTGACAAGTAAACACGTTAACTGCCTGGCTATTCCACCATCTCCAAACAGCTATTGTGATCTAACTGAGGGTGACACTTTAGGAACCACTGTATGTTTAGAATGGGGAAAATATAACAATAATAATATTCATTTTTCTAAATCAGGACTGCTGAGTTCAAATACAGGTTAGGCTACTTGAAAATTGGGACCAGTCCAAAGAATGAATGGAATGAAAATATGACGATGCACATCTGATTCCATTCTCTATTATATAAATCTGAATCAAAGTTGTTCAGTAATGGCACAAAAATGGAGACTACCATTTTGTAGAAGCAATACTGGTATGTATAATTTTTACTTCCCTCCTTGGTAGAATGTATCAATCAGTGACAGTGTGACAAGGTAGTATCTGAAGCTCTGTTTAAATTTGAATGAAGAATATAAACAAATCTACAGAAATCTGATATGGTCAATTGTCAACTAAATTCAACATCTGTATTCTTAAAAAATTAAAAGAAGCATCCAAGGTACATACTTCTAAAACATCACTTCACGATGAACAAGAAGTCAAAATTACTTTTGTGTTTGAGTATATATTGCACATCATCATGAAGACTCACTAATGATAGGTGTCCTCACAGGTACAATGAGGCCAATGTCCTGTTGCACAAGATGATCTGAGCTCTACAATGAACTCAAATAATTAACAGCCTTGCAATCTAAGAGATTATCACTTTGTGCAAGGGGCCTGAATCAGGTGATACATTTACTGATGACAACAAAATGATTCAATGAAACATAATCATGGCAACACAACATGAAAGCTAGTTATACATTATTGTACTTTGTATTCCATCACAGCACTAATTAATTACATAGGAACAGTTTCATTGTTTGTAAACATCATATCTAACAGGGTGTGAATATAATACATATATCTGGTTGAAAATCTTAAAATCTGGAAAGTTTTGTATTATTGTATTATTGGCAGTGAGTGAGTGAGTTTAGTTTTATGCCGCTTTTAGCAATACTCCAGAAATATCGTTGGTGGCACAGGAAATGGGCTTCACCCATTGTATCCATGTGGGGAATTGAACCTGGGTTTCAAGCAAAAGCTTTAACCCCTAGGCTTCACTAACACCCCTTACTGGCAGTGGGTCATAATATTGAAAGTTTTGTGAAATCAAACTGCTTATGCACAATATACTAGATGAATATGCAGCCGTTTGATGAAACGATAACTCAACATCAAATTTTCAGAACTGCAGGTCAGTACTGCTGTAGCTGACAAGGAAGGCCGGAAGGTGGAGTTTGTTACATTTGGCTAGGATATGTCAGGGACCCATTTCACAAAGCGATTGTAACTTTCATACTCTAACATAGACTTATGAGTGTCGTAGCATTACGATAGCTGTGTGTACAGGTCCCCTGGACAACTCGGTGTTATGTGGGACGGACAAGATGTGACAAGTTAGTCAACTTTCCTGACCTGGAGTGACAAGGTTCAGAAACGTAATATGGGAATATATATTTAATTATGGACTGGCTTATTGACAGTTTATGAAATAAAGCCTGTCCGATCACCTGAGATGGGCTAAATTTCTGACGGATGGTCTAAATTTACTCGTAGCTAGCAGGAGTGGTAAAAATTTTAGATAACATGTGCTCTACATCAGAGTAGATACACCACATCTTAAAATAATATTTTTTTAAACTGAGCATTACATTTTGACTTGAAAATTAGCTCAAAGCACTGAGTTGACAAATATTATCACTTATAAGATATCACCTATTGATGGACTGAGTAAATACATGTCTCAGGTTCATTAAATTATTCATTGTAACTAAAAATTTCATCATTTTCTCTAGATTGTCTGGTCTGGTTAAATCCATTTAGGGCTGGTAACATTTTGAAGTTACATATTGATATTTGAAGTGACTAAAACATATACATCACCTTACATTTTAAGTTTGTAGTTGTTCAGCTGAGATACCCTCATCATGAACCTGCCATTTTGGCAGTATATTCCTGCATGCAAAACTTTCCAGACTTACATTACAGTGAATCTTCAGGTACAACATATAATATAAACTGATACCTAACATTTGTGAGATTTGAATGATATGCAGTCAATTGCCACACAAGTAAATACCCCTGCATGGTGTTACTGATCATCAATACAAATGTTGCCATTGACTTTAAATATCAAGAGTGATGACCCACAAAGATGGCCTCTTCATCTAATGCGCATGTTGTCACAGTTACACAAGTGATTCATTGAAACAACTGAGCTGATTTGTAACAATATAGATTTGAATCCTCGAACGTACCTGCAGTTGTCAAATTTCTTAAACGTCCAATTTTGTAATTATGAAACTGTAGCTCACCTGGATAAGAAGTCATTATGGATCCTGACAACAAAATTTGCAAACACAATATTCTATGATCTGCTAATATTGAGAATGCAAGACTTCACAAATGTGAACTAATACACAGATGAAATAAGCTATTATTTGTCTGTTAGCTGTTTAATGCTAACACATGACCACCCAATGAACTTAATCACCTTCTTGACAAACATGGGTTGCTGAAGACAAGTCCCAACCAGGATCTAATCAAATATCAATTGACAATATAGAGTAATGATCTTGCAATTACAAAACAGATAAATTTACACTTTCAACTGGGGAGAAGGATTTTAACAACCCCTATAATGGTGATAAACATTGAAACTAGCAGGAACCAAGTTTCAGCTTCATTGTCAAGTGTTCCTGTGGAGATGATATTCTCAGACTCCAATAACAATAGACAAGCAGGGGATGGTGCTACCTTGCTCTTCTTGAGTAAGGTATGTAAAAAATGCATTTTGGTCTATACATCAATATTGTCATGTCACTATTTTGGAGTATCCACGAAGTAAGAGAATATATTTCCTATTAAATAGACAAGAAAATAGCTTTTTAAATCTCCGCATCTTCATATATCACTACGATATATTTTAAGGATAACATTGCAACAATTCATTTCAAATCAACTAAATACAAAGTCACTATTAGCCCATGGACAACCTTAGAAGTGGCCATTTCCTAGAGAATCAAAGTGTTTATAAAAATAATCTAAAATTATAGCTTAATTTCCAACTCTATTAAAGTCCCAATACAGTGGAATGTTACTTTCTGTTCCTAAGCTAAATCTAAATAAACTAAAACCACTCTAAAACTTTCAAATAAACATGACGATGTGTCATACCTGGTAAAGTCACAGGCAATTTTCATTAAAACAATCCTTGTACAACTATTACAAAAAATCAAAATATGCTAAAAATACATACAAAATATAGAACTCTAAAACTGTGAAAATTGGACCCTAGAAACCTAGCACAGAAAACAAGCAGAAGCTAACAAACAGTGAAACCTTTGTAACTGTCACTTCAAATTCTTATATCAAAATGACTTCTTAATCCCAGAAGAATACTAAATCAGTATTTCACTCTTAATAACGTCTGATTTTATGTGCGAGTGATTCTAGTTTTACCTATTTAGCGTATGAAAAGGTTTAAATATTTTGGGAAACTGAACCCATTCCATAGGCCAAACAACTGAACACTTTACCCATTAAGCTACCCCAACTTCCAAATTGTTTTTCCCCTGTGAACTCGGACTTGTTAAACTGCTTTGCTTCACAAAGAGTTTTTTCATTCTGTCAGATCTATATATGTGACATATTTGAAGAATTTCACGTAATAAATGTACCTTGATATTTTGATATGTTTAATTGCTGTTGGTTAACCTGGCAAGGTGATAGTAAATATTTCTTGTTATTTGATTCATATCTCATTTCATGCCTTTTTCTCTGGTTATCTAATCTTGAAACGTTTTCTGATGGTTCTAAACAGTTTACATTCAACATTTCGTGATTTCACATTCACATGTTTTATAAAAGTTAAGCAACAAATAATGCCTATCAAAATTGTAAAATAGAGCTGTGAAACCAATTTTCTGTGGTTCTCTTCAACCTGAAATTCTATGATTTTGAGATGAACAAGATGGCATCTTATGCTTCAGAGATAACACAACCTGCACTCTGAACAGGACAAATTCAAATAAATATTCATCATGACAATCGTTTTAAACTAATACTTTTCACCAAGCCAAATGGCACATTTCAATATTGAAGATAGAGAAAGACTAGCTTTTATTCACAGAACAGTCTGAAATAATGTGTCCCCCAATCCCATAAAGAACATTCACAACCAGTCAAATTGCAGAGTTAAAAAGGCTTCACTGTATGAAGAATACTGATGCTACATTTGAAAGAGTACAAACTCCTGAATACTGTCTGATATGTAACCATGAAAACTGGAACAACTTATCTGACCGTAAACATAATACCTCTATGAGATGAACACTGCAGTTCTGCATCTACAATGTGTAACCAAATGAGACAAATCTTGTTTTAAAAAACTAAGAGTCTATTTATATTTTTGGCATATTTAACATACTCTGCAAGGCACAAAAGTGAAAACTAAAACTGAAGCCAGACCAAATATATGTCTTGCTTTATGGATCCGCTTGTCATATTTTTTACAAAAATAGGAAAAAAAACCCCAATTTCCCCACTCAAAAGATAAAATTTGAATGCTTTTATTGGCCAAAAAAGTAAACTTATTGATACAAGAAATTTATTTAAGAGTACACTTCATAGATTGCCAGAAATAAAATACTCTTGGTTTTTGAAAGGAATATTACTTTCACTAGTTTTTTATTTTTTCCCTCCTGTCTTCAGGTTTTCTGAAGGCAAAAATCTGTAAAACAAGAAATAAAACTGGCCTGGCCTGATCTTTTTCACTACCCCAGAAGAATGTGATAAAGGATTTGTATTAAAAATATTTCTGGGCTGAAACAAAAATATTTTTTTTTCTCAGTTTTAACTCACTAGTCAGTACGATGTGACTAATAACAAGGATGAATTCACAAAATCCACACAGAAGTTACACATGAATAAAACCAGACACATATACTCTCACGTTTCAAGACAATCACAACATATCACAATAATTCTGTGTTTTTTACACTTGACGACGAGCAACATGTAACATAATCATAATATTCAGATGCTAATGACAATCTGCCCAAATTGTTCATTTTGTGGTTTATAAGTCATCACAACTGCAGCAGCAGTAACAGATTGAGGGAGTTATATTTTGGGACACCAGAGTCAGTACTGTTTCATGTCACAGAAATGATACAGACACATACCAACTGGGCCCATTGTTTTATCTTTTTCTCATATACCAGGAAATTCTGGAGACTTACAGCAAATATACTTAAGTGTATTTTAAAAAAAATTTAAAACAAACCCAAACGCCAATCTGATATCCTTCGCTACATCACTGACCACATCAAACAATCAGTTCTTATTTACTACAAACACAAGTGGGTATTTTTTCCACAAAACAAACCACGAACCCCTCCATCACCCCAACCCTACCCTAGAAATCACATGGACCCTCCCTTACTGTTATTTCTTATAAACATTGCAGATTCTGAAGATGTGTGTGATAAATAACAAGATGAAGATAATCTCAAAATCTGCAAGTGATGATGACCAAATAAGATATGTGCGTAGATAAGCACTACTATACAGGATTGTTGAGTGTGAAGTTAAAACAATGCTTCCATTCACAATAAAAGTTTCCTTTCAGTCAGTCAAATGTGTAGTCATATCTATATAGCATATAGCATTTGTACAAGCATAAATAATTGTGACATTTGTCACAAAATATTGCCTCAGCCCATATATTCTGAAACATCTCAATGCATTCTCAGTTTTCATGACTTTTTGTTTCACCAAAACTAAAGCTTAAAGTCACTGACACAAGATTATTGATTTGACTTCTTGCAAGTTGATAAAATACATCAAATATTTACAAACTTAACTCTGTAACATAATTTACCATTAAAAATCAAGACACATCTTTACAGATTTACTTCCTTTTCATAAATCTCAAATTTGAGGACTTTACATGAAATAAATATATGTATTATGATTGTAATTTAGGTTTACAAGGTGTCTGTCACAATTATGTTTAATGTATATTTGATTCGATATCCATGAAGATTGTATAAGGAGACAAGCATACTCCTCAATATGAACAGTAATAACATGCCACCTAAGGGACCATTCATAATTTAAGTCCAGGACGTTGGGGTGTGATGATGTATTTTAATGGAGATGCATGTACAATGTGATTGACTCCTCCCTTGAAAAACAACCCACCATCATGTCATGTACAAAAACAAAGGAACCTTTCCCATATTTTTTTTTATTTTCTGCACATTGTTTTGCACAAATTTGATGACACTCATCTACCTTCCCAGAACAAAAGAGACCATCTTCTCTCTCCTCAATTCATCATCAATACCCCTAGTTATAAATTAGGTACGGACCCTAATATCTAGTAAAACAGTAATGGGGACTAGATTTTCTGAAGACGTATCCTCCCTTTGGATCAACAAGTTCATCTTTAGGGATGCAGTACACGCATATACAAACACTCTCAACAGAAATGCCATTATGAATAATGCTGTTTGTTTCCCTCAGGAGAAATTACTTGTAAATGAGGATTAGTGAGGGAAGGAAAAAACTGACATTAGATTCTGGATAATATTGGGTTGTAGGATTCCAACTGCAAAAATCGATCAAATCAAACCAAAATGAGGTCTGTTGAAAAGGAACAGCTAGCACTGAATCACAAAAAGATAAACATTATCAAGCATTAAACATTTCATGACCTATGCATTCAAATATATATTCTCATGTGGCCTTTTAGACATTCATTGTTCAGAAAGCTACCAATGTTAATCTAAAGTGATTACATCAAGCACTGTCTCCATTTTCAATCTTCTGACCTTACAGTGTTGATAAGTATTAGCAATACAGTCATCACAGTAACAGCACATTTAAACACACACCACAATATTGCTACATACAGTAGCTCTTTACAATCCTTTCATACTATTTATCTAAAGCTTTCTCAGGCTTTGCATGAAGATGCAGTTGTTTACCATGTTTACCATGTGAAGACTGATATCTTGGAATGTGAACAGCATCTACAAAGGTATGAAGGGAAGAATGGCCATCTTTGAATATGTACGTGAGTACAACAGCCATCTTGGATTACATGTGGTCCTCTCAGTTAGTTGATATCACCAACAATTATCTCACAACATCAAATTTCATGTTCTTACTTGTGCAGTTTTAGGCAAATGTGAAACTGAAAGCTTGAACAACACAAAGCCTATTGATCAATGAGTGTTAAAATCTGTATTCTCACACTCAAGTATTCTAGCCTCGCTGTCATTCAAAATGCAGAAACTGCATGGGGAACTACTTTCTCACACAATGTGCACAACCTGTAAGATGGAACTACTTCCCACGACTGAGATTTTATATGTTTCTTGGTTGACAATTTCATTTTCTGATATATTTAAAGGTACTACATTTTGGCACTATTTATGTTAAATATTAACTGAATAATTTATCTTGCAGTTCCGATGTGGAGATTTCTGGAAACAGTTTCTCTGCTAGAATCTCCAGGAACATGTACAGCAGATGCCGATTGAGTTTCTCATACTGCAGGATGTCCATGATCTGATCAGCTGCATTGTCATAATCCTCCGATCCCGCCAAATGTTCAATGAAGTCTACAACATAACAACGATGGGAAATTAGAACTGATTCTTCATGGAAGGATGGCAAGACGCTTCCCATGAAAACGTAAATCAGTTATAGATAACACCTACTGAGAGTGCCATTAAACAGCAAACAGACAGACATAGATAATAGCTTCGTTATTGACTTTATACCACTTCTTTCCCTGTTATCAGGAGACTACTGAAAAAGTGCATGTTGAGTTTAAATATACAGACACTGATATCAATCCCACCCAAAACCCCTGTGGAAAAATGTACACATCCATTACACATACAACAGTAGTCAACCGATGATGGGAAGGAGGTAGCAATGAAGTGTTGGTAAAACCAACAAATAAGCACTGATATGTTTTTGACAAATCTAGAATTTGTAGAAAGCAATCAAATATGGAAATGAAACCCACTATGATAGGTTTCTGACTGCTGAAAGGATGCAGCTCTGTACAGCAAAACACTCAACGTCTTAAACAACTCCAGGCCATTCCAGGCTAAATATCAAACAGGCTGTCATACATAGATAGCTACTTTGGTAAACAAACTGACCACACCAGACAACATACTGCTTGAGAAGCCTTGAGCCCTCAACTAGTTTGTTAAGTGTGATCTTGTTACGTCATCATTTCCATCACAATGTCCAATGTGGCAATTTGCTTCAATAAGTTAAGACAATGATGAGTGATTCCTATATATAAGTAAAGAGAACTCTTTCTTGTTATTCCACATCATGGTTTTAGTTCATAGTGCATGCTGTGTAAGCACATGATAAGTGTACCAACATTCGACACATATCATCACTAACCTGGAAAGAAATCTTTCAGACATTGCTTGGCTTGTTTCCGTGTTGCCTCCTTCTCACTCTCCTGTTTAACTGGCTTGTCTTCAGTTGATAGCTTCCCTTCTGGCCATATCGCTTTACGCAAGAGCTGAGAGTAATACACCCAGCGTTCTGGTGATGTCAGGTAGCTGATCTGGTCAGACAGCCACCTGGCGGCAAAATGGGGAATTAAAAACATTTGTATTGTTCCCATGATACTGCAGTCTGCAGGTGCATTATTTAAATCATCACCTTGTTATTAAACAATACCACATAAAGTTTTAAAAAGCATATACAGAGCTCAGAGTGAGTGAGTGAGTTTTGCTTTACACTGCTTTTGGCAATATTCCAGCAATATCACAGTAGGGGACACCAGAAATGGGCTTCAAACATGTGGAATTCAACCACAGGTCTGAAGCATGACGACCCAACGCTTTAACCACTAGGCTGACACAGTATATACAGGAAGAATCATTCCTCAAGCCTCACAGATTTTTATGTTTGGTTAGTGACATATCCGATATCTGAAGACACTACCTGTCAAGTGCCTTTCCAATCACAATCCTTGTCACAAGAAGCACTCTTTCACGTGTCAGCCAGTGCTCATGACCTTGGATGGTCTGGAGAGCCAGGTCAAGGACAGCATTGGCAAGGGGAAGGTCAGGTATAACTTGACCCTTTCCTGAAAAGATAATCATATTTAGTAAACATGTCTGTGTAAACTGGTTGGTGCTGTGTTAATTGAAAGATGACAACAATTCAAGCCTTACTACGAACAAAATCATATAATATCTAAATGGGTTAGAATACTGAGAATATGAACGAATGAATAAATGAATAAATAAATGAGTAAATGAGTGAATGAATGAATGAATGAATGAATGAATGAATGAATGAATGAAACATTTCTAGTGTGTTAGAAAGCTGAGTTAACCCAATGAAGACATGTCCCTTGACTACAAAATTGTTCCCAATAAAACAGTAGAGACTGGTGCAAATGTGTCACAACAAAGGGTATGAATATACATTACAACATATATAATTCCTGACACTGTACTGTGCTGTTGTAGACAGCTGTATGTACTCCATGGTGTGTGGCAAATTGCTACTACTTGTTCGAATCTGTTTATTCAGTATTTCTGGCCTTAAGGCCTTCATTACAATTGTTGTGTTTACAAAAATTCTACAAGTACTCCTATTTGTTAATGTGCATGGTTAGTTCATGGACTGTTCATATCCCAAGAAATTGGGAAGTGTTTTACATTCACAAAGCACACAAGATTAAGTTATCAATCACATCCATCTTGTTAATAACCAAAATCAAAAAGGTTTGTCAAAAAGGCGACTCTAAAGCTTGTTTGTTCAATTTATATTTCTACTGATGATTGAATCAAATAATTCCCTTATTCTTTAAGTACTTAGCAATGAAAGTTGTGACTGACAGGAACTGACAGATGACCTTCACCTTCTTGAACCAATGCATCTGGTGCTTCAGAACCATCTCCCTGTATCCTTGGCAACTTGGCATGAATTTCCTCAAGCAGAGCCTTTTTCTCCTTCGTATCCATGCTTGTTGTCATGGTATTGCTCTCATCATCATCAGTACTTTTCTCAGAATTGTTGACATACTCATCAAGGGCCTGAAGCCACTGATTTGAGCCCGAGTCCTGCAAATGTAGAAACATGAATCATACACTGAATCATCGATGACTAGAGGTACTCAGGTTACAAGGACAATTTGAGACTGAGAGAAACAAAAAAGGCATGCACATGTTGTAAGCATTTCCCGCAGACTTCTAAAAAGGCAGGGCGACATAAATTCAAAAGGGCAGCCCTATTCCGAAAAGGGCATACAATGGCAGATTTCCAAGTATCATGATACGCTGTACATGCATATCATTCTTAAAGGCGTAAAAAGCACAGTTATTTCACTTGATTTGGACATAAAGTAAAAACGATGAAGAGTTATATTCAATTACTGTATTGTAAGATGGGCAGGGCATCAAATATAGGGCAGGGTAGTTGTAAGTTAATGTTAATGTACAACAGTTGCAACTATATTAGTGCTTAGAGAGCGTTGAAAATCTAGACCCAAGGAGCCAAATAAGAAAACGCTTTGGGGAAAAACTAGTTGTACACTTCAGAACTAAATATCTACTTTTTGATGACAATAATTGACTCAGAACAGGAAATCCTATAATCAACCGTCTCAGCATATCTCATGTTCATCAAGATGCAATGACAGCAGGAGGAGAACGATTCCGGCCATGTTTAACAAAGAAATGTAACTGTCTTGATATTCTTAGTTACTAATTCATATATTCCATACTCTGTTACTAACGTTTCCACCTCATTTTGACACATTAGTATTCATAAAAGGACCACGGAGACATCAAACAAAGGGAGACAACTGGTGCTGACCAAGTCTGGATCCTGCCAGGAATACTCCAACTCCTGTTTGTCTGTGTCCTCCATGACCTTACAGTCCTCTTGTCTCTCTACCGAACGGTCCCGTTTCGTTACTGCAGAGATGACATTCTGGGGAATGTCTGGAATTGACTTCAGTTTGTCAAATACCACAGACGCAGTCTTGACAAACATCTGCAAAGAGAGATGTATTTCTGTTTCAGTTTTGTTGGATGGTATGTTTGTTGGCAATATTCCAACCATACAGCGGCGGTCTGTAAATAATCTGGTCTGGACATGACAATCATGAATCAACTGATCAACAGCACAAGCATCAATCTACGCAATTCAGTTTCAATGACATATATTACCCATCAAACGTTTAGACTGACTTAAGGCAATAACTACATGTTATGTATATGCATGTTGTTACATTGAACATGAATTATTCCACTAATTTGGGGGAACCAACTGCAAACCTTATGCAGATGAATTGAAGACCATGCATCAAACTGCTGAAAAGCATATGCAAATATCGTTTTGTTAAGAATTTGCCAATCTTCAGTACGTTTCACCACATCATTTCACAACATTTCATGGGTAAACAGTACCTTTAAACAGTATCAAATATTTTGCAATGTCTGGTTTTGAACAATTGATTGAAGAAAGTGGCTACATTTACACTAGTGAGTCTAAACTTTTGATGGGTAGTATATGTCAACCAAGTCACTGAGTCTGACCACCCGATCCCGTTAGTCGCCTACAATGACAAACCTGGGTTACTGAAGACCATTTCTAACCCAGATATTAGCAGGTTTTCGGGGTAAATGGAATTTTTTGACATAATCATACATAAAGATGAAAAAGAATTATTAAAATCTAAATATTTTAGATATTTAAATACTTACCTTACCATAGGTCTTATGCATATTACCTCAAGCTTCGCTAGAAGAGATCAGACAGTCGTTGATTCGCCATTCCCTAGATGGCTACCTCATGTAATCTACGAATGTAGTCACGGAAGTGACATGATCTCCCCACTCGCGCAAGCGCGAACAATCCAAAAATCACTTTTACTGGCAACAGGAAGGTCCGAAGAGTCCAGAGTGGGGAGGAGCATCCAGCCTTGGGAGGGAGTCACCGCCCTATGGTAAGGTAAGTATTTAAATATCTAAAATATTTAGATTTTAATAAATTTTTAACTTACCTTACCATAGGTCTTATGCATATGGCTTCGACAGATGGATGGTGGTGTGGACTCCGGAGGACCATCCCTCAGCAACCAGTGCACATGCATTAGGAGAACCTGGGAGACCAATGCCAACAGTCACAGGACAAACCTGGAAGCAGGACAAAGAGTAACCCAAGGGAACTCCAAAGAAAAACCGACGCACCCTGAGGGTGAGGTTAATCTTAAGACTAACGGTAAGTAACAGTGTTATTACCTAATGGGCGGACGTCCGGGTAAGTTGCTGGGCAACCACCAACGGACTGAAAGACTGTAGTCCCTCCATGTCCTCAACTGCCAAGTCCCTCAGGTAGTGGGAAGCGAAGGCAGTAGACGACGACTTCCAAAAGCAGCCTTCCATAGTTTGTTTCACTGTGCAATTTCTATGGAGGGCCATGGTAGATGCCAACGCTCTGATCTCGTGTGGGTTGTCCGTCACTGGATGAGGTAGACGCTTGGCATCAAAAGCCGCCAGGATCGTAGATCGAAGCCATAAGGCGACTGTGTTCCTGTTCACCTCCCCTTGCAGGTAGTCGAAAGCGGGATGAACAGTCTTTTAGGGGAACGTCTCTTAGAAGCCAACTTTGGGATGTAACATCTGAGGGCTCTAACGAGACACAGCAGCTCCCCCTCCATGTCCTCAACTGCCAAGTCCCTCAGGTAGTTGGAAGCGAAGGCAGTAGACGACGACTTCCAAAAGCAGCCTTCCATAGTTTGTGGCACTGTGCATTTTCTATGGAGGGCCATGGTAGATGCCAACGCTCTGATCTCGTGTGGGTTGTCCGTCACTGGATGAGGTAGACGCTTGGCATCAAAAGCCGCCAGGATCGTAGATCGAAGCCATAAGGCGACTGTGTTCCTGTTCACCTCCCCTTTGCAGGTAGTCGAAAGTGGGATGAACAGTCTTTTAGGGGAACGTCTCTTAGAAGCCAACTTCCGGATGTAACATCTGAGGGCTCTAACGAGACACAGCAGCTCCTCCTCCAAGTCATGTTGTCCCAAGACTGCAGATGACAGAGGAATGGAGAACAGCCTGTCTGGCTGTCCAGGGAGCTGATTCTTGGCCACAAAATCTCACAGGAGACCCAAGTGGGCTGGTCCATGCCTCAACTGATCCAAGCGAACCTGCGTGACGTCCAGGGCATGAATTTCACTAGCTCTATCTGCGGTAGCTAACGCTAGAATGAAGACCGTCTTTTTTTTTTTTTTTTTTTTATGTGACAAATACACGAAGGAGGCTTCCTCTAAAGGCTTATACGGAGGTCCTCTAAGATGTTGTAGGACGATGTTGAGGTCCCAAACTGGAGGACGAAGCTTAACTTTCCGGTCCTCCAATTTGCAGGCCTTGAGTAGCGCAATAAGATCTCGTACCTTGGAAATCTGTTTATCTGCTTTAATCGAATAGAGTTCAAAGCCGACAGATAAGTCCCCAAGGTACTGCCTCTAAGATGCTTGCAGTTATGCAGGAACAGGAGGAAGTTCGCTAAATACTGTGGAGAAGCTGTCATAGGGTCTTGCGATCTTTGAGCGCAAAAACTCTCAAATGAGCGCCACTTGTCGTCATATAAGGACCTAGTGGACATTCGATGCGTACAAGCTAGGACGCTTGCCGCGCACGAGGAGTAGCCCTTAACTCTTATTGCCTTCTGCAGATGACCCAACTGTGAAGATGAAATCTCAGTGGGTCCGGATGCAGCTGCCGACTGTGCGGATGTCGAAGCAGACGTAACTAATCTGGGAGCTGGTATGACTCTCCGCTGGCGAGATGACGCAGGTCGGGGAACCATGGCCTGGCTGGCCACCAAGGTGCGACCAAAAGCAGTCGCAGGATCGTGTCGATCGCCCACGCCTGCAGGTCCATAAAGTGACTGAGTGGAAACCCTGTGCTCCAGGGTGATTAATTTCGTCACTTGAGATGAGTACCCCTTGGCCCTCAAGACTATCACAGATGGTCCAGGCGCAAAGATGAAACCGTGACGGATCCAGGTGCAGTGTCCAATTGTGAGGATGGTACAACAATTGGTCCCGCTCTGGAAGCCGATTATTTGAAACGTCTCTCGACACAACATATTCTCTGTTGGAGATAGACGTAGGGGGCGAGATAAGGCGTCTGCCATGAAGATGCAGGCTCCTGGTATGTGAGATACTTTTATTTGGAGGATCAGACTCGACCACGTCGAAGGGTAGAAACGACAAGTGTAGTAGAGGTCCAGGCCTCCTTGACCCTTGTTACCTAGAGGGCTACTATTGGGTTGACCGTATGGATCATCAGTAGCTTGTCTCTCGGTGTTGTCAACCAATAATAGACATGCATCACCGCTTTATCTTCAACTGGGTGATGTGAAGAGATAGAGCTCCACTCCCCCAGAATCCTGCTGCAACCTCCTTGACTAGATAGGCACTCAATCCTGGTAGAGACGTGTCAACCTAAAGATGGTTGTTGAATGACGGCTCTAATATGCAAGTTCCAAACATTGACCAGCGAGTCTACCACTGGTGTGGAGTCAAGACGTCCAATGTCGTAAACCTGTCTTGAAATCATGATCAAGAAAACGCTGTCATAGACGTAATAGTAGACGTCTACGTCTGATCATATCCTAAGGTGACGTGAGCAAATCGAGTAGACATTATCACTGACATAGTGATAACGGACAGAGTACAGCTTGCTTTTAACATCGCCTTGAACTTCGACACCCGAACCTGGGACGGCGATGTGATGAATCAAATCCCGCGGAGTTAGTTGAAGCTGACTTAACAGCCTGATAATGAAGTACAACTCTCTCAAGATAAGCTTGTATGCCATAAAAATGCGTCATTCTTCGACTTCAGAACAACCACGCTGTACATTATGAATGTGTTGACATTTCAAGAAGTCTACTTATAACTGGCCGTCTGTCCGATCAGAAACTGCCATACATCGCTGCACGCCTCCTGATAAGCAGCGTTGAGACTACTGTTAGAGGATTTCTATGCCGACTAGAGAAATCCAATGCCGCTGTAGACTGCTAGTCTAGAGTGTAAACGACATCTTTCCATTGTAAAATGACTGTAAGTCACTGCAGACAACTTCCTTACACTAGAATCATAACAACACATTCTGCGCAGGGCATTGTCCCTCGATGACCAATCAAATTGTAGATGTAACGACCCTGGGATCCTTTGCAGGGCGTTGTCTCTCGGGCACCAATCAAAATGTAGACGTGACGTCACCGGTGTAGCAGGTAACTGATCATCATGAAATCTTGTAAACGGTGATACCCTGCTAGCCTATAGGCTTGACCGTAACCATGTTGTTTGCGAGCACGTGTCCAAATGAGTAAAGCGCGCGAAAACCCTTCCGCCGCTTGAAACTGACGTAGACAAATTGTTTTTCAGATAGATGTGTTGGAATTTTCCCCGAAGATAAATGCCGTCCTCTCTTGTAATAAGAGGTGTAGTTAGGCGTGTCACTTTGTTGTTGTCTCGAAAAATCTTCGTGACGAAATGAGTAAAGCACGTGAAAGAAATCTTTCTCCGCTTGAAGTATATGTAGACAAATTGTAACGTAAGGATCTACGGGGATGCGACCAGTCCCTCCCACCTACCGGCGTAGGAATATCTGGTACGGTGATCGATCCTCGAGGCGTTGTCTTCAGACAAGTCCATCGCCGCCGCCGAGGTAGCTGACGCCAGCGCAGACAACGGCTTAAGCATCCGCTTGAGTTCAGTCTCAATGGCCACCTGCTTAGAATCCTGCACTCTATGAGAGAGCCGCGAGGAGCCCAATAACCACTACAGAGATACAACCAAGACAGCCACGCTGTCCGCGAAAACCAGGCTGTCTATCTTGTAATCTGACTTCCTCGACTTACACGCTTAGAAATTCGGATTAGTTGACAATTTCGCATAGACCGCATTGTAAGAGACGGAGTCGATGCATGAGCAGCAGATTCCTTGGACGGGATCCAAGGTGGTTCTGGTGACCGCAAACGCCGAGTTCTAGAGGAACGTCGAGGTGATATGGACTGGGAGAGCAAGTAACATCTTCACCTGGTAGTAAAGCGAGAGTCCACATTCAAAGGGCGTCGCGGGGACCGAGAACTCCGACAAAGACTACTGTGGAGGGTACAGGATCGCCGACTCCCAGGGAACCTGGAGCGCGATCTGCGCCGAGAGCTCTCTGCCTCCAAGCACCGAGCGCGCCCTTCATCCAACTGTCGTTGCAAAACCTCTTCCCTGGACAACGTATGCAACACCCTGGGTATACGGTAAGACGCAGGTGCTGGCGCTGGCACAGGGTCCGGCGTCGGCGCTGGTGTTGGGACAGGCGCTGACGTAGACATAGGCGCTGGCGTAGGCATAGGTACTGGCGCAGACATAGGCACTGGCGTAAGCGCTGGCGCAGGCACAGGCGCTGGCGTAAGCGCCGGCGTAGGCTTAGGCGCTGGCGCAGATATAGGTGCTGGCGTAAGCACAGGCGCTGGTGTCGGCATAGGCGCTGGTGTCGGCATAGGCGCTGGTGTCGGCATAGGTGCCGGAGTCGAGACAGACGCTGGCATCGCAGCAGCACCGGGCGTGAGGAGGGAGCGCAGGAACCTCTGGACCTCCGGATGAGACAAGCCTCCGGACGAAAACAGATCCACGATGGAATCCGAGCGAGGTGGTTCCGGGGACAAACGTACAGGCGTCATGGACGAACACCCCATCCCAGGCGTCGGCACAGGCGCTGAAGGCGGTTGTAAGTCAGGGTCGTCCGGCAGAGATCCCAACGACGACGCTGGAGACGACAACCTTCTCTTCCGCTGTGAAAAATGCTTCCTCTTAGCCGCAAAAGAAGCCTTGAAACCAGCAACCAACAACGCCTCGCAGTACTGGCAGCGTCCGTCAAAAGAGCAGGCCAGAGACGCACAATCCGGGCACCAAGGGTGGGGAAATTCGCCGATTCCTGCCCCTAGCAGACGGTGCTAAACTGGCGAGACATACACAGTTAAGTGCAACATACAAAACATAACAATGCGTTGAAACCAACGCTAGGCGGTAGAAAAAACACCCCTATACCAGAAATGCAGCACCAACGCACCCCCACTATAAAGTAGGCACGCCCGTAAGCTTGTGACAGCGAAGGGCAAACAACCAAAAAGGTTGCCTGCGTACATCGCAACGTGGCACGAAAAAACATATAAATGCAGTGAAACCTGGCAAAAATACTAATCGACATGGAAAACCACATGGAGGGAGAAAACCAGCAAGATATAATACCCCCACGGACGCCATGCCGCACTCACACACGACGCGGGCGAACCCACCCCGAAGTGAGAGAAAAAACAACACGAGGTAGCAAAGTAAGTGCAGGTAAAAGATAACTTACCTTAACACGCACACCTAAGGGATACAAACCATACCTACCCGTGAGGAAACAACTTTATTGAACCACAAAGTAGGTAAACTAAGCGAACCAAAAACGTCCGAACAGACGAACGCTAGAAGTAAAAGTGATTTTTGGATTGTTCGCGCTTGCGCAAGTGGGGAGATCACGTCACTTCCGTGACTACATTCGTAGATTACATGAGGTAGCCATCTAGGGAATGGCGAATCAACGACTGTCTGATCTCTTCTAGCGAAGCTTGAGGTAATATGCATAAGACCTATGGTAAGGTAAGTTAAAAATATGGAAAAATATTTAGATGAAGATGCTTACCTTATCCAGCCTAGGTACACTTATTTCGCGAGCCTTCTTGACAAATGCAATATGACCGTCCCCTTCATAAGCCAGAAACTCACGGAGCTCTGGACCATTGCAGACTGCCTCAATCTGGATCAGCGACTGGCAAAATTAGAAAAAATGTCAATGAGAATGAAAAATTCTTCACATAAGCAATGTGAGTCAACGTCGGTGCACATATCATGCTTATGTTGCATGTTAGGAAACTTATGAAGCCACTAAATGTTTGACTAAAATCAAAATGATAATTATATCAAAACAATGTGTCAACTAATGTGTTGATAGGACTGTCAACCAGACAAATGTCCTGAACTTGTTAGTCTATGAGAAAGTATTTAAGAGGTACATCAATAGTTGATCAATATCTGTTACCTTCAGGAACTTCTCGAGAAATACTCTTCGACTCTCCACATTATCCTTGTCCATATTCTTGAATGGCAGGGTGTTCCACCGACTTGGGCCCTTAGTGTCTGAATATCGTACATCAGGAAAATAAGAATATTAAAACAATATCATAGTAAACTCATTCAACTGAAAACTTTGTTTGTAATGTAAAGCTTGAACAGTAAACTGATAACTAATTCATTTGATTACACGATGCCATTTAGAAAGTGGTCAGATGTAACATATGTCATATTTGGGATTTCACTTTCTTAGTAAAGTACAAATTCTAGTACTTTTTTCGGTTGAGTCCCATCCGGGATTCGAACCCGCACCCTCAGAGTCAGGCACCTAATCGCCAGCACACAAAGTCTGGTGGCTGAGCGGGCATTTCACCTTTTTAACTCTTTTCACACGCACCTGATCATGACAATGATTGACAATTTAAAAACACAAACTTAACAGTCTAACTAAACTTATCCTCAGTACTTATCGTTACACTCCACTGCTGAGTCTAACAAAACCTTATGGGAGGTCGCGTCAGGTAACCTTTGAGATTAACCAATAAGAAAACAGTTTACCAAATCGCAAAAGTGGACATTCGCACATAGCTTTTGAACATTTTTTTTAATCTCGAAAAGGTTCGTACCCGAATGATTCCAAATGCTATTTAGCGTACACTTGCTTCCTGGTGATGCACATAGCGTACGTACAACCTTGACAATGGTGAGTAAACAGTCCCTGAAAATGGTGTTTTGGGCAATATTCAAGGATGGCATCTTGCGGAAATATTAGCTAATGGTAGCCATGTCAACAGAAACCCCAAAGCGTATATACTGCAGGTCAAATAATTATGTTATACGCAGATTTTGCTTGTGGAGAGATCTGTCAGTGACCTAATATATTGAAAGTCACTCCGATCTCTAAATAGCAGCAGTTGTCTGATTGGTTAATCTGTTTAGCCGTCTTGCGTTTGATTGGACGGTCATTGGTCGCTCAGAGGTTACCTGACGCGACCTTCTACTAGGTTTTGTTAGACTCAGCAGTGGAGAGTAACAAAATACACTGAGACTAAGTTTACTTAGACTGACAAACTTAATCACTTTAAGCATATTAATCAAGCTTTCAAATAAAATTCTATATTCTACAGTCTGAATGCTAGAAAAGAGTTCAAAATGGCATGTCACAATTGCTATGGTTACCTCTAAGCAGTTTCTTGTAGTTATCCTTGGCATCTAGTCTGGCCTGCAGATTAACAAACTCACGAAAGCGACGTTTTACAGCTCCACTCTTCATCACTGGAGGCCCGTCAGTAAAATACAGAGCATTGAACTGAAACAGTGCAATTAACTCTCACAAAGGACAATCAGTGAAAACTCTACCTGATGTGATACCAATTCACACGATTCGGCATCTCAGTCTAAGACCAGACTCATTTTGCTTCTTGCTTTATGGATTTTTTCCCCTAGAATACCTAAATGTAAGAGGGAAAATCACCAGTCAAAGCAAAACCCCACATAAAAGTGACTTCTATGTTTTTTCTTATAACTAGATCTGTAAACATGGTAAGGCAAGAAATAATACTGGTCTCACTAAATCAATGCACTCACTCAAAATACTGACTGATAAACAAATGATGATATCACTCCAAACTGTTGGTTTGTTTCCATTATTGACAAAAGAAAGACTGATATTTTTGCTTTGTTTGTTGTTTCATGCTGCGCTCAGCCATATGACTTGACATCGGAGATAGTGACAAACATATGATAATATGGAGGACATGCATAACCACGATAGCATATTTTTATCAGCTGGTGATCTTGGTGACATACATGACATGATCACAAGTGATACTTGTTTGCCATAATCATCATAATCATTGTTATTATTTTTTTATTCATGTAATATCGTACACAGCCTCATCACAATATTCTTATCTTTTTTATTATGACACACATTATACACACGCACTAAATAATCAATATCAGATGACAGTTGATACTGAAAGATAAAGCCGAAATGCCAAATGGTATCATTAGCATGATTAGCACACCGGTCATCTGACAAGTGATGATAAATAATAAATGAACTGTGCAGTGATAAATGTTGAAATTATTATGCTACTAATGATAATAGACATTACTCACCATGATATTGGATTGCACCAGATCACTCTGTGTAACTATCTTACACCCCTGGGATATGATACTAGGGTAAATAACTGATCATGCAGATCATTTGGAGAAACTAGTTGTGAATTTGAATCAGCTTGTGGTTGACTCTACAAGAACATCATGCCATGCCTTGTGAAAGTGTTAAACCTCAATTTTAAATACATGAAATGAATATGACTGCTAGCTAAACTATACCAAACAGCCAAAGAAAAACAACTTTCGAAAAAATGAAATCTCATAAACGTAAGTGTTCATATTTATGTCTTCTATTTAAAAACTTAAAGAAAAAATAGTGTTGCATTTCTTTTGCTGTTCAGTATATGATATAGTGGTCCCATGGCTATGGTAACCATGGAAACTGACAATATCAAAATCATGCCGACCATATATAAGGTAACATATGCAATATGTAGCCATGGCCGAGTGTCTCACCTCAATTGTGTAGAGAGTGTATTTTGAGGAGCTCCTGTATTCTTGGCGTTCTTCCGTTTCTGGAATACTCACATCCTGGAAAAGTAGTGAACTGTCCTCAGCCATTTCTTTGTCTGAGTCCAGGGTCAACATATTAATCCTCTTTTCACCATCCTCCTCCTGCACATAGAACTGTACAACTGCATCACCCCTCACTGGAACAGCTTCCTCAGAACACTCTACACCTATGTTTGAGAACGCCTCCTCTTTTCCCTGAATAACTGTATGATAAACTTCTCCATCATCAAATGTATCTCCTCTTGAGCGGTGACTTTCATCACCAGAGCCAGTAGAGTTTGAAGCAGTTGAATCATTCCTGGATTTTATTGATTCTTTCCTTCTGTTAAACAGACTGAAAAAGGAACTAGTTTTTTTCTTATTGTCATTTTTTGAAGAGGTGGGGGCTAGTTTTAAAGCATCATTCTGTACTGTTTCTGTGTCTACAACGTTTGATTCCTGAGAGGATTCAACATCTCGTACTGGAAGAGTTTGAGTTTCAATAGAAGTTTCATTTAACCTGGGAGAATCATCCGGTGGACAAACATCTTCTTTTCCTCTTTCATCATCTTTATCACAGTCAGATTTTTGTTCTATACAAGTCTTAAACTCATCTTTGTTCATGTCAACATTTTCAGCACCCGTTTTTTCTCTTTCATGCATATCACAACCAGCTTCTTCAAGCAATATCCGAGGAATGTTTTCTGAGATTATTACCTTCCTGTCTTTCTCACATTCATCCTCTGAAAGAATACTCTGATCTTTCACTTGAGCATTTCCAACATTATTTTCATTGATGTTATCATCACACAGCACTATTTCTTCCAATTTGATAGCACCCTCTGTACCTTTTTCCCTGCCAGGCTGAGTTTGTTCTGTGGAATGTGTTGTATCTGTGTCCGTCCTCTTGTTGTCAGAGTTTGTTTCTGTCTGGTCCTCATCTGATAGAAGGATAACCATGCTCTCATACAACCAGTCTGTAGATGTAAGCATGTCAATTGCTGACTTAAGTACATTACATGCTGTAATCTCAGTCATTATAACAAGAGGTGACCGACATGTGTGTATATAGGTGGGTAGAATATGTGTCAATAATAATTTTGACAAACTCCTCAAAAAATTCATTTCACTCTCATCATTTTTTAATGCTGGATGGAATTTGATTTTCTGTTCAAATGCTTCTTCCAGGGTCTCACATGTTTTTGCAGAAGTACTCATAGATCCCCTTCTTTGACTTAGATAAAATGATCTGGCCACTTGGAATGTTGACAGATGCTGAGTAAACAGTTCTAAGAGATCACTAGTGAGTCGCTGAGGGTTTATTTTTTGGCCTCGTTTAGTAAGACTGAAAGCAGCCATGTGTAAAATCTGCTGAGATTCCCTCAGAGTCTGAGCATCATGACTAAAGTCCTCATACCATGACTGAACAAAGTCTCTTATGACATATTTTACAAAAATACTGACTTCACCCTCTATAGTTTGACCTCTCAAAGTTGATACATCCTTTGCACGCCCAATGTCAACACCATAAGTAGGAGCCGTTCCTTTGGAGTCTTTGTAAGACGGTGATCTTTCTTTCACTTCTTTCTGGGGTGAACCCAATGAGAGAATACTTTGTTTCACTCTGTTAATCGTCTGCAAAGCTAACAAGAGTTTGTCAGAAGGAGCCGGGTTCTTCCGCTTCATGATGAGATGAAATAATTTCCATGTAAGCGGTAACGCAAGAAGATATGCCACAAATAATGACCAGAAATTTGATAGGGACGACACAAATACTAATCCAACGGCTATCACAAGCATTTTTTGAACAGTTGTCGTTCGACGCCAGCTGAATAGATCTGAGAAGATCCTCATATTTGACGCCATTGCATCCAAACTTCGTAAAATGTCCGAATCTCTGTGACGAGCGCTATCGTAGAGCCATTGTTGTAGGGCTATCTGTGAGATAACGCCTTGTTTGCATTCTTACAAATGCCTACAGCTTTCCCCGACATCCGCCATCTTGAACTAGCGCCGCAGCAATGATCATGTGAGCGTCACATGACTTTTTCGGTCACATGACATTCAAAGCGCGAACAAGACTTTTCAGATGTACCGATATATTCATTTATTATTAGTCAGTTATGGATGCAAGTCTATTTTTCTAATGGTATGGTTTTATTATGGTACCGTCGATAACATCATATTTGGTATTTTCTGTTGCTTTATTCCCTGTAAATAACACAAGAGAAAAACAAACCAGCACTATATACTACATAAGGGTTTGGCACATCCTTAGGGTTGGGGTTTGGAGTTAGGGTTAGGGCTTGGAGTTAGGATCTAGTACTACTATCTTCAGGAAGCGCTAATTAATCTGAAAAAGTGCGCCCAGTAAAGGAAGTATATGAGTTCTCCCCATTATCTGCGCACCTGTGACAAGGTGTCAGTTCGCCTCTCGAGATGCTATTGCTGTCTTGTTTCATTCCTTGATATGGACAAATATGTGTATCACGTGCCATGCCACGTGGTTACAATACACCACACGTCATCATTTCAACTGTTTACAACATCTGTTTTTTTTAAAAAATCAATAGCGATTATATGTTTTTGTAATGGGGTGTGTGGGGGTGGGGTGGGAGTGGATATGGTGAGAGAAAGGGAATTACACACTTCACCTTCCCGAAAGTTTCAACGGTCATTTAATGAACTTGTTTGAGATTAAGTTGATAGTATCAGGGATACTCTACATCCATATATGCTCCCTGATAGTATACACAAATACAAAATCTCTCGTGATGATCAGATTGATGTCAGTTGCCAACATTTAAAGAGGATGATGAAGAATAAGCGGATATGACACATTATGGTAATATGATAAATGAATACCATAATGAGTCCCCACAGCAACATGTGCATGTGCATCTTGTGCATGTGGAACGTATGCATCTGTACGAATTGGGTTCTGACATCCGGGTGGTTGACTGCATGTCAGTGTATTGATACAGCCTGGGAGAGCCACATTTAAGAAAAACAGAGCTGAGAATAGTGTGGCTGAACCGGCAATTGGCATGGTTGAGTGGCTGAGTGGGCTCTCCCGACAATGCAAATCCATGTTACCGTCAATAATGGATATCAAACCAGATGCCTCACGTAGGTACTCAAACACATTTTATGAATCATTTATGATTACACAACCAATAATTTCTTTGAAGCATTTTATCTTATGGGAGGGTCAAAGGAATTCAATGTTTTGTCCTGTTCTGATAACCGTTTGAGATAAAAGCTATATTGTTGCTTCAGTTGTTGTGTTTACATTCATGCTAAAAAACTGTAAACAATTTTTTAGAAGAATAGCCATTTAGTGGCCCAGATGGCCCAGTGGATTGTCTGGCCCAGACTCGATTATTTATAGACCACCGACATGAAACTTGGAATATTGCTGAGTGCGGCGTAAAACTAAACTCACTCACATTCTAGATTCACCGCGGGGCGTCTGTGGAAACATGGTTTTTTGCATTATTACGAACTTGATCATCCGCACTATCTTGTCAAATTATACATGGAAGCGGACATAAAATAATCAACATGACTTAGTGATTGCCACCCGAAATCGCGAAAAAAGAGTCACCTGAAATAAGATTTGATGGTTTGGTTGCTGTGTAACTCTGCAGCAATGTTCCAGCATGTGGCGGCGGTCTGTAAATAACAGAAAATCCAGTGACCAACAGCATGAGCATCGATCTACGCAACTGGGATACGATGACATGTGTCAACCAAGTCAGCGAGCCTGACCACCCGATCCCGTTAGTCACAAGCTTGGGGTGCTGAAGACGATTTACCCAAGTCTTGACGGGACACTCCAAAGTATTTTAATTGGAGTTTTCGATATTGAAAACTGGTGCAGTGTGTGTTAACGAATGGCAAATTAGCACGTTTACTATGTTTAAAAGTTTCATTAGAAAGTATCCATACAGCACTGGCTGTGGATGTACTGTTATCGAGTGTACTAAATCTATAATCTGTTTTGATATAAGTCTCCATTACACGGCATTAGCGTACTTTTTAGGAAGATTCTCTTGGCACAACGTAAATAATCGCCATGTGAATACATACACCAGCTGTCATGGGCAGCAGCAAGTGATAATGGAACCATGGAAAGATATACACTCTGACGTCATTTCACAAGGGGAACTGCTGGTAGTAGTCGCCCCCATCACCCACCCAACCCCCCCCCCCCCCCCACACACACACACACACTCTCGGCTACAGCTACCCTCCAGCTTGTCACGCCCACGCCTTGCTTTGTCTAGCAGTTACGTAAGGTATACTGCGCCAGTGACTTCGAACTTTCATATTTGGGCGTGCCTGTTGGTGGTGTTAACAAGAACAGCTTGATGAACAGAACATTGAACACAGAAGGTGTGATTTGGCGTAGACACCGGGATGCAGAGGGGCACATTTAGTGACTGTGTGGGTGTAGACTGCTGTTGACACCTCCAAGCTTTTATTGGAAGGTGCAATTTCCGAGTTTGTTCTGCGATTTGTATAGATTCTGTTTGATTGCCGCACCCAGTAATGTCCGAGCATTGTTGTGGCGTTCTGTAAATAATCGAGTCACACACACAATCCAATGATCAACACTATGAGCATATCAACACTATGAACATAATTCACGAAGAGAAAAACCGTGGTCACTCGGAGCAAAAAAATGACTCCGTCTTGTCGCCTTCAGCGACCTAAGCGCTCGAGTGTTAAGCAAAACGAGTGACCATGCGGTGTTGGTGATTACAGTAATCACAGGCTAAGGTGGTCCAGACCCCAATGGTTATAGGCTGGAATAATTATCAGGAATGATCCTCACTGCGACTGAAAATAAACTAACCACTAATAAGTGCTATAGACGCGAGAGAAACTACCCACTCACACAGCGCAGTGATGTAACGGCATGAGTGATATTGATCTTACTGAGGACCAGACCACAGGTAGTGATGGTAGCTCTTCTCACCTGAGCGTTAGCCGCTGGACTACTGAGCCGTGGTTACAAAGGCTTCTCAGTGTGCCCAGATGGCTATCTGTAATTGACGTACACAGATGACCCGGCAGGTTGTTTCACTGCGTGTGCATCGTGCACACTTTCCTAATACGAGGTGCTAAACGGATGAATAATTAAGTCGCTTACAACAACGTTGTTTGGCGTAAAGGTCGCACACCTCAATCATGAGGACATCGCCCCAACTGTTACTGTTGTTTCCACGATGTCTGGATAATGGTCAGTTTCGTTCCTTGCAGTAGTGTGTTTTGGCTCAGAGTGGAATTATTTCGGAGTATGTGACTTTGGGATTTACTTGAACATGGAATGATCCCTCAAATGCACGGTAAGTAGGGATATTGTAACCTTTGTTAATGTTTGACATGATCTTACCGGTTGATTTTTTCAGTGAAAGCTGTCTGAAGTAATTATTTTCTTGGATCAGAGGTCATAATCAGGGAACACTGTGGCCTAGGTGTTGTTGTACAAAACAACCATATGACTACCTTAAGTCTATGCAAGGGTATTGGGTTTACGATCGCCTTTGTGCTAAGAGCGCTTTGTACAGCAGGGCCTAGATCCTCGAAGCTGTCTTAGCTCTAAGATAGTCGTAAGTTAATGTTAAAGTATGGCACTTACGACTATCGTAGCGATAAGAGAGCTTCTAAAATCTAGGCCCAGCACCCTAGTGTCGTCTTCAAGCACTAAGATGACCGTAAGTCACTTAGGCGCCATCGGCGCAATGTAAAAGAATGGAGGTTAAGTTTAACGTTAGTGAAGGTTGCATCGTGAAGGGAGGCTCAAGTTTAGGAGTTGTAGATACAATGTAGATCCGACATACAGTAACACTGGTAACTAGGCCATTCGTTAACATCCAGACTGATCTACACCATACAATACAAGTTGACACACAAAGTGTTTTGCTTGAACGACCTTATTCAAACTGTCTGAAACAAATAGATTCTAGGAGCCCTGTTACCCTTTGTTACTAAACAATGGAATGCTATCACCATCCACAATGTTTTATTATTCTGGAGACATGCATGTTGTTATATAATGAAAAAAAAAGAATCAAGATGAGAAACACACTCCTCCTGGCTGGTTACAAAAGCATCACAACATGGACCTTATGTGGCAGAGACGTACTTGTGACTGTCAAAACAAAATGGATACGATTTTAGATTTCTTCCCACAACATTTTAATATACGATAGCATTCATCCCATTTCCTCTTTCCCCAACACGACGTTATAATGACAGTTTGTGAAGAAAAAATGCGTTATGCGTTGCAGCCGAGGTTTTGGTTTTACGGATTTGTTTCGATCTAAAACGAATGGATCGTCTTCTGTGATATGAAGATGTTTATAACTTGTCTCAACATAATAAGGACCAGTGTCTCAAGTTTCTGTCGAAATATTATGTCACGCAACCAAATTTAATCTTATATAAATATATAACCAGATATATTGAAATAAATCGTAACTTAGAAATGATAAGCAATTGGTATTTAACGAGATACAAACATTATGGATGTAGGGCCCGCTCGCACAAAGTGATCTTACTATCACTGAAAGTTTCGCGATATGCCTTCAACCCCCGAGGGAAGCGCTGAGTTGTTTGATTTGCTTGTATTCTTCAGTGTAGACTTACACTTGTCGTGGAACTCGGCCAGTGCTAGAGGCCAAAGCTCCCCTGAACTGTGCACATGGAACAATGACAAGACCAAAGTACTGAATACATACAGTTCTAGTCTTTTCAATTCCAGGTGTAGAACTGTCCTTAGATAGCTGTTTTAAAAAGGGTATAATCTATAAAAAGCGTTAAATATATACAAACAAGATAATCGTAATTATTTCCTACTGACAGTGCCCTCTCCTTGCAATATTCTCTCGCGCCATCGACGAGACCACTCGTAAGTCTATATAACATCATCCAGATAAGTGTGAAATGTGTACATAATGGTCTGTGCAAATCTGACAGCATTGACGGGTAACCTTGATGACGCGGTGACGTTTTGAAAATATCAATAATATGATTTTTTGGTCCACTTATATGAAGGTTGTCAATATATAATGTAAGGACTGTATTTCCTCACTGAATTC
Organism: Haliotis asinina; assembly: GCF_037392515.1. Taxonomy (NCBI): domain Eukaryota; kingdom Metazoa; phylum Mollusca; class Gastropoda; order Lepetellida; family Haliotidae; genus Haliotis; species Haliotis asinina. Next base: position 32,769,102 of record NC_090282.1, on the reverse strand, counting down.
CATCGGAAGTCACCATCCAGGAAGTCCGCGTGAATGGTTCAGTGATGAAAGCTACCAATCAAGAGGACACAGTGAATTTCGTGAGGGATATGTGCTGCGGATAGATGACTGGCCAAAATCTCCCTTGGAAACAAATTAGCACGGTAACAAACCGTAGGGTCCTAGACAAATGTTGCATTTAACCACCAATTCTACCCAGATTTCAAACCAGGACCACACCCAATGCTTGTTGGTTGCTATGCAACAATGGTTACATATTCTGTTCATGTAACCGACAAATAGACTTTATAGTATTTGATCAGTGTCCCTACATGGGTTGGCATTATCACTGATGATTAACAAGTTGAGTTCTACAGGAAATGTATTGCTTAGGCATGAGTGAATTTTTGTCTTACCTAAAGCACATTATCACAGGCATTAAGAGTTATTTGTTTATCTATACTTACGAAATAACTAGGTGGATATCTCGAATGGGTGAAATGGTAAGCTCTACCACGGTACGGTACATATTGGAGTACAAGGCACTCGGTCCGTTTCGGTTCGGCATATGAGGTATGATCATAAGGCAGAAAAATGACAAGACCTAAATTTTGCAACGCTTCGGTAACATAAAAAAAATAAAAACATAATCTGCTATTTTGAATGAACAAAATTGTCATTTTATTGCTAGATAGAACTAAATCACTGGAACCTAGGAGCTCACAGTTGTGTGGCCAAATTGCAAATAGCCAAGTATGATTAGAAAGTTACTAACATCACATCAACGTTTGTTGCAGTGAAATCACCACAATGTCCCAGATATATTCATGTTTTGAAACAACAATGCACAAATCAGATCTTGTCGAATGTGACCCACAAATAAAATAAATAAAACAAATTTAATTAAAGTGGTCCGCACCCCCATCTGGATCCGCCCTTGCTTAAAACGGAATAGAGGCCAAGAAAATTGTATTTTCCATTGACATACCAAACTCTGTGAATGCAAATAGAAATGTGTATAGAAAACTTGTAATCAAACATCGTTAGAAAATGTTATGCTACCAGTTATATTCAGCTAGCAATCACAATCAGCAATCACGAAATGGCAATCAGCTGTGAGTACGTTTTGGTCCAATCTACCGCTGATCCAGTTAAAGTTAAAAACGACACGAACGTATACCACCAAAGAGTTTCCACTCAGTTACCAGAATAATTTATATCTCAAGCAGTTATTGTAACAGAGAAAATATATGTTGCTATCTCAAACAGTTACTGTAACAGAGATAATATATGTTGCTATCTCAAGCAGTTACTGTAACAGAGATAATATATGTTGCTATCTCAAACAGTTATTGTGGCAGAGATAATATATGTTGCTATCTCAAGCAGTTATTGTAGCAGAGATAATATATGTTGCTATCTCAAGCAGTTACTGTAACAGGGATAATATATATTGCTATCTCAAGCAGTTATTGTAACAGAGATAATATATGTTGCTATCTCAAGCAGTTATTGTAACAGAGATAATATATGTTGCTATCTCAAGCAGTTATTGTAGCAGAGATAATATATGTTGCTATCTCAAACAGTTACTGTAACAGAGATAATATATATTGCTATCTCAAGCAGTTATTGTGGCAGAGATAATACATGTTGCTATCTCAAGTAGTTATTGTAACAGAGATAATATATGTTGCTATCTCAAGCAGTTACTGTAACAGGGATAATATATATTGCTATCTCAAGCAGTTATTGTAACAGAGATAATATATGTTGCTATCTCAAGCAGTTATTGTAACAGAGATAATATATGTTGCTATCTCAAGCAGTTATTGTAAGAGAGATAATATATGTTGCTATCTCAAGCAGTTATTGTAGCAGAGATAATATATGTTGCTATCTCAAGCAGTTATTGTAACAGAGATAATATATGTTGCTATCTCAAGCAGTTATTGTAACAGAGATAATATATGTTGCTATCTCAAGCAGTTATTGTAGCAGAGATAATATATGTTGCTATCTCAAGCAGTTATTGTATTGAAGAGATAATATATGTTGCTACCTCAAGCAGTTATTGTATAGCAGAGATAATATATGTTGCTATCCTATTAGCATAATGAATGTTCTCTACAAACATATTCGACGTGGTATTTAACACTTTCTCAGCACTTTGAGTTACGTGGCTGGAAACATTTTAGGTAGAAGTCACTATTGACTTATCGAGTACGTGCCACGGTGTTTGTGAAAACAAAATGCTGGCAATTAATTGTGAAACATGACTTCACTGAGTCCATGGGTGACGAGGTGGTATTCAGTTTGTGATTGCTGAGAATAATGTGAAATCGGTGCTCTCTCAGTAGGCGCGAAAAGCGGACCATCACGAACCCGACAAGCGGAAGTGGTGATCGTATAGAATGTGGGGATGCCATTTCACATACATTTCCCCCACTGTTACTCTAAATAGTGGGAATGGAATTAAATGCAATCAAATAAAATGAAATCGAGGGAGATCGTTTTACTATGCGTTTTCTGTCAACATATCGGATGACAATTTCAACACGCGCTATAAGGCGGTGTGATGAATCGTAGGTACTTGGCTGATGGCGTTGGTATATGATAAGGTTGCGTTTTGTTAAGATTGTTATTAATAATTTCCGTTATTCGTCTGATTTAAATAACTGAAAAAAGAAATGGTACCGAGTTACAGATCTGGCATCTGCAGTTGCAGTCTGGGCGGTCTCTGCTTGTAAGGTGAGCAGACGACTTGAAGCGAGCTCGAACTTACTTCCGAGAAAATAGCGGCATAGATTTTGACAAAACGATTTGTTTTCTATACATTTGGAAAAAGTTTTAAAAAAGGTTAATAAAACTACGGCAGGAAAACCGTTTCACCCCTGATATCTCGCATCGCATATGTTTTAAAGAAAGTAGGTGTTTAAAACGAGTGTTTAATACGCGTTTCAACATTGTCCGAACAGAGGCATGGGAGATGGAGATGCAATTATTCATATTCAGTAAGTTGCCATAACTCAATAAGACTTTATTGCTCTACGGTCGTTACATAGACGTAAAACCACAGGGGGTAAACCCTGTCCATGATCAACCGGAAGTCGGTCGCCATCAACTGCCATTTCCCGATCTCGGTAGATAGTGAATCCCAAACTTTGTACGATATTGATATTTCCAAGCTATAAATGTTTATGAAATCGACTTGTCTTATAACCTGAATGACCATGGATTATAACCCCTATATCATTTGATCATGACACGTATTTCATTTACATTTGCAGCATTTCTTGACAAGTCTTTCGGTGCGAATCATAGAAACCGAGAAATCTACCACTTTCCACGTCTTTACATTCAACATCAATTGAATTCATTTAAGTACTGTGCATTTTTAGGCTAAATGCGGTTATGTAGTCCCTGTGTCAAGATTTTAGCTTCTTATGTACAAAACAAGATGTAAGTCCAATAGTTTTGGGTGAACGTCTAATAGATATTACCATACCCAAACTAAGTATTGAACAAAGTACTAATATGGAAGGTGAATTAACAAGAAGCGAAGTTTTGACAGCCTTAAGAAATATGACAAAGGTCCAGGTCCTGATGGTTTTACAGCAGGATTTTTAAAATTCTTTTGGAATGATCATGGTGAATTCTTGATAAGATCTCAAAAGTTTGCTTTATCCAAAAGAAATAAGCGTAAAAGGTTTTTAAAGAATTGGCGGCCACTTTCATATAAGATTGCTGCTGCAACCATTGCCAACAGAATCAAGCCTATCCTCCCACATATCATTAATGAAGACCAAAAGAGCTTTGTCAGTGGAAGATACACAGAAGTAACTAGACTAATTTATGACCTTATGGAACATACCGAAACATATCAAATCCCTGGACTACTCCTTTTGATTGACTGTGAGAAAGCCTTTGATTCGCTACCCGATGTTCTCAATTTCTATCATTTTGGAACATATTTGATTCAGTGGGTAAACCTTTTCTACCATGATATTGAATCTAATGCATTAAGAAATGGCTTGCATCACCTTTCTTTAAAATAGCTCGGGGCTGTCGTCAAGGGGATCCTCTGTCACCCTATGTATTTTTGGTTTGTGTAGAAATTTTGGCCTTAATGGTAGAAATAATAAGCACATAGGAGGAATAAAAGTTGACAATAGTGAACACATTACGTCACAATTTGCTGATGATACCACGATGACACTGGATAGTTCTGAAAGATGTCTTTATTCTGCTTTAAATACATTACAATCCTTTGCAAGATTCACTGAGCTAAAAACCAATATTGAAAAATCAAAGCTAATTTGGATAGGATAAAAAAGAAGAGATCAACACTAAAGTTATGTACAGAATGGAATTTCGACTGGTACCACACTGAATTTACACTTTTAGACATGATCACGTACTCCTTTTGGAGTTTTGAAATCACTTCTGCTTCCTAAATTAAATCCCCTATTTGCAATACTCCCAAATCCTCCAGACCATGCTCTAGATAAACTTCGAAAGCTATGAAGTTTTATATGGAGAGGAAAACCAAAAGACAAAGCTAAAAGGACATTATCGCATCTCTTCCAAAACATGGCGGATTTAAGGTACCCAAAATTAAAGAGACAATTGCTAGCCCAAAGCTTGAATGGGTAAGAAAATTATTACAGAAATCATATATCTTTTTTTAGACAGATAACAGGTAAAATTTACCTATGGTCCAGCAGATAGTAATTATATACTATCCCCCAAAAAGAAACGCATAGATCGGAAATCTGTTGCGAAAATGTTGTGTTTTGAAACATGTATAACTCGTCCACAAATAGATTTTCGTGTATGGATTTTTACACCAGTTTAGAAGAAGGTGATGTCTATACAACCAATTGGATACTTTTAGACAACGGAGACGCTGAACGTGATAGTGATGACGTAGCACGACCCGACGTCGGGGATGATGGCTCTCAGACCAATCTCTTTCAACCTGTTCCGCACAATTTGACCGGATATCCTGCGAAGTACAAGCACCCAAGCTGCTGTGATCTCACCCGTGGCAGTTCGATCACACAACTGTAGTACCCGAATGTACCGATCTTGAACTGCATTGGTAACTCGAGGTCTGCCTGTACAGGGACGGTCAATTGTTACACCTGTTTGGCTGGAACGAGCTGCAACCCCTGATATCTTGCTAAGACTAACATTAAGACTAACATTAAGGCTAACATTAAGACTAACATTAAGACTAACATTAAGACGCCGGCAACAAAAGATTGGTAATCTCCAGCGCGCAGTCTTTCAATGGCGTCGTTCCGTGTCGCCGAGTCAAGACGTTGCCTAGTGATTTGACCTTGAAACCCCTTCAAAATTAATGCCAATATTCAAAAGTAATCTCGATTTTTATTGTCAGATAATGCATGCTCTTTGCTGCACTATTCCAACTGGCAGGTGATTTCTGTTGCGGTGTGGCGATGCCTCTTTAATCCGTGTCAGAAATCTCATCAAAATCAACATTTCAGGGTAAAACCGATCTTTTACTAGTGCAATTGTGAAAACCATGACATCAACACTTGTCTTACATATTTTGACGACTTAATAGATTTTTTTTCAAAATACAAATCGCCTGTGCGTTTCTTTTTTTGGATAGTATATCAAAATTGTTGTTACTCCATCCTTAACTAATCCGTTTTGGAAGGATGTGTTACTTGCTTGGACCTGGTTCATATCTAAGTATAAAGATACTACTACAAGTGAATTTGAAATCCAGTCACAGGCTATCTGGTGTAATGACGACATACCGATACTAGATAATAAACCTGTTCTGCATTCATACTGGTATAAGAAGGGAGTTGTATTTGTATCCGACATGCTGACAGCAGAAGGGAAATGATTTGATGACTTTATGGATCTATTCAAACTCAAAACTAATTTCCTGAACTATGAAGGTGTCAAACAAGCAATTACTACTTATATGTTAAAGGCAAATATTTCACATTTCAGAACCCTGGGCACTAAACCGACACACCCTTTTAATTCGCCTAAACTTAAATTCAGTGGAAAAGGTAACAAATATTTCTCTGAAACACTCCCGTGCTCTAAATTCAAAACAAAATGCTATAATAAAAACTGTGACAGCTTGAATCTAAATATTTAATATTATCCCATGGAAATGCACTGATCTAAGATGGTTACAATACAGAATTATTCATAAAATTCTACCCCCAAAACAGCTTTTGGTTTAAGATAAAATATATAGACTCTCCCATATATAGTTTTTGTAAATATAAAATATCAATTACCTATCTCTTTTGGCACTGTGAAATTGTTCAAAATATGTGGAAAAAAATCGTCATGGCTCTTAACTGACTTGTGTATTCCGTTGCATTTCACAAAGCAGAATGTCTTGCTTGGGATCAAAGGGAAAAACAATAATTCAGTTAATGCCAGAATACTTCTTGTGGAGCAAGTTATCCTAAGACACAGTAGAAATTCAACTGTATTCTTTATGAGTCATGTGAAAAGGGAGATAAGTAAGTGTTATGATATTACAAAATATGTTTGTTCCTCTTCTTGTGGTGTTAACAAATTCTTTTCATTTTGGTCATCTCTACATGCACTTTTCCAGCACTATAAGGAGAGCAGCGATGGATAATTTCGTCAGTGTTATCTATGTTATCTATGTTATCTTTGTGTCACATACATCTATCCGACCGTCCGTCCATACATCCATCCATTCATGCATACATACATCCATTCATGCATGCATGCATGCATACATACATACATACATACATACATACATACATACATACATACATACATACATACATACATACATACATACATACATACATACATACAGCATGCAGCTGTGTACTGAATGACATATTTAGTCTGTTGTTACTCATTTCAATCTACGCAAACTTTTATTACGATACTACTGAAATATTCTGAAATCTTTGCAAGAACCTCATTTAAGATACCTGGGGCATCTGTTGTCCTTAACGTTTTTTCAACCTTGTCCAAACTGTTAAGTTAACCTTCGCCCTCTCGCTTTACATCACCATTATGAGATTAAGTGACCTGTGTTTTAACCCCACTCATAAAACAGAGAAAACTTCGGTGAAACAACCTTTAACCGATTCTCTGGGATTGTTGAATCTCACATCCGTATCTCATTTGAGTCCTCCAGATCCCGTTAGTCGCCTCTTACGACAAACATAGTCGCCTTTTATGGCAAGAATGGGTTGCTGAGTAATGAACTTTACAGAAGAAACAAACAGAAATTCACTTCAATGTTTATTCGTCAATGTGCATATTGCATCTGTCGTGTGTTTTCTGAAGCTGTAGCTGAAGAGCGTAGAAGAAAATCTCTGAAAGGTTTTACTGAAAACTCTGTGACACCAAGTTATAGGAAACGTTTTAACGTTGTGAGGAGCCCAAAGTACAACATTTCCTGAATGTTAATTATCAACGTTGCTATTACGTTGTGACGTTACGTTATAGAATAGCAAAATACTAACGTTATGATAATGATTTTACCAGTCTACGACCAAGTAAGGTGATCCAGTTCTTTCAATGACACCTATAAGAAGTTCGGTGACTCAGACGTGGGATCCTCCTCTGTATGTAAATGGGTCTGATGTACCCGACTTGCCACATGTTTGGATTTCTACGGGAATTTGTATTTTCAAATGCTTTTGTTTGGCGTATTTTCTGACTGCAACATCCGGGATTGAGCATGAACGGGGCTTACCCCTTGTGAATATGCATAATGCAATACACACTCCTATTGTCAAAAGTCACGATGACAAAGCAGTTTTAACGGAAAAATATTCAATAAAATAATATCGTTAAGGTCGAATGACGAGCCCAACAATTTACCAAACGATACATTGTAATAAAAGGATAAGAAATCAATCGGCAGATTACAAGCTGCACCCACTGTCACTCCAAGGTGCGACACGGACTAGTGGCGGTGGCAAGATGCTTCTTGTCTCAGCAACCGTTTGACTGACAGTTAAGCGGCATGGAGTTCACTATATAAAGGTGCGTTTCTAGAATTAACTTTCAGCAGAAAAGGGTGGTGCGCAGCCATGCATCCCCGTCTTGATCAGTCTGTGCATTACCCTGAATATACAAGTCCTCATGTGTTTATTGACATGTTAGCTGAGTGACCTGCACACTGATATTTCTTGCAGTTTATATTTTGTTGTCCACTTTGAATACATAACGATGCAATCTGGTTAGAGAAGACGAATATTCCCTTTAATGCATGACGTTTCTTTATGGAAAGAAGATGTTATTCATAAATACGTGTCATGTATTCATGTCCGTCAAACTTCTGAATGCCTTTCAAGAACTTCAGTATTCATTTGTGTATATTCTTTGAGGATACGAATTTGCATTGTAAAAGTAGTTGAAGCATAAAGTGCAACAAAACAGTCACCGTGGGATATTTAAAATATTCATTTTATACATATGCTATGGTACCATGTGCATCCAGAAACACGTTGCTCCTTAACATTCATATACGTCAGAGAATCATATATTCATGTGCAATATAGTTTCCAAATTCTGCTAGCTAGTCGCGCTAGTTCTGAATGAAATTCACTATCATACAACAGTATTCACCAGCCTGAAATTTGAATGTAGAAATAAAGCAAGATCTCTTAAAAATATATGAGAATAAGATATTGTGAGCATGACACGGGTTTCATCATTAAGTTGCGAACATTTGAACATGATGAACATGATGAACATTTTGTGTCAGGCCATAATCATGCATAAATCTGAAATTCAAAGAGTGATGTATTTACAAAAATGAACGCATGAAATTTCACTAGTCAGTTGGGCATGTGACCTACGAGATCTCCTGGCCAAACTGGAATTTTTCTAGGCACGAACCAGCGGGCCAGTAGCTATTTCGCACACTGGTTCAACTGCTGTTTTTCATTTTCCTCCCATTGGAATCATTTCCGTGTGTCTACATTCTTTGACCTCGATCTATTGGTAAACGCTACAACGAATGTATCTTTCAATATATTACAGTCACGTGACGGCATGTGGATTTGTTAAAATATTGTTCTTTTGACAAAATAACGACAGGCCGATACTTGTAATGAACGTTATCAATAGCACAACTGAGCAAACCGATAGCTCGATCAGTTTCTGAATACCTGCGATCTTTATTAAAAATTGTTAGATTAGACATGTCCCAGCTGTTTCCAGGTAGATACTGGCAGCGACAACGTTTACCAGATACTTTTGAATTCGGACGGCTGTGGAAGCACGTGCGTGAACCTTAACCGGCAATCAGTGAGTTATTGTTTTAATGTGATATAATCATGATAATACGTGATTAATGTGATACATTAATATGATTCGTGATTCTGAATACCAGGGTCCCTGTCAACAAAGCGTTCGTAACGTTCCGACCTGTCGTAACTCTAAGGTTTATTATAGGCTTACAAACGTCATAACGTTTCGAGGATCGGGAAACTGGATCCAAGAATAACCCTCTTGTCGGTGATGGGTATCCTAGAACTGACCTTTAACAATCAATCTTTTTCGTACGAGGCGATTAACTCGCAGACTTGGATGATCTACCAATCGCATCTCAGTTGCGTGGAGTGATACATACGACGCCACTCACTGGCTTTCTGATGAATACCTATTTGTTTACATACCGCCATCTTACACCTGGAATATTGCTGAGGGCGGTGTTAAACAACAAACAAACACTACTAAGTGTACATTTGTATGCATGTGTGCACTAGTGTGTGTACGGTGTGTGGAGCTAGCGGGGTGGGGGGGTGTTCCACAATCTTCTGTTGAATTTCAAGTTCTGAGCTATTAGTGCATTGGAACTGAGGCATTATCCCTTTGTGGCCATGACAGGTGTGAGTCGATGTATATGCTGCTAGGACCTTAAGCCTTGTCCCTTCACAGTGGTAAGAACGATTCATTAATCTTAAGAACGATCGCTACTACATGTGTTTGTAGTCAGAGCCATGAAAGATTTTAAATGCGAAAAATTATAACGTTACACACATATACATTCAAACAAACATAATGTGCTCAATGTATGGAGGTATGATCGGGATCCCGAGAAAACAGACCCCTCCCCCTCCTCCTCTCCCCTTCCAAAATCGAGAAAACGGCCACCGAGCAGGAGAGAACGGCCTCCGAACTCTCGGAAACGGCCAACATAGTTGCATCAAAGGAGATTATGTGATTATATATATCCTAAATAATTGGGATTTACTTCATTGCGGATAAGCTTTTAAGAATTGATTGGTTTTGTTAAGTTTCTACCTCCATAGCGATTTAACCTTAGAAGTCCGATTGGTTGTTTCGACAGTCACAAGGAACAAACAAATTTGATTGATTGTGGAGGAGGTGACGTCAGACACGCTTGACCCTGATCATCTAGACGGCATCCATTTATATCGCTTTAAGAAAGAATTGAAATAGTGTTATTTGATTGATAGGGTTCTTATCTGTTCTAGGTATCTCTTAAGCATACGTATGGCCACAATATTATCAATAGCAAGAAACTATGTAAAAACATAGCATGTTAGTATATTTTACATTGCTCTGAAACAAACAAATGAAGAGCGGTAAATAAATAATGCATAAGTAAAACTTGTAGATGTACGATATGAAACCATGACAGTGTTATCATTGCTATTATGGTACTTATTTATAGATGCATAAAAGTAACCTAAAATATATACATGCAGTTTTATGTATTATGGAGTAACTTTATATATATTTATTGCATATACACCTGCAGAAATCACTGTATATATCCACACACTGCTGTATTCATTCATCACCTCATGCTTGAATGCCATAAAAGGTGACTGTGCTTGTCGTAAGAGGCGACTAACGGGATCGGGTGGTCAGCCTCGTAGACTTGGTTGACACATGTCATCGGTTCCCAATTGCACAGATCGATGCTCACTGGATTGTCTGGTTCAGACACGATTATTTACAGACCGCCGCCATATAGCTGGAATATTGCTGAGTGCTGCGTAAAAATAAACTCACTCACTCACTCACTCATGCTTGAAAACGGGATAAGTATCTATACCGAAACGTCACTTTTTGCACAATGAAGAAGTTCATCATTCATTAAAAAAATTCACGAAAACATCCATGTCCAGCCAGTGCCCCGTCACAAACACATGCAAAGACAAATCAATTATTCACCTGGAAAAAAAAACCAGCAAAAAATAGTCAGAGGTGGTATAATTCAACACTGTGAATAGTTACACCCACAAAGGGAACTATGTTCACTACGACTACGTACGACGGCTGTCGTACCTCAAAGTTTAAACATACTTTAGTCAGTATTGACAGGGATTGGGCACAAGTTATTCACCTTATTAAACCCCGCTTCTGACAATTACTTGAAAAAAATATGTAATGGAAAATGAACATACGGGTTACACATTAATTGAAACGCTTACTGCGTACAATGAATTTAGACTTGCCGTAAAATATTTTCCTATATACTTTGTGTCACACTAAGACTGCCGCACAGAGTGGTGTCAGTATCTCAGCTAACGTTTAGGACTTTAAAGCCTTCTATCAAACCAAACCGACAGCTGACATACTTTGGACATGGTTGGTATGTTCTACCATGTTTCCTCGGATACCGTAACATAGACTTACGACAGTCGCAGTTCTACCTTAGCTTTGTGAAACAAATAAAAAAGAGATACACTTAATGGACATCGCAGAGCTTTGCATGTCTGAAAACGGTTAGCGATTTCGGGCCTTCGACTTCTAAGAGATCGTTAACTATAGGCATCTTTGATAAATGCTAACATCACTGGTAGTCACGTTTAAACCACTGATACTGAACATGATTTATGGACTTTCGGGTTAATCAATAATTTTGCATTATCATCGTGTGTTTTTGTTGCAGATACAACATGGAGGAAACAGATTCAAGTACAAATTCCCCAATGGGTCTGCGTATTGCGTTACCCTAATGGATTGTATCATTTGACTCACCTAATGTGATCAACAAAGCATCCGGATACGTCAATCATGTGGAAGAACATTGACATATACATATGTTCATTCCACAAGGAGTAAGACGGTATTATTTCCAAGTAAATAAGTGATGGTTTTGTGATTGGAGGCTGTTGCTTTTTGTGATTCCCGATATCGGATTTCGATGATTACCAGTCTTGTAATTGCAACTGGTGTCATTTGAACCTTCGCGAACAAAAGAAAAAACACGATTGTATCAAGGATTAACTATAATAACACTTCTCGATGAACCAGCTGGTCATTCAGTTAGTTCCTCAACATGACGAATGGCGATGTCTCTGACAACAGCAAGACGTGTGACGGCGTCATTGATGTTCCAGTGAAGGTCATGCATATTATGAACGCCCGTGTGGGGCCACTGAAAGACCCGGAAGTCATGTCAAACGATCCTACTGGCCGGTTATTCACCCACTTCCGGAACGTCATGGACGAGAAGCTGTATCGTATTTATTATAAACGACAGAAACTGCATCTGGTTGATTCGTTTGTGTTGTTGTCATGTATTTTCGACGTATATGTGCTCATCATGGCCATTCTGAAATATTCGGAAAACGAAATTACCAAAATAGCAATTGTTGCATTGCTTTTATTTGTCAATATAGTTATATTTGTCCTTTGCCACATCCAGAGGCTATTGGTGGTTGTGCGATCTAATGTGGTGTATGTGATCTGGATATTATTGATCATTCAAATATTTTTCGACTTGTCTTGGAACTCAAACTCAGGTTTACCTAGCGAGGGAGTCACGTGGATTGTGGTGCTCGTATACATGACCTATGTAATGCTTCCGGTTACGCTAGCGCTGTGTATTTTGCTCTCTTGCTTGGTCAGTGTAGGTCACGTGTGTGCTGTTAGCATCATCTGGATCCAGAAAACAAACAACGTCACTCTTCTAGGAAATCAGGTGTGTTGCTTTGTCAGATTCACTATTTTTTTTATTGTAAACGAGTCAAATTGAGAGAGAGGTAGAGAGAGAGAGAGAGAGGGGGGGGGGGGACAGAGAGACAGAGAGGGAGAGGGAGAGAGGTAGAGAGAGAGGTAGAGAGACAGTGAGACAGAGATAGACAGAGAGAGGTAGAGAGAGAGACACAGAGAGAGGTAGAGAGAGACAGAGAGAGAGGTAGAGAGGGAGAGAGAGACAGAGATAGGTAGTGAGGGAGAGAGAGGTAGAGAGAGAGACAGAGAGAGGGGAGAGAGGTAGCGAGAGAAAGGGTAGAGAGAGAGGTAGACAGAGAGACAGGGAGAGAGGAAAGAGAGAGAGAGACAGAGAGAGGTATAGAGAGGTAGAGAGACAGGGAGAGAGGCAGATAGGGAGAGAGAGAGAGAGAGACAGAGAGAGACAGAGATAGGGGGGAGACCGGGACTGGAGCTGGTTGTGTAGAGGGAGGGGGCATTGAGTTTCACATAACATGCAGGTGGTGTCACTTCGGGTGTTTTCTAACGCCACATCCAGCAATATTCTAGCTATGAAGCGGCGGTCTGTAAGTAATGAGCCAGTCTGGACCAGACAACCCAGTGATCAACAGCATGAGCATCGATCTACGCAAATGGGATACGATGACATGTGTAAACCCAGGGAGCAAACCTGACCAGCCGATCCCGTTAGTCACCTGTTAGGACAAACATGGGTTGCTGAAGACCAGTTCTAACCCGGATGTTCACAGGTATTCAGCACAACGACCCTAATTAACGGAAAGGCTCCATTAGATCCATTGGCGATCGATGTCCTCACCTGTTTAAATGACCGGTGTCCAGATATTTATTGTTGTTGACAGGTCGGAGCCAACATCCTGCTTATCACCTGTGCCCACGCTCTAGGCATCATCTCGTACGTCTTCTTGGACAAACAGCAGAGAAGGTCGTTTGTCCAGACCAAGTCCTCATTAAGCGTCAAGGTCACCATCGAGAAGGAATCTAAACAACAGGTAACAGTTAACCACACTGAAATATAACTGAATAAGGAAGTGACGTCGAATGCTATACAAGTGAAACATAGCAGGCTGCAGTCTTCCAGCAACGTCACGGAACCCGAAAATAGTCTTTATTCAGGAAATCCGACTAAATGGATGCAGATGGAGTCCAAATGGATGTCTCATTTGTAGAAATGCTTAGCTCAACGCTTTTCCTGATTTATTCCTCAACCTGACATCTCGACAGTGTAAAGGTTTGGGTTGATTTCCAAAACAGGACTCATTTGTGTCAAAGCAGTGCAAATATGCAGAAAGGTGCGTTTAACTTAAATATGTATGTGACTATCAGCACTAATTCCTCACGAGTTGTGTAACTATTCTATTGAACAAGTCAAGAATAGTCAAATGTAGTCACTTTGATCTTAAACCTTAGTGATATTATTTATGATGATGTTTATTTATATTGCCGATTGTCTGCAGATGACCCTTTTCGGCAAGTCGTTATTCACCAGTCCTATATATTCATTTCTAAGCACGCGTTGCAAGTGCGTGCGGTTGTGTATGTGCTCTTGGTAGAAATGAGTATGTGATGAAATTTGAGTTAGTCTGTCGTGTAACGCCGCTTCCAGCAATCTTCCAGTTACATTACGACGGTCAGTAAATATTTGACCCTTACCAGACGATCCGGTGATTGAAACCATGAACATCGATCTACGTTATTCGCTTACGATAACACGTGACAAGCAAGTCTGTGAACCCATCCTGTCAGTCATCCCTTACGACAGTCATGGATTTCTGAACACCGAGGCACACATTACTACGAAGCTTAATGTAAAATTAGGAATATAGCTTGGTTAACGCCGCTTTGAGAAATATTCCAATTATATGACGGCGGTCTTTAAATTATCATGTCCGAACAAATACAACGTTATCAATAGCATGAACATTGGACTAGACCAATTCTAACCTTGATCTTCACGGATATGAATACGAGTGTAGAAGCACATTGATAATTATGTCTTATACGATGATAACAATCGTCCAAAAACGGGTTTCTTGTGACCTAATGTTCCATGACTGTGTGTTGTGTAGATATCCGTCTGAACGCAAGACAGTGAAAATCGCCTTGTATAATCCGTATGGAGGACAGGTGTACTCAATGCTTCATTGTTCTCTATTCATATCACACGTGACATCCACTGACCTTATATGGAGTTACGTCGCACGACATCACCCATCACCTGTCGTTCAAAAGGTCTATTCAATACTGTAGCCATGGTGACAGCAATGCAGTAATTAGAACTAAATCGAACAACATAGGACTTTTTCTGGAACTTTTTCATTGAGCATTGATCCAATATCACAGTTTGATATGACTTATTCTAGATGTTGCTGTTGCTTCATTTTCTGTGCAGAGACAAATTAGAAATACTATAAAGAATTTTGGCAAGACGTTAGTGCTATTGATGAAGTAGTCGCTATTACTTGCCGGGGCACTGAGGGTAGCCTAATGGTTAATGTCTTCGCCCGTCACGCCGAATACCCTGGTTCGATTCCCCACATGGACACAATACGTGAAGCCCATTTCTACTATCCCCCGCAGTGATATTGCTTGAATATTACTAAAAGCGGCGTAAAACTAAACTCACTCATTCACTCACTCACTCATTCGGGATTATCTACCGACTGTGGACAATGATCCTAATTAGGGGAAATACAAATACAGAACAGTCATCCATCCAAATCATATTACATAGCTATTTGTAATGAAGACCCGCGATTCGCTGTACAGAGTTGCGTCCCTCGCCTACGATCAATGTGGGTTCGAAATTCCGGTTCTGTTATCATATGTCGACCGATTTATCAGCAAAGAAACCATGTTCATTTAATTGACGAAATTGACTGAGATCCACATCACTACGACAAGCCGCGAATACTCCTGATGATCACTGGATTGATTGATCACTGTAATATTGCTGATTGCGGCGTTAAACAATAAACAAACGTTAAATGTGGCGTTAAGCCAAAATAATTCACAGAACTGATTCACCTTGTTCCATCCAGCCCTATACGGGCATTGCAAATCAAACTTGATTCAACGTGTTTGAAATTTTTAAACCTCTACCGTTTCTCAATATTCCTGGTAATCAATCACTCGCTGTGATATTTTTTTCAGGAACGTCTTTTACTGTCAGTTCTACCAAAGCACGTTGCTAGCGAGATGTTGCGAGACTGGGGCGAGGGTGCAGACGGTCAGTTCCGAAAAATATTTTTGACCAGATATGAAAACGTGAGGTGAGTGTGATCTCAGCTATGACTGTATATTGTACGACATACACGCACGTGAGACGGGGTGTACCTTGTGTCTGCGACCCGTCTGTACTTCACAACATGGATGGCGGATTATCTCTTCAATGTAAATATTTATTTGGAGCAATATTCCAACAGCTTTAGCCTTTGGTTCGGGTTCGATTCCCAACATGGGCACAATGTGTGACGCCCAGCTCTGGTGTACAATGATATTGCTGGAATAGTGCTAGACGCGACGTAAGCCATACTGGCCCACTACCTCGGTGCAGGTCTCTAATGATAAAAAAGTGTTTTTGATTTTACATTTCGCATGTCATATCAAATGAACAAAACTGCAGACAATAAATAACAGAGAGAATATGGACAAAAAGCAGTGATAATCTCTAAAACTTACAACAGCTGTTTTGTTTTCACTGTATGTGAAGCCCATAGAAACGTGACGTCATGGCAACGCATTGTCCCAAATAACTGAGACGACGTCATCGCCAAGGCTTGGTACATGGTCACTTAGCAATTAATGCGTTCGTTGGGTACAAACAATATGTGTTTCCTTCTCTGTTCTACGTAGATGTACTCGCGAGATAATCGCACAAACTGTGAGTTTAACAAGCAATCTCAGGAGGGACGAATGTTGACTAGGTTCGTTCATGATGATTAATACAATCTAATGAAACAAGCACTGCTTATGGCGTGGTCGATGAATATGTAATGGACAAAATGTGCTTGTAATCTGTGTGTCTATACACATATGTCAACACATTAGTGAGTAGAGTGCCCCAAACATTTACCCTGAGACATTCCGCTGACGCGTTGCATACTTGGTTGCCTATGACACGCTGTCTCCATGGAGATTAAACTTTGGTGCATTACGTATTCGCGATACTGATAATATAAAATACGCATCTAGCTCAAAACCCACTTAATCTCAATTGTAGGATTATTAAAAGGGTTACAATCAAGGCTGACAGGTAATGCTCGCAGTTGCATGCCGGACACACCTGCAATCATTGCGGGTAACGTTATAGCAAATGTTGACATGTGATTTCTGAGGCAAGATTCTTCGCAACATTTACCATTTTTGCCATTTTGTCACTGGCATTTTGTTGTTCTGCTGCTATATTGCCTTTTTATTTGTATCTCCATTTTATATTTAGTGCTTTGATAAGATCGTTGTATCCAGTTGTATTTGGTTTTTGAGAGCAGTTACGTTCAACATACAATCGTTGATCATGTCACATTCTTTTATGTTTGTTGGTTAACCAATAATTTCAGATTTTTAATCAGCAGGTAACATCTGTCAGCAATGCACACAAAACCAATAGAGCTCATCCAAATTTCCGGGAACATTGATGTTTGATGCTAGCGCAAAATAAAAAAACCCCGAAAAATATTCAGTCGATGGTGTTTCAGTTGAAACAAGTACCGTAGTTTTTCGGTTTCTTTTCGGAAACTGTTTAAGCCTTGTGACGCTATGAGAATGCTTCCAATGTTTTGGTCAAATCCAGCAGTCAGTGGGTATTGTGAAGATTACAGTAAACTTACAGCTTCGCTGTCATTTCATATCTGATGATTAATGCACGACACGAATTTTCGCAATGTCTATAATAAAAATAGATGTTCAGGTTTTATCCATGCTACAGAACCATGCTAGCTATTCTCGAAACGTTCGTAGCCGGCTTACGAACGCCTTAAACGCTATTCTTAACGCACTGGCTAGCATCAAAGATGATTATCATTATACCCATTATATACACAGTTCATTATCAAGGCTATGGCTGACAACAGTTAACGCGCCACCATATATACAACAGCATACCGTTGTGCTTGGCCTTTGGTATTAGGATAATCACATCATACAATTTATTGGCCTGAACGTGTTTTCATTTCTCGAGATCAGCAATTATGAAATCGTTCCAAAGAGACGCTGATGTGTTTAGACACTGGCAAATAGTGGGATGTAGATGAAAGTATACTAAACAGTAAAACAAAAGCAAAAAAATGAAATCTTATAAAAGTTAGCGTTGATATTTACTTTTTTACATTAAAACCTGGCAAAAAGTAACAGAGTTGCGCTTTTTTTTCTGTTCAATATATATGTGTTTTGGCCCCCTTGTGAGACAAAAACACCAACATGTTCAACTGTATAACATTGTATTGAAGCGCTATTTGGAAGTTTATACCAAAATATTGTTAATGATGGGCCTTTTTTTATTAAGGTACCCCGGCAAATCAACCCACACCCTGATCCCCACCCATATTTGACTGCCTGGCCTCTCTCAGTATTCAAGATCCCTGTCGTATCATCTGTATATATTCTGTCTCAAACAATCTCCCAAACCAGTGCCCTCTTCTCCCATCTCACGCCCGTAAGACCGTTAAGTGACGTCAGAATAATTAATACACGAGGATTGTTTTTCCTTGGAAAATGTTACCAGCTCCTCCTATGAATATTAATTTATATTTACATAAAGTATTGAATTATTGATCAAATAGGTGTGGTGTTTGTTGAGAGAATCCAACCATGAGTAACCTTTTCATCCTTAAAAATAAATAAAAAAACAGTACCAAACGGATTCATTCTGTGTTAAAACTAGGGAGTCCACAAGCAGGCAACTTTATTTCCACTAGATTTCATGTAGGTGAGTCTGGGCAGCTAAGTTTATGGCAATGTTAGTGACTTATGGTAACAATGGCGTAACTTTCCATTAAAGCAAGCTGTATTAGAATAATGTTGATTGAGCGATTGAGTTTTAATTTTACGCCGCTTTTAGCAATATTTCAGCAATATCACGACGTTCACCAGAAATGGGTATTGGGAATGAAACCCTGGATTTCGGCGTGACAAAGAAAACCCTTAACCACTAAGCCACAACGTCGTCCCTAGAATAATGTTTTGTATCAACCAGTATTTGATTATATTATACCTTTCGTGGGGTGGTCCTGTGGCTCGCTTATCTAACAGCGGCGTGGCCACCCCCTCCACGCACGACATCTTCATAATATAATCACGTGCACCATCATCTCACCAAAACAAAACAATTTCCGATGATCAATGATAGTACTTTTGTAATTCTTAACAGCACTTATGTGTTATCATAATCCAAATTAACTCACATACTGGTATTTAAGTCAGTATGATTACAGTCTTTTGGCTTATCGACCACATGGAAATCTGATAAGACAGGTGCGAACTCTAGGACAGATGGGTTAAATGAATGGGCACAGGTGTTTTGTGTGAACGTGTGGGAGTAAATCTACCCAATGGAGGGGGAAAACAGGTGGCAACGGAAGCCAAGATCAAGGTGAGAATCAGGGCGAATGTCACTTCCTGGAAATGTGATTAGGGTCTATTTGTGACCTGTTCAACTCAAACGCACCCACACACGAACCAATACAAGTACGATCGTTCGCTCAAAATCACAAACGTACATACATAGGGTATAAAACTCCCCAAATCTTCAGCAATGCAGACCACAGTGCCGGTAAGATGTAATACTTGCCAGCCCTGACCAAAATTTACCTCCCCACAAAATATCTTCATATACAAGTCTAAATTTGGAAGTCCGTATTGAAAATAACTCTTCCCAAGACCAAGCAGTCTGACAGACGCTGACATAAAACCAAACGAATTGGTATTCGAATTTATGCTGTTTTGTTTTGAGATAGAATTTGATGACGTATTTCGAATAGTATCGCTTCTGTCCGGAAAATGGTACTTTTCATAAATAATGATTATATAACCTCATTACATGCCTCGTTAAGTTTAGGGTGGTCCCCACACTCCCCGAATGTTTCATTATCGCAGTAATACTCGCCCTAGTGTTACCTGATTTTAACGCCCTATACAGGTACTCTGTTAACAAGTGGTATGTTCAGGTAAATGTGACACCGACACATCGCTTTGAAGCACTTTTCCATCAGGTCTCTGTAGTCTATAGGAATATCGTTATCCGACCGGGGTTGTAGTGGAAGCAGTTCAATCGAAGTATATTGAACGATATATTACACTAACACAAACAGGAACCTTTGTGTAATGTGATCATTGGCAGGGAGATGACAAACGTGACCCCAATTAGGCATCGAGGTAATGGCGGATGAATTCACCTGTAATTAATTATCTGGACAGGTGAATCAATATGGACGTGCACCTACCAGGTAACGGAGCTCTCGGTGGTTATGTCGTTTGATCTTGCCTACGCCTTGTTAACAAAGCGTCCAGTACAGATGCAGAGACTTTATTTAGCACTAAATCAAGTCGACTGATCACACTGTAACAGCTGGTAATTTTGATGGGAGTTGCTGGTCACTTTACCCTAGACGGCAAACCCTGATTACGTTAATAGTGCAATATTACACAGCTAAGATGCAGACTTAGTTAGACATTATGACTGAGATGCAGACTGTAAGTAGGTAGTGTCACATTACAGAGCGGAGATGCTGACAGTAAGTAGGTAGTGTCACATTACAGAGCGGAGATGCTGACTGTAAGTAGGTAGTGTCATATTACAGAGCGGAAATGCAGACTGTAAGTAGGTAGTGTCACATTACACAGCTGAGATGCAGACTGTAAGTAGCTAGTGTCACATTGCAGAGCGGAAATGCAGACTGTAAGTAGGTAGTGTCACATTACACATCTGAGATGCAGACTGTAAGTAGGTAGTGTCACATTACACAGCTTAGATGCAGACTGTAACTAGACATTATGACTACACAGCTGAGATGCAGACTGTAAGTAGAGACTATGACTTTATTCAGCTGACGTGCAGACTGTAAGTAGGTAGTGTCACATTACAGAGCGGAGATGCTGACAGTAAGTAGGTAGTGTCACATTACAGAGCGGAGATGCTGACTGTAAGTAGGTAGTGTCATATTACAGAGCGGAAATGCAGACTGTAAGTAGGTAGTGTCACATTACACAGCTGAGATGCAGACTGTAAGTAGCTAGTGTCACATTGCAGAGCGGAAATGCAGACTGTAAGTAGGTAGTGTCACATTACACATCTGAGATGCAGACTGTAAGTAGGTAGTGTCACATTACACAGCTTAGATGCAGACTGTAACTAGACATTATGACTACACAGCTGAGATGCAGACTGTAAGTAGAGACTATGACTTTATTCAGCTGACGTGCAGACTGTAAGTAGGTAGTGTCACATTACACATCTGAGATGCAGATTGTAAGTAGGTAGTGTCACATTACACATCTGAGATGCATACTGTAAGTAGGTAGTGTCACATTACAGAGCGGAGATGCAGACTGTAAGTAGGTAGTGTCACATTACACAATCGAGATGCAGATTGCGAGTAGGTAGTGTCACATTACACAATCGAGATGCAGATTGCGAGTAGGTAGTGTCACATTACACATCTGAGATGCAGATTGTAAGTAGGTAGTGTCACATTACAGAGCGGAGATGCAGATTGGAAGTAGGTAGTGTCACATTACACATCTGAGATGCAGATTGCGAGTAGTTAGTGTCACATTACACATCTGAGATGCAGACTGTAAGTAGGTAGTGTCACATTACAGAGCGGAGATGCAGACTGTAAGTAGGTAGTGTCACATTACACAATCGAGATGCAGATTGCGAGTAGGTAGTGTCACATTACACAATCGAGATGCAGATTCCGAGTAGGTAGTGTCACATTACACATCTGAGATGCAGACTGTAGGTAGGTAGTGTCACATTACAGAACCGAGATGCAGATTGGAAGTAGGTAGTGTCACATTACACATCTGAGATGCAGATTGCGAGTAGGTAGTGTCACATTACACATCTGAGATGCAGACTGTAAGTAGGTAGTGTCACATTACAGAGCGGAGATGCAGATTGGAAGTAGGTAGTGTCACAGTACACATCTGAGATGCATTTTGCGAGTAGGTAGTGTCACATTACACATCTGATATGCAGACTGTAAGTAGGTAGTGTCACATTACAGAGCGGAGATGCAGACTGTAAGTAGGTAGTGTCACATTACACATCTGAGATGCAGATTGGAAGTAGGTAGTGTCACATTACACATCTGAGATGCATTTTGCGAGTAGGTAGTGTCACATTACACATCTGATATGCAGACTGTAGGTAGGTAGTGTCACATTACACATCTGAGATGCAGACTGTAAGTAGGTAGTGTCACATTACAGAGCGGAGATGCAGATTGGAAGTAGGTAGTGTCACAGTACACATCTGAGATGCATTTTGCGAGTAGGTAGTGTCACATTACACATCTGATATGCAGACTGTAAGTAGGTAGTGTCACATTACAGAGCGGAGATGCAGACTGTAAGTAGGTAGTGTCACATTACACATCTGAGATGCAGATTGGAAGTAGGTAGTGTCACATTACACATCTGAGATGCAGATTGGAAGTAGGTAGTGTCACATTACACATCTGAGATGCATTTTGCGAGTAGGTAGTGTCACATTACACATCTGATATGCAGACTGTAGGTAGGTAGTGTCACATTACAGAGCGGAGATGCAGACTGTAAGTAGGTAGTGTCACATTACACATCTGAGATGCAGACTGTAAGTAGGTAGTGTCACATTACAGAGCGGAGATGCAGACTGTAAGTAGGTAGTGTCACATTACACAATCGAGATGCAGATTCCGAGTAGGTAGTGTCACATTACACATCTGAGATGCAGATTGGAAGTAGATAATGTCACATTACAGAGCGGAGATGCAGATTGCGAGTAGGTTGTGTCACATTACACATCTGAGATGCAGACTGTAAGTAGGTAGTGTCACATTACAGAGCGGAGATGCAGATTGTAAGTAGGTAGTGTCACATTACACATCTGAGATGCAGGTTGGAAGTAGGTAGTGTCACATTACACAATCGAGATGCAGATTCCGAGTAGGTAGTGTCACATTACACATCTGAGATGCAGATTGCGAGTAGGTAGTGTCCCATTACACATCTGAGATGCAGACTGTAAGTAGGTAGTGTCACATTACACATCTGAGATGCAGGTTGGAAGTAGGTAGTGTCACATTACACAATCGAGATGCAGATTCCGAGTAGGTAGTGTCACATTACACATCTGAGATGCAGATTGCGAGTAGGTAGTGTCCCATTACACATCTGAGATGCAGACTGTAAGTAGGTACTGTCACATTACACATCTGAGATGCAGATTGCGAGTAGGTAGTGTCACATTACACAATCGAGATGCAGATTGCGAGTAGGTAGTGTCACATTACACATCTGAGATGCAGGTTGGAAGTAGGTAGTGTCACATTACACAACCGAGATGCAGATTGCGAGTAGGTAGTGTCACATTACACATCTGAGATGCAGACTGGAAGTAGATAATGTCACATTACACAACCGAGATGCAGATTGCGAGTAGGTTGTGTCACATTACAGAGCGGAGATGCAGGTTGGAAGTAGGTAGTGTCACATTACACATCTGAGATGCAGATTGCGAGTAGTTAGTGTCACATTACACAACCGAGATGCAGACTGCGAGTAAGTACTGTCATATTACACAGAGAAGGTGGAGTAGCCCAGTGGTTAAAGTGTTCGCTCGTAACACTGAAGACCGGGGTTTGATTCCATACTTGGTTACAGTGTGTGAAACCTATTTCTTGGGTACCCTGGAATAATTCTACCAGCGGTGGAAAACTAAACTCACTCACTCGCTTTACACAGCTTAGATGCAGACTGCACCTCGTAGGTGCATTCATCAATTGTTTAAAAAATACCGCCAGGTTTGTACGCTTTGGGTTTACAAAAAGAAATACCCTTAGATGTTTTGGGCAGTTTCAAAATCATTTCTCTGTGTCTAGCAAGAAGGGCTGGTATGACAAAATAGAAATGTACAGCATTAAAGATGGATATCGAGGTACACAGGTTACCAGGTGTTTATAATGATAACGGATCGTCATCCGAACAAAGAAAGTTGGTGTCCGTCAGGGTTCGCTCTTTGTTCCTTTTTGTTCCATTATTTTTGAACGCTATATCTGATGGAGATGATTGCGTAGCAACGGTGATTGCGACGATTCGCCGTTTGGTTCAGTATATAAGATACACGTTGCTCAAATTGGAAATCTAAAAGAATTTGAAATAATTATACATATATAGGCAATAGTTCATATCATGTAATAATGATAAAAGAGAAGCAGTAAATTTCTGGGGAGGACCAAATTTACGATATCACTGTGAAGCTAGAATTCTGCTATGTATCTTCCTCGGGATAAACATATAGTTTTCTTGGAAGGGTATCTCTAGATCCCTGGCCTATATATTGTTTGTGATGCATTGACAGGGCCTAAATTATTTGCCGAGAGTCAGAACAGAAGAATTTCCATTTGTTATTCAAACTTGCAGTGAAGTAAATTTCAACCAGTCGATAATGGCTACCAAATGTTTCCATACTCGTAAGGAATCTTAAAGAAACAGCTGCACGATCCCGATGTATGTGAAGTTTATGTTTATGAACCACTGTTAATGCTAAAAATCATTGGGGCAAAATAAGGACTCTCATATAGTTTCTGTCAACTGGGCGTCAAATGAGGAATGTCCTTGGTATAACGAACCACAAATATGACTTTGTGAAAGTTTTACTGACGTTTTGAAAGACTGAGTGAGTGAGTTTTGTTTTACGCTGCACTCAGCATATCACAGCTTTATGGCGGCGGCCTGTAAATAGTCGAGACCGGACCAGACAATCCTGTGATCTATGCAAATGGGATTCGAAGTAATATGTCAACCAAGTCTGACCATTCGATCCCGTTAGTCGTTTCTTACGACAAGCATAGGTTACTGAAGATCAATTCTATCCCGGATCTTCACTGGTTTGAAAGAGTGTAGAGATTCAATATACAATATGTCTTAACATAAAGGGAGATTCATTACGAGAACGAGTTTAACGGCAACCGTCTTGTCATACAGTCTTCTTGAAGGCTTCTTTTATCACTATCGATCTTTGTGCATGTATCTTAACTTGAAACAATGGAGAAGACTTTTCGACTTTTTTATATTTCAGTTCAGGTCGTGAAATCCGTGACAGCGACTTAACTGTTCGGCTGTTATTGAACTATGTCAGATCGTGGCCAACTTGCTTTGTTTTTATTTCACCTGGACACGCAAAAATCCAAACTCATAAGCATGAAAAATAAACATATCAGCAAAGGTGAGCACACAGTGTTTTCAGTGACGGCCTATCAGCGTTCTTGGGTTACAGAAACGCCAAGTAGCTGTAGTGTAACTCATTTTATAGACCAAACTTCAGTCCACGTACAAAGTTAATGCGCAGTAGTGGTGTGTTTTATTTTGATGGCAATCAATACCTATTCAATATCCCAGTGGACGTGGCACACTTATTAATTACTTTGTCAACAGCTGAGCGTGAGTGACGTGACGATTCACAGGTTTGTAGAGGCACAATTCCTAACGTCGGTATAGGTGTTAACGTATGTCGTTGCACGTCGTGTTACATGTGGAAGCGGTGATGTCCGTGGATGTAGTCTCAGGGAGCAGTAGACGTTTTATTTCATTCTAATGGGTTATTTCTCTTGTTCCCATTGTTCTCAGCTCATATCCATCCGACGTCGTTGCAATACATTTGACGTCGCAACCGTTTTGATGTGACGTCGCTCCACCTATAGTCTAAGGTGATATATAGAGAATCTCACCCATGTGTCTTCTGATATCAAATATATCAACACAAGTTGATAAAGTAACATATGTCCGAGGCTTGCCGAGATTATTTCATGACGTCATAGCCTTGTCAGGACATTGAGCAAAATCTACCATCAAAGCGATATCGTCCGATCTCACACAAGGGATATCTTCTGTGGTAATTATACTTATTATCCGGAAACACATATTTTACGTATTTTTGAAAGAGACCTTTTTGGGAATACATGATCGCCCACTCATGACGTTATGTGCAAGGATTTTGGCTAAGGCTCGCGACTTCCACAGTGATTTGCTCATGTAATGACTGACACTGGAGACTCAGTGCCAGCTTTGTCGAGCAATGAGAAAATTGTCAACATTCGTTAACATCCATGAGTTGTGTTTTACAGCAGTGGCGTTATGTTTCTCCATCTCCTCTAGGGACATTTGTATATTACGCTTTTCATTTCAATTACTTCACATCCATTAACTCTATTTAAGGCGATGTGTCGCAGGACAACCCTGAACCTTATGAACCGTGGTGGGCAGAAATGTGGTCAGCTGGTTGGCTTAGGTCACTGATATTTTATTTTCCCAGACAGTCAAGCTTATCACCTCTGATCGTATCTGAAACAAGCCATAAACATATATCTGGTGGGAACAGCTGCTTTTCAGATATACCACCTGTAAACGGAAGCTAGTAATTCGTTCCTGAATCTCGTCTGAATTCCTCCATGGAAGAAAGTAGTACGATGCCAGGCGTGTTAGTGTATGGACGTGAGAGCAATAGTGATTTGTTATAGTTAATTGTGGAATGATCGATCAAATATCACGATCAAATATCGGCGTCGTTGAAGGCAATGTGGTACCAATGATTAAGAATCTGGACATGAAACACTGAAAGCCTGAATAAATCAAATAAATGCACGATGTGGTGATTGTGTATATCTGGGTATTTAATCATTGCCATGGCTATAATGCATGTTGAAACTGAAAGATTACAGATTGGCCTTTTTAACGGCATTCTTTCAGCATGCAAAAATACAATGCCTGAAAATTACCAGACTCAGACTGTGTCGGTCACAAGAGGCAAAGCAAGGGTGAACGTTATGTCAAGGGATCGCTGAAAACCAGTGCATGCCAAGGGCATAGTTACCATTATAAAAGAAACCCTGGTGTACGCATGTGTGTTGCTAAAGATCACCAAACGTCGGCTTGCTCAAACCCTCAATACTATGGAGATATAAAAGTTTGCCACCTATCGAGCTGACAAAAAAGAATTGGTTTGCTTCGCGCCTTCAGGCAGCGAGGGTTATAGAGACAGATTCCCGAGACTTTGTGACATCCTACAACGTGAAAAAGCGGCGGTGGCTAGATGGTTGACTTTGTGTTCTGGCAATTTGGTGCGTTATTGTGAGGGTGTGTACCTAGAAGTACTAGTGTGTACTAGAAGTACTAGAATCTGTACTTTACTGAAAGAGCACGACCCCAAATACAACATGTGTTACTTATCACCGATTTCTAAATTGCAAATTACAGAAGAATGTTACAAGTTACAACCACCACGAATTATTAGTATCCTAGGCATACATGATCTAAACATTTTGACGTTGTTGTTAAATTATCAGATGTGTTTATACACTTGTACATTTGACCTTTTACAGTTCGAACAAGTGTCAGCCACAATTTCCTCAATACCCCGTGAGGACTAGTAATTACTATAACGGATGAGGTAGTGAGTGAGCGATTTGGTTTTTATGCCGCTTTTGGCAATATTCCAGCTATATCACTGCGCGGGACAAGAGAAATGAGCTTCACACATTGTACCCATATGGGAAATCGAACCCCGACGGGCGAACGCCCAAACCACTTGGCTACCCCATAGCCCCAGTCCAGTAGTAAGCGTCGGTGACTTGAAATGAAGAGCCCATGACATCAGTCACTGTTATAATCGGCCCAGGCATTTACAGGTAGCTGGGGTACTGGAAAGTGGGATGTTTTAGCAAGAAACATAACTATAGCCTCGTTACATGACCAAACCTGATAGCACGAGTTGCACTTTGGAAACTAAACAAGTGGCGGCACTTGGATTTATTGATTCTACAGACATTTATAATATCAGAAAACTGTAATCACACTTTAGTTGTCACGAAATCCATGTCAATGCTCAATCGCCCGGCAACCTGACATCAGTGTGTTCTGATCGCCGGTTCATTACAGCAAATGACCAAACACTGATGACAAGCTACGATACATGATGCCGACTGTGTAACAAAGATCTCATAATGATCCCGGTCTTCTAGGTTGTACATATTAAACCATCGTTACCCTGACCTACGACTTGATAAACAAACTACCCTTCCACACCGATGGGCAGCTAACCTCAATCTCCTTTGACATTTTGGTCTCGTTTGACGCGGTCCTACGGTACCAATATGCAATCAATATTGTAATGATTATCAAAGCATTTAGTGTGCAATGAGAGCGACATTTATCCATGTTAAGGGACGTGTAGTATCGAACTCTGAAAGAATACACCCAATGGCCCTAACGATGTGTGACAATGGGATCTCAGGGTTGTGGGGTGTTCATAAAGGTGCAATAGTTCAGCGACAAAACATTGTCGCTAACTAATTAGTACCTGCAGCTCGTAGGGTAAACATTGTGTTTCAAAGGATATTGATAACATCCTCAACCAGGGCCTGTGTTTGATTACCACCAGCCCCTAACGATGATAGGTTTCAGTACAGGCTGGTGAAGTGTTTTCTGGTCTTGTTTGAATCAATGGAAAGTAATGGTGCAAAACATTCGTCCACCGTGACATATGAGTACCATTGATGAATTTCCAAGTAGAGTGGTTTAGTACCAGAGTCGGGATATAAACTGGGTTTATATTGCGACTTTGAGATAATATATTAATGGTTGAGCGATTTATTACCGTGAGGTACAAAACCAGACCTGTTGATGAGACAGTTAGGAGCGATGCCACCCTCTCTGGACAAATATAATGGACATAGACAGGTACACGGAAGGATGCCTATAAACAGTAACTGTAGAGACATTATTCTCCATTATTCTCTATGAGAGACCACTCCTTGCCTGAAACGCAAGAGCTCTATTCTAATCGTTTTATTTAGTTTCATTAATGATACATGATTCCATTTTTTTTGTCAAACAAAAATACCTGTTTGCTGTTTAATGAAATAGTCTATGTTTGATAATGAGTTAAGTCTTTTAAATTCCACCGGCAGTCTGTTTCGTCGGTGAATAACTCCGCTTTTCTCATTTATGTTCGGTCTGTTTGTAATGTAAGCCTTTCTCTATAGTCACGAGAGTATAGTTTGCGATACAAACGGCAATCTGTAACTGTACGCATTATGTTTTGACAAGAATATCAATACTATATTAACATAATTCTAACATTCATAACAATTCAGTACATAAAAGACACACACACGCATTCACGCAGTAGAAGTCGATGTAGAAATCTTACACTTTCATTACACCTGTAATCAAGACGAGACTGGACATTTGCTTCTGTCGTATATACGGGTATGTACACGCATGTTTATTGGTACGGGTATGTACACGCATGTTTATTGGTACGGGTATGTACATTCATGGCTCGTATTTCTGTCTCCATCTTTAAAAAACATCTACGGCAATGAAGACTTTGGAAGTGTAGACATCAAATATGGTTTCCCTACACCGTTTAGATCCCCCAACCCCTCACATTGTTTAATACAAGAGGAATGACATTCAGTTTATTAAATCATTACGCGTATTATCATTCGTTTATAGTTACATTTAATACACTTGTTCATGTATCTTTTCGTGTTTATTATGTGAGTGAAAATTTATGTTATTGCAACATTATCTTTTTTGTTTTGTGTGTGTTTTTTTCACATCGGATTTAGGATTGTTTTTGTGCAAACACTTTGTTACATTTGTATTGAGCGAAAGCATAATTTCAGTCAAAAGAAGTTAAGAATTCGAAGTCAGTTCAAATCCTCCAGAATTTCCCTTTTGTCTCATCGGACAAAAAGTATGACGAATCATTACTTTTCAAAAATTACATGGAACAGGAGCATGTACACCAGAATGAATAATTTCATGCCATAATTTCCTAATTTACTCCTTAATAAATATATTTATCTTTCACTTAAGGTTATTAGGCTATGCAGTGTAAATAAATTGTCTGCATTGCTATAGTGAATCAAATCTGATCGGTGCTTATTCTACTCCTTACAGCATCCTGTTTGCCGACATCGTGGGTTTCACCGCCATCTCCTCGTCGTGCACAGCTGCGGAGCTCGTCAAGACACTAAATGAGTTATTTGCTAATTTCGACAAGCTCGCAAATGTAATTAGAATTACATTTTACGAAAGTCTTTTAAACTAATTTGTAAAATCTATTCAGACCACCGACCGAACATTTTACAAATCAAATGATTTAAGAATAACATTGAAGTATACTGATCAATAGACGACAGGTAAAAATACGCTTTCATTTTGCTGCAACAGTTGTCACCGATCAAATAATGAAGTGGTACTTTCTTCTTACTTACAGAAGTTTCACCAGCACCGGATAAAGATTCTAGGGGACTGTTACTACTGTGTATGCGGCGCTCCGGAACCACGACCAGACCACGCCGTTCTCTGCATACACATGGGTCTCAACGTCGTCGACGCTATAACGTACGTGCCCTCGTTAACGTCAGTAAAACATCGTCGGTGCATGAGTGAGTGAGTTTAGGTTTACGTCGGTTGTAGCAATATTCCAGGAAATGCACGGCGTCAGAAACCAGAGATGGGCTTCACACATTGTACCCATTGGGGGAATCGGGCCCGGTCAATCATGTTTTAGGCCGCAGTATTCCGGCAATATCACGTCAGTGGACCATGAAAACACACACCGCTTATTACAGTCTTGGGGGAAATAAGTTTAATCCTGGGTAGCCTAATTGATCCATTAGGGTATTCATTAGGTGATGCATCTTGCAGATTCCATATTGTGTTATCTCGGGGGATGGCTGTATCTCTTATCTCTGCTCGGTATAATCCTGCTGACATTCAGAAGGCCATTCCACTGTACCAGATAATGGACGATAACGAGGTTGCTGTTGCTACTACCTGCAGCCATCATATGGTTAAAACACGTTCATTTTCAGGAACCGAATACGTTTCTTATTGTTTGACATCGATGTCTGGCGACACCCAGTTTTTCTTTTCCGATCTAATTTAAGGGAGGACCAACAGTCTACCTATGATTTACATCCTCCAGTAAACGGTTACATGATCGACTTGTTTAAAAAATTACACACATGTGGTCGCATACTCACAATGTCTAGGACGCTGGGTAGTTATTTCATCAATTCAACACTTTTGGTATATCTATATACGAAAGATGTCAATGTGGATCTGAACTTGATCTTGACGATGGTTGTGCATGTTCCTGGAACTGCTGACAGCATCACTGACGGCATTTGCGCTTGAGGGATAACCTGTCTCACATTTCCATATTCATGAATTCCTGAAACGCTTTTCTTCTCTTAACCCTAAACTTGTGACATAAATAGATAAAATTTTATAATATCCCTTCGACCGATCCCATTTTTTTTATAATATTCCTTTACAAATTCAGACTATTCCATGATATCCCTTGACTGGACCTCTGTATTCCATGATATACCTTAACAAGATCCCAATATTCCTTAGTATCGCATGACTAGACCCAGTTATTTCACGATATCCCTTGACTAGATCCCTGTATTCCATGATATATCTTGGCAAGATCCCAGTAGTTCATAATATCGCATGACTGGACCCCGATATTTCATGATATCTCTTGACTAGACCCCTGTATTCCATGATGTATCTTGGCAAGATCCCAGTAGTCCATAACATCGCATAACTGGACCCCTATATTCCAGGATATACCACGACTAGGACCCGCTATTTCTTCATATCTTGAAATGATTTCAGTAGTTGATGTAAACATGCCCCAGAGTTTTATGGAACTCCTTATTCAGCATTTCCCCGAACTGACAAAGAACTGCAGTTCAAAGATGCGTTGAACGGCCCACATACAAACAGAAATTAACCACACATTGGGTGTCATGCCATGCTTACGTTCCAGATACGTGCGAGAAAAGACAAAGAGGGACGTTAACATGCGCGTAGGAATACACACCGGCGCAGTGTTAGGAGGAGTGCTGGGGCAGAAGCAATGGCAGTATGACGTGTTGGGAAAGGAGGTGATTCTAGCAAACAAAATGGAGAGTGGCGGAATCCCTGGGTAGGTGCCGTGGTTGCTACGTAAATAATAACCTAAGTTTCACTGTTTTTGTGTTCTATTTGTGTACTTGCCACAACCTTTTATATGTGGCGACTAACGGGTGGTCAGGCTCTCTGACTTGGTTGACACATGTCATTGTATCCCAGCTGCGTAGATCGATGCTCATACTGGTGATCACTGGATTGTCAGGTCCATCGTTGATTATTACAGACCGCCCCCATATAGCTGGAATATTATTAAATCTTAATATCAATATTAACCAACAAATCATTCAACCTTTTACGGTCATCGGAGTCCATTTTGAGCTGCTTATGAAGACCGATTGCTCCCTGGCAGCGATGTTTTATACATCCTCGATATCTCCAGGGTATACGTCCCGATAAGTCTCCACTATAGCCTGGACACATCTACAGCTCTGCCCGATAAATTTATTACCTCCCATTGCTGGTTCCGCCTTCTCACAGTAGCCAATCAGCTAGGTCGCCGTTATAACCGAGCTTGCTAGTGTCAACAAAGGCAGCGGTCGCAACTGCGAAGATTTGCTCGCAGTGCGTCCCACATGTTAGAGAAATCATACAAACAAATTGACAGGTCCGAAACTTTAAAACAACATTTGCAACAACGCCTTCTACCTCTTCCAGAGAACCTCTGCATGGTTTCTGTTGCCAAGTATAATCGGTCAAATAATTCAAAAAACGAAAGTGAGTTGTGATTGGTTCGCTCAACTTCCCAGCGTAGAGACCTGACTGGATCAAAAGACAATCAAGGCAGGTAATAAATTTATCGGGCAGAGCCGTAGATGCGTCCAGGTTATAGTGGAGACTCATCGGAACGTATACCCTGGAGATATCGAGGATGTGTTTTATAGAGTAAACACTTGACCTCAGTAGATCATTTTATTCGTTAAACACGAATGGCGATGGCACTTCAGAAGCAATGACCACTGTTACCATCATGGCTACGTTTTACCTCTAGGCTACCCCAGCGCACCCGCTGGCGAATGCTTCCTGGTTAGATAGTACCAATCGAAGCCAGAAGAAACAATTAATCAACTAATAAGCAATTATATTTTCCTTATTTACGTATTTCCACACTTTAGAGAGACGTTGATACCAAATATTTCCAAAGAAGACACAATCTCAATGAAGTATTCTTTATAATGATTGAAACATTTCCAGTGAAAGCAAACAGTGAAACACACAACAACAGACAAGCATTTGTCGCGGTCTTCATTGGACATGTGGCGGTTTTAATAAACAAATAATGCGTTGGGAGCAGGAAGTGTATTGTTTGTTCTAGTTGCATGTCTTGGTAGCCTTAGGTCTTTATTGTCGTAATTGCTAAGCCGGAACCAATACACTGTTGGTTATCTTCGATTGTTAGTGACTAACTGATTTGATATACGTTGGCTCATTTGTCCAAGGCGGATGGAGCTTTGTCTTATGTGTTGACATGACAGTAGCGATCGAAGTCATTGTTTTTCACCTTGGGTATCACCATATACTAATTAGGGACCCGACATATTGTCTTGTGATCACAATGCTTAATGTAATGGAAGAAGTCATAAATAATTGTTCGTTTAAGTGTAGAAAGACACAGACACAGACACCAACAAATAAAAAAAAACTAAAAGGGAAAAAAGGAGACCCCAACGTACAAGCACGTATACACGCACAAAAAAAACAGGCAGTTATTGCATATTCAGTCTTGTCCGTGTATCAGCGGCCGGTGCACCTTCAATAAGAAACACGTTTCTAGTTCAGAACCCAACATCTCCTATATGCGATCTTTAACTGAAGTGAATCTGTAAGTGACGTCAGACTTCTCTCCAGGCGGGTACACATTTCGGAGACCACCATGTCCTTCCTTCACGACGAGTTTGAACTAGAAGGCGGCAACGGGGACCAGCGAGAAGACTACATCCGTCTACTTGGTCTCAAGACATACCTGGTCAAGTCAGTCCTCAAACCGGTAGGTTCATGGTGTCCAATGATCTTTTGCCACGGTCCCACCTTACACTGTGTACGATACCCTATGCAATACGCATACACATTTGACGGTTGACAACACTGAACTGGTTATAATGTCTAAGTCCCCACAGTCACTGAGTTTTTGCTATTTTTTCCACACTCTGAGTTGATGAAGTGAATGAACTAAATAAATGTCTTCTTGACCCTCCGCTGAACAATCAGTGAAGATCAGCTGTAAAACTGATCTTCGGCAACGCACACCTGTTGAATGGGATCAGGTGGCTAGACTCTCCGATTTGGTTGATACATCCTATTCCAAATGCGTATATCAGACGCTAGATGTCTGGTCCTGACTCCATGACTTGCCTCGTACACATACATTTGGAATAAGTGCAGTGTTACATAGCATATAAGCAAACACACTCTGCTGAACAGTTAAGGAGTAAGGCCAGAGAATCATGGACTGGAATGTTTCAGCTACAACCGGAACAAGTTAACGGCACGTCCTCCAAGAACGACAAACAGGTCACCGCCAAGAAAAAGGTCTTCTCCAAGACTGGGTCTCCAGGAAACAGTCCTTCACTGGAGCAAGAGGACGGCATTCTCATGAACACATATGAGGTAAAGATGGACGTTTTGGGTAACTGTATGATATCTACACGTTTCTTAGAATATTATTGTCATCTCTTATCCGCTCTAATAAGGGACGTGAAGGCCCAGGGGTAGAATAGACCTTCAGCAACCCATGCTTGCCATGAAAGGCGACTATGCTTGTCGTGAGAGGCGACTAACGGGATCGGGTGGTCAGTCTCGCTGGCTTGGTTGACACATGTCATCGGTTCCCAAATGCGCAGATCGATGCTCACGTTGTTGCTCACTGGATTGCCTGGTCCAGGCTCGATGAGTTACTGGAATATTGCTGAGTGCAGCGTAAAACTAAACTCACTTATTCACGCTCTAATAAGGAAAGCGACAGCTCATATGATGCACTCTACTTGTTTCTGTGATCAATTATTACTTTCGTAATAGTTTAAAAATGGCAACCAATTAACAGACACTATAAAACTCCCGATTGTCTACATTTTCAGCTGATATGGTGGTGTAGACAACGTGTGTCATTTCTCACGGATTCAGGGTTAACTTCTGTCTTTTTAAATAGAAATAATGTTAGGAATAATTTTTATGGATATCAACCTCTTTATTATGAGAACACAACGTTGCTTACTCCTTCATCAGGTGAATGAGAATGGGGTACAGAGCTATATTATATATGTACAGGTAAAACAATAACAAAGTAACAAGTGGAGTGAATTAACGAAAGCTGGAAGCCAGTATAAACAAGCACTGATAGGAAGCCGACAGTTATGATAACAATGATGGAAGCCTATGGTAATACATTACAGATGATGGGATATGTTTACATAACACAGATAGGGGATAAGGACGATGTACATGATTGGGGATAAGGATGGAAGCCAATGGTGATACATAAAGAAGTTGATATCCATAAAAATCATTCTTATGTATTTCACTTCTGAATGCCCTTCAAAGAGAAATAATGTTATTTTTCAGACATCTGGCCAGCGAGAAGAAGGGGATCTTGGAAGTGATGGTGGAAAACTAGAACAGCGACTTCAAGAGGCACTTCTGGAAAGGGACAATGAACAGTAAGGCGACCCTGTGATTAAGAGAGTAAAGGGTTGCAGCTGGTTGGGGTGCAGGGTCACATGTGTGGGTACACGTTATAAAGGATGGGGTGCGGTGAGCAGTCCTGTAGGTAACATATATAAAGGAGGGAGCACTTTTGTTGGTACAAGTTAGTTGGGGAGAGGAGCGGGCTGGTGTGAGCACTTGTGATAAGGAATGAGGGACGTGAGTACTTCTGGTAAGGTACTGGGGAAGTGAGCGCTTCCGGAGAATGATAACACTGAGCACTGTGGAGAGACACTTAGTACATCTATGTTTCATATATGGGCTTTTTCGTATGTACAGTATGAATGTTTGTTTATTAAAACGATTGATAGAACAGATATCTCATCAGAAAGATATTGCTTGCTGATAGTGAAATGATTGTCGAATAAACATGGTGCTAGTCACGATCTGATGGCCAAAAACTCCTGTCGATTCTGAATGGCAGTTGATAATGTCACCGTCGATCTTTACAAATTGAAAACATTAAGATCATTAACAGTTAATGGAAGCTCAAAACCAACATATTTAGAATCTTCTTCATTAGTTAAACAATATCTGGGAGACTATATTAGTTAGTCCAATCGCTGATGAGTCTCCTCGTTTTTGCACGGATACGATAACACACGTTTGGCATAAGCTGATCCTGATAATGCATGTGTGTGGTAATACAATCTGCGCTGGTTGTTTTCACAGGGGCGTTTCCAAGCAACTGCATCATCTGAGCATGCGCTTTGTTGACCGGAAGCTGGAGACGCGTTATCAAGGCAGACGAGAACAGTTCAGCGACATGACTTCATTGGGGTTGTGTTTGGTCGCATTGTTCACGTTTCTGGCCCGACTTTGTGTTCTGCCTGTGTAAGAATATAATTCTATAATATCTATAGTATGTATATATCTGACTAAAACTGTTCCAAATATCTTCTTTTACATCCGATCTACCTTTATATTCGCACACACAGAACGTTCCTTTTGTATGTTCCTCAAAACTACGGCTGTTGTTTAGAGTGAATGAGTGAGTTAATATTAAAGGTCACATCGTAACGAGAACAATCTACAAATTAAACGAAAATAAATCTATACCATATGAACCTGTCGTCGAAAGAAAGTAGAAATGCAAGACCGTCACAAATTTGGTTTTTAACTTGCCTGTTCATAATGAGTGCCTCAGCATATTCGAAATAGGTACAGCTCCATAGCACTATTTCTGTTTTCTTGGAGGATCGTAGTATTGCTTCTGAAACCGATCCAAGTGCTAAGTTCGTAAGTTTGTGTTACGTCTACATTATGTTACGTCAGTCGGTGCGTGAGTTAATGTTATTTATCGCCTCGGCAAGGATTATCCTGGTTATATCCTTGTGGCATAAAGAATCGAGTCTGGACCAACACGCCGATGAACGTCACGCCGGCGCCTGTTGCTTCCTAACAGTGGAGTAAAACCATACCAAGTTTTACTTTGAGAAAACCATTAATCTTCGACAGAATGGTATTTGAGATGCATTATACATGCCTGTCAACTGTATCCAAAG
The DNA here is from genome assembly GCF_037392515.1 of Haliotis asinina. Lineage (NCBI taxonomy): Eukaryota > Metazoa > Mollusca > Gastropoda > Lepetellida > Haliotidae > Haliotis > Haliotis asinina. The sequence continues at coordinate 32,731,723 of NC_090282.1, read as the reverse complement.
TCCAGGTAAAGAACGTCCGAGTGTTTGCCATATTTAAACGGATTATTTACAGACCGCCGCCATATAGCTGGAATATTGCTGAGTGCGGCGTAAAACCGAACTCACTCACTCACCCATATTTAAACGTCCATGTTTTGCAAAGAAGCGTTGTTTTCTTGACAACATTTTGAATCTATCAATTTCAGCACATTCTTTGTCCTGTATTCATTCATTATTGGGATGCTGATACTGGTTGCTATGACAACATTTACAATGGCTGTCAACCACAATCCTGTAAGTAAAGCACATAAGATCCATATATTTGCTATGGCATTTCACAAAGCATATTAATACGATAATATCGCAATCTATTTTTCATGACTCAAGGCAGTTATTTTATGAAAATCAAATAGGGGTTATTTGGTTATTAATTTTCATTTGCTTTCAGAATTCATGTCCCAGCTGTTTACTGCGCCTCTCAGAAAGAGTGGCACAAAATATCGTCCTCCGGATCCTTTGGACTGGGTTCCTGGTCTTGGTACTCACCGCCACTGATGTTGTGGACATGGTATGCTTTACCGTGTGGAATGGCAAAATAACAGACTAGTATATTTTGCAGTCCCTTAAGTATATAGCTCTATACCCATACTACAGGAGCATGGAACTAATATTCCCTACGAACAAACCCACAGATGAGACCGAATAGCGAGTTTGTCGTTGTACAAGTCTCATTTTATGGTTGATCGAATTCCATTATTAGAAGCTGTCACTTTGCCGAAAGCGGCGTAGAATACCACTCAGTCTTACTAAATGTCTAGTAAATGTAGACATGTTGCCATAACACATTACCTGTTGGAATATATAAACAGATAAATGTTTTCTCATCTTTCAATTTTTGCCAACATTTAAATGAATGAAATTATTTAACATTTGGAGCAAATTATAATGTGTAAAAATGTAAGTAAATAGCAAAGTCGTAGTTCAACAGAGGCAAATAATAACTCATCATTGACCCCATAATTTGGCTACTCTAGTGACAAGGTTTTAATAATGTTAAAATTGACGTCAGTCTGAATGTTTTCACAATAACAATTTCTGTTTCAACACCATGTGAAATCTGCACATATTAACTATAATGCTTGTCCCGTTTAAGATCTATCCACACAACAACAGAATTCGCTGTTAGACACTTCTAGGAATAATTCAATGAACTATACTACCTGGAAGTTTCATTGTGACATTCGCAAGGTCACCAACAGCTCATACGATCTATATATTTTCATTTATGATCAAGGATGGTATTAGGTTTGTTTATCTATTGTTGTGCTTGATTATGATATTGTAAAGTTCGCTCCTCAGAAGCATTAGCACATTCACTGTGATCTCACTCGGCTACCCTCACTTCATTGTCATCACCAAATTGGAAGACGGCCATCTTGAAACTAGATTCGCACGTTTTACACGCTGCAATCACGTTATCCAATCTGTCGGCAGTTGTGGCGCATATGGTCAATATTACTTTGTATTCCTGTTATTGAATCATTAAGCGTTGTACGAACTGTATACAACAATATCATCTCATCTGTTCATTATCGGATATCAGTGTTTATGTGTCACAGTTGCAGTCTGCGAATCGTCACGCTGTTGCACAGAATCACAGCGTTCTCTTGCGTTTCAGACAAGTCATAAAATATGTTGTGACAAATTAACTATCTGGCTGAGAAAAGTATATATTTGACAACTGGATTGTACCTTCAAATTACAAACGACATGAAGACGTCACCTGTATGAAACAGTTGATGAAACACATTAAAAGTTAAAGTGAACGTCACAGCTATGACATTCGTTTCAAATTCATCCCTTCGAGGAGTTCTTTCTCCTTTCATGTCTAGCCAGCATTAAACATGGGTGTATACTTGGGATGTCACCAAAAACGGGCTTCACACCTTGTACCCATGTGTTGAATCGAGTCTTCAACGTGACTAGCAAGCACTTTTACTTTGACCTGCACACATTGTATCCATGTGGGGGATCGAACCCGGCTCTTCAACATGACGAGCGAACGCTTTAACCACTAAGCTCCCCCACGACCCCTGTAAGTTTAATTGAAATTGACATCTAGCTAGTGCCCGGATATTACGCAGGTGACGGACTAAACCCAGAACGTGTGTGGTCTAGGAGTGTTCCTTGTACAGATGGTGCTTCCTGCGATCCATACCACATATTATATGGACTAATTGTCGCCTCCGATGGAAACCACGATGGGCATTTATCTGACTAGTTTTGTAAACCAAGCGCCTAATGACTATCGACTGTGTGTGACATATGGTTTGTTTTCTAAACTAGTTGATATGAAACTCAGGTTATGGGGCAGTGAGGGTGGCCTAATGGTTATGTCGTTCGCTCGTCACACGAAAGACCTGGGGTCGATTCCCCACATGAATATACTGTGTGAAGCCCTATTCTGATATCCCCCGCCGTAATATTTCTTCAATATTGCTGAAAACAGCTTAAAAATAACCTCACTCATTCACTCGGGTTATGTTGTTGTTTTGTGTGTGTGTAACATTAATGGATGGGCTGTGAGAATTCAAGATAACGTATCTGACTACTGTACAAACTTTTGAGCTTCCTGATTCATACCCAGAAATACCGCCAGGATACAGCACGGGTGGGAGATGAGGTTGGCAGAAGTTCTGTCGCAAATACATCAAACTCGGCTATTTTAAAACCACTTTTCGGAGTTTAGTTGAAATGAGTTTTATATGGAAAAGGCCACACCTCTTCCCTGGATTACGCACATCGTACAGCAGAACAGCATCCCTCTACCGCACAAGGAGACGCTAGTTGTATTAGAATTCCGTTACTACCTCCTGTTCTAGCAACGTTTACTTTCTTCTTTCGTTGGTCGGGGCGATATAAATGTGGTCCACTGTAAAAGTTTGTTTTGAATTATCATGTGACGTAGGTCTTGACGCCAACTCGTCTGAGATGCCTTTACGAAAACAAACGAACAAAATAATTTTATTAATCCCCGCCACATACAGACACTTGCGGGGATAGAGAAGAATATTTTCTTTTTCACTTAAAATCTTTTCATACATATTCATCAGCTGTGTTTTCTCACACGTTGGTCTACTATTCGGTGTACTTGTCAATTTAATTTGTGTTTCTCTCTATTTCTAGTTTGGGTGCGCCATTACCAACCATGCAAACAGCACCAGTAACAAGTGGATGTTGCCATCCGATCCCACGTGTAAATACCCACCTTATTTCATTCATACCGGAACTCTCGTCCTTATGGGGATTGCAAGTCTCGTCCAGATTGGACAGTTTGTGAAAGTGGTGTTAGTGGTTTCCATAGCAACCCTGTACTGTGTTTTAGACGTCGTCGTAATGCCGCAGTTGTTTGACAGTTACGACATCTCCGTCTACAGCCAGTATGAAAGGTGAGCTCACTGGTGAGAATGTCAGGGCAGCAAAATACATAAGGAATAAGGCTATATGGCCTTAATACTATGAACTTATAGGCTACACTATAACGACATACTTCTCTAAAATCATTGCATTTCTGTCGCCAATACTATCAACCATAATTATACTTTATTCACAAATAAATGTATATATATATATATATATATATATATATATGTGTGTGTGTGTGTGTGTGTGTGTGTATTTATTTATAGACCAAAGCATTGTTGAAAAAGCGTGACATTGTGCCTTTAATATGAAACTATACGGATTACATTAAAAGCCATCCTTGATACTTCAGTGTTTTATGTCCTCACTCTATTTAGTCAATGTCTTGGTCACATTCGCCAGAATAGCTTCGTTTCTGTGACCTGTTTAACTAAACAACGCTGAACATATACTCTTTAAATGTTTCATAGATATTTGGGTATATTAAGTTCATTGGTCCATGATTACAAAATCTGATGTTTTTGGTTAAGAAACTGTCACACGGTCAGTAAAGACAAAAACTACATTTCTGTTTTTCATGACAGATCATCTCTTCACCATATTTTTCGGAAAATGACAGATCCATATTGAGCATTAAGAGACTCGGCATGAGATTCATCTGTTTCTGTCAGTATATAGTGGGCCACATTTTCAGGATTGTTACAAACTGTACTGTGTTTTTTGGGAACACCGCAATGTCCCAAGCAGTATTCGAGATAAGTGCCAGTCCCTGGGTCTGCTATAGATCTTGTGTTGGGTCACATTTCTGTGAAAACTTATGGTGGGCACTACATGTACAGGTTGATTTATTGGTCGCAAAAATCTGCAGTTTTTTTAAAGAGCTGGGTCGAAGTCGGCAGCATCTTAAAACTGTGTCCCGGCGCAGCTTGGATGTATTTTTGTAAAGTCATTACCCTAGACGAAGATCCTTCTATCCCCTTGTTGCTATCTGTTTGGACATCATCAGTAAGACTCGATTGCATAAAGACGATGTACTATTTATGTTGACACACATGGTCGTTGCCTTTTTGTTTTAGCGAACGGTAGAAAATTCTGTAGGGGAAGGTCAGCCTGTGGCATCCTTTTCTGACACTTAAAAAGTCTACAGCAATATTTGCCAAATTATCGACCCTGTCGTTTCCACGCAGACCAGCATGTGCAGGTCCCCGAGGAAAGTCAACATCCTAAAGATCTTTACTCGGTTCATTAAAAAGGATAAGTACGGAAGAACCGGATAACCAACCCATCGCTGTCCGAGTCAGTTGTAGAAACAGTTGACGCAGGCTTTATCATGGCTAGATTGTAAACTCTTTGTTGTGTTTGCCGTCTGTATTTGACCTTGGGACGATTATCTTCAACTGTCTCATTATTCAGGTGAGCAGTTATATATATCACGAGAAGCTTGTATCTGGCATTGACTTTAGATCAAGTTCAAGGAGGCATTGCTGGTCTTTATTTTCATCCTCATTAGCGAGGACATTCTGTGATTTGTTGATAACTGATGAGAATGACAGTGCAAGTAACAGCAGCGCACGGGTTTAGGGCATTATTATAACGCAAAATAACAATCGAGCATGATTCGAAATGAAACAAAACTGTAATATTAAACGTACTCTTGTTAGCTTTATACTTTTAGTTTTTACTTTTTCGCTGTGATTTGTTTAACGATACAATTACGTACTTGAAAAATACACTGACTGAAAGTCTCATAATTTTGGAGGCTGTTCTTACCTAGTAATGGTTTGATAATGCAGAGTAATGATGTTTGTGATAATACTATAATTTGTAATAATATATACTCTTCAAAAAAGAAACGCATACCCCAAATATTAGTGAAAATTTGGTTTTAAACAAGGACGTGTAGATCAGCGGAAAACAAAGGTACATGAATGAAATTTTGTGGAGCAATGTATTGTCCGTATGTCGTGAGACTAACAGTCATCACAGTCATTACTGCTGTCCACCAGGTGGCGTTGAAGTCAGTACTCCGTATGACCACCTCCAGCTGCTACCACTGCCCGACACTTCCTGGGTACATATTGAATCAGTCTTTGGATGTTTTGTTGTGGAATCCTTCTCCACTCCTCCTGCAACATGTGGAACAACTGTTTAAGGTTCTGTGGTGGACTGCGACATTGACGTATCCGTTTATCGATCTGATCCCACCCCAAAGTGTTCGATTGGGTTTAGACCCGGGGATCTAGAGGGCCAGGGAAGGGTACTGATGTTGGTATTGGCAAGGTAGTCCACGGTGGCACGTGTTGTGTGGGGCCTGGAATTGCCCCTTTGGAAGAGTTGCCGTTGACGGTCAACAAAGTGGAATCTGGTCGATGTATTGATTGGTCGTCAGATTGCCTTGCACAAACACAAGTTCCGATCTGCGGGTGTATGACATCTCTCCCTACATATACAACTTCCACCACCGAATCTGTCCACCTGTCTGATGCAGTTAAAAGCAAAACGTCCATGACGTCGTCTGTAAACACAGTCTCTATCATCACGTCGCTTGAGAGGATAACGGGACTCATCGCTAAACTATATGCGCCTCCAGTTTGCCAGGTTCCATGGCAGCACCGTGTTACACCATCTCACTCGTCGACGTCGATGTAGTTGTGTCAAGGAGGGGGCAACTTGAGGACTTTTGGCCCGTATTCGTACTTCTCAGAGACGATTCCTGATTGTCTGATCGACTCCAAACTGTTCTTGTGCTGTGTCCCGGGCACTACGGTGGGGCTCACATAGGTGGGTTACCCGGATGTACAGGTCTTGGCTAGGTGTGGTGACTCTAGGTCTTCCTGATCTTGGACGATCATTTGTCGAATTTGTTTGACGAAATCGATCCCACAATCGAGTTATTGTCCTGGGATGAACGTTGAAGTTCCTTGCCACTTCACTCTTTGATTCGACAACTTGCAATCGTCCGAATACTTGGTTTCGATCGGCAGCGTTGAGACGTCCCATTTTCGTGTGCAGTACTTGCAAAGATCGTGGATGAAATTGTGAGATTCATTTGGGTCTTTTATAGTCACATGCTGTACTCATGCTTTGCACTTGAGAAACAATCATTGTGCCTGATATTCCTGCTGCATTATATCCACGAACATCATGACAATCCTGATTGATAAAACCGTTCAAAGCATATTTGATTGCGTTTGGTCAAGGATGATCTTCTAAAGCATTCCAGAAACAATGTGCAACTCTACATATGTGTATGAAACATACACATATGTAGCCTCAGCCTTATCTAGCCTCATGTAAGAATGTCGAGTTTTGATTGGTCCACGTGACTCTGATAAAATACCATGTACATCCATCACGATCTGCCAGCGGGAGTATAAAAGTCGTAAACTCCCGCTGCGAAAGTCATATCACCCCACTACGCCTCGGTGACGACGCGAAGTGAGAAAAGCGTGCATCGACAAGCCTTTAGTAACGAGGTCAAACGATTAGCTGGTGTCAACATGGCAGCAAGTCGATTCGATGCGTGTTGTTTTGTTTGGATTTAGTGAAAACAATCAGCTAGATAAATGCGTTATCACATCGTGTCTCGGGAAACACGGGGTTTTATCAGTCCCTCGTAAGGTTGTATTCCCTTACAACCTTACTAGTTAAGCTATATGTTGTATTCCCTTACAACCTTACTTGGGACTGATAAAACACTGTATTTCCCTCGACACGATGTGATAACTTATAAAGTATCATTTTTGAATTCATTCGGCGTTCCTCTTTTTGAAGAGTGTATTATATTTCATATTTAGAAGTGTCTGGTTTCTTGTCGGTATATCTTCAGCTGTTATCTGGAGACTTCTTTGCTTCTGTTCAAGATTTGAGGTTGTAATGCATGGTTTGCAGATACATTATTAAGAGAGTAATAAATATGCTATAGTGTGTGCCTCTTTTCTTAGGGACCACGTGATTCTGCCGTCGAAGTACCGATTGGCAGCAGCGCTTACAGCGGTTGCTGTTGCTGTAATCTTTTTCTGCAGGCGGGTAAGTTAAGCTATATGTGAGCGGGTTTAGTTTTACGCTGTTTTTAGCAATATTCCAACAGTATCCCAGGAATGGGCATCGCGCATTGTACCTATGTTGGGAATCGAACCGGGGTCTTCAGTGTTACGTTAACATTTAGACTACCCCACCGCCGCCCCACTTGTCGTGCGAGATCGTAGATCAGGTGGCCAGGCTCTATGACATTTTGATTGCATGTCATCCTATTTCAATTCATTGAGCGATCCTCTCGGTGTCAGTAACTGGACGTGTCTCGCCACATTAACTAAAAAAATGGTAAAGTTACTTGAATTATCTCCCCATAGACGGACTCTACCTCTCGGAGCCTGTTCCTTTTGGCCGAGATATCCGACAAGCAGAAGGAACAAGTAACATTGCTCAGGATGAAAAACGAGGCTCTGGTCTACAATCTACTTCCGGGTCACGTGGCAAAGGACTTTTTAGGTTCCCAGAAGAAAGATGACGTAATTAGTTTCCTAATAATTTTTGAAAACAACGAATGCCATGAGAACGGTAGATTAATAGATTTTATTGCCTTCTTTGTGATCTCACGATGTCAAAGTCTAGTTTTCATTTTTAATCAGTGGTTTTAGAGGGATTCATGTGTTACGCTGAGGATAGTTTAAATCTGTTGAGTTGTATATTACACAAGTAGTATTCTGGGACAATGTGTGTGCTGTGTATAATTACACTGTTCTGAACTTGGATGGCGCTTTTTGGAATCATTAGGTGTGATATGTATAGGTAATAACAACGAATATAGACTAACGTGTACATGCTCATCAAGTTCAACATATCACCATTCATTTACATCATGTAACCAACTACGACTTCTGTCGTTGTCGTACAGCAACTGCTGCTGCTGCTGCTGCTGCTGCTGCTACTACTACTACTACTACTCTAACAACACTTTCTAATAACACCCCGTTTTGTGCATTGTAGGAATTGTACAGCCACGCCTACGACGAGGTCGGGGTGATATTCGCAGCCTGCCCCAACTTTCACGACTTCTACAACGAGAGCGCCGTCAACAACAACGGTCTTGAGTGTTTCCGGTTCCTCAACGAAATTATCTCCGACTACGACGAGGTGGGAAATATAACTGATCAATTTGTTGCCAAAATGTGTATGTGCTACAACTAAAACACTATAGTAACATGCTACTTGACAGTAACACTGAAAGGAATCTTACTGTCCTTCCAATACGTCTTTTTGATTTAATAAAGAGAACATATTCGCACTAATAACTTACATATATTTTTTTTCGTTTTATTTAATTTCCACGAAGGTAAACCTTTTCGTAACAACTTCCAGTCTTCCTTTTTGCTGAGTTGCGTCCCTTATCTGTACCGCGACCTGCTGATCGTAGATTAACGTCCCTGGTTAAAACAAGGCTTGTGTCAGCACCATAAGCATGTTTGTAGTTCCACTAAAGCAGTTCTTGGACCTGCATCTCTCTCTTTCCACGCACAGCTTCAATTGCAAATTCATCGGTTCCCAGTTGCACAGATCGATGTTCACTGGATTGTCTGGTCCAGACCCGATTATTTACAGACCGCCGCCATATAGTTAGAATATTGCTGAGTGCGGGGTAAAGCAGCACTCAATCGTTCACTCACGTTTGCGCATGGATTAGGTGGGTTCAACCTCATAGGTAAATATTTAAGAACTTGGTTGCATTAAAATATAGCCCCATTTGCGACAACACTGAAATTAGGTTTCTCACTTCCGTCTTTATAAGGGGGGAGGGATAGCATAGTGGTTAAGGTGTTCGCTTGTCTCACCAGCGACCCGGATTCAGTTCCCCAAGTAGGTACAGTTTGTGAAGTCCATTTCCAATTGTCTCCGTTGTGAGAGTGTCAAAACATTGTAAACCTTTACTCACACTGCACGCCAGTATATATCGACTACAGACGCTGTTGCTGTGCGACGCATGGCTGAAATTTGTAACTATCGTTCCAGTCCGGTTTCTTGTAGGTGAGGGTAGTAGTTACGAATGATGGTGAACTGAAATGTTAATATCTTTTTGCAGCTGCTGGAACAGCGTCGTTTCTCCTCCATATGTAAGATCAAGACTGTCGGTCCTACGTACATGGCGGCTAGCGGAATGACCGGAACTGTGCAGGTTACCAAGGTAACCCAGAACACACGGGCAATATCCAGGGCTCAATAGATCCTCGGCAGTGGGCATTATGACAAAATATGAAGTGTGTTTGTTTCTTTGTATAACCCCGCACTCAAGTATATTCCATATAAACATACACTACAGAGTCCTGATCCGCTAAGTCTTTGTGACGTTACGATTAGTCGTAGCTCCACGGTTTACCCACAGGCGGATCCTGAGGGACCCCCACTCCCTATTTTTGCCCCCCAAAGTTATTAAATTACCACTGACACTCTGCTGAAAGCGAGTGGAAATGAACTGTGAACAACCCCACCTCATTTTCTGATCTGTGCGCAACTTTTCTCAAAAAGCCGTATCAGATCCTGTAACGAACGCTTTGTGGATTCATACCCTTATTCTGTTGTCTTTTGGGATTAATTCCCAATCTGGGATTCGAAACTGTACTCACCGAGTGTGGCAACTAATTGACAGCACACTAAGTCAGTAATCTAACCCACTCAGCCACCTCTGATACAAATGTGAGATCGCGAGGGTCCAGGATGCCAGTCAGTTGACGTGGTTACGGCGCCTTAACATAGCCCCATGGCACGTGCCCTTTCTCTCATTAACCCTGGTTTCCTGAACCATTCTCGGTAATTCAAATGATGTTGTCATATTGCTGACAGAAATTTACCAAAAAAAACTAATCCATTACCTGTACTTACTTAAACATTGTACCTGTCTAGTTCATCATACGACCAGACCTATGGCAGTCTCCAGGTAGCTAGCGAAATAAAGAAGATAGGTCTACTGGTGGTATAGCAAGATGCATTTGGTACTGTTGGAAATGCTTGGAATGTCTCGTTTTCCCAAACTAATGTTGACTGAGAGTGTCAGTCCACCTGTCATTTTTGGGTGTTTCCATGGTAATCAAGGTCTAACAGTCTAACACTGAATCATGTCTAACAGTTTGGTCAGGGTCACAGTTATCCGATTTCTTGGTGTTCTTGCTTCCATGTTTGACACCAGAAACACAGTTATCCGATTTCTTGGTGTTCTTGCTTCCATGTTTGACACCAGAAACACAGTTATCCGATTTCTTGTTGTTCTTGCTTGAATGTTTGACACCAGAAACACAGTTATCCGATTTCTTGGTGTTCTTGCTTCCATGTTTGACACCAGAAACCATTGCTCTAATCTAGCCATCAATCAACTGGTAGGAATAGCGCAAAAAGTAAACAAACGTAACTAAGTGGAAAATCATTACAACAGACTTTCATGGTTGAAAATGACAGAACATAGAGATCCACGTCTTCAAAGAAACCAGATGTGAGTGGGAAATTGATTGTCCCATTTCAGGACGTCAGGTTTCAGCAAGAAGCCTTGTTTCAGCCCTGGCCAATTCCGTTTTAATGTATTTGGTGTTGTGTATAGTTCACAATGCCCATCACAGAATTATGCTAAATGTCAGTCTCAGTGCCCACTCAGCTGCTTGAGAGCCCATCTGGAAAAGAGATGTCTGCTTCAGAGAAATCGATGGATGGCGTTGATTGATCGGAAAGATGCTACCAATAGACCCCATGTAGTTATTTGATCAATTATTGCATTTTTATTTCTGAGTATAGTAAAATGAAAATAATTAATCACAGACTTAATGGTTACACAGCACAGAATTAGTAAAGAAAATAGATTGGATTGATGGTCGTTCTGTCGCAGCATACAATGAAATGCCTTGTGATCTTTTTATCCTAGATGACGAGATTAATTAGATATCACGCCATGACAGGGGTAAATGGATATCACTCTATGACAGGGATAAATGGATATCACTCCATGACAGGGATAAATGGATATCACCCCATGATGGGGTAGATGGATATCACTCCATGACTGGGTTAAATGGATATCACCAACGACAGGGGTAAATGGATATCACTCCATGACTGGGTTAAATGGATATCACTCCATGACAGGGGTAAATGGATATCACTCCATGACAGGGGTAAGTGGGTATCACTCCATGACAGGGGTAAATGGATATCACTCTATGACAGGGATAAATGGATATCACTCCATGACAGGGATAAATGGATATCACCCCATGATGGGGTAGATGGATATCACTCCATGACTGGGTTAAATGGATATCACCAACGACAGGGGTAAATGGATATCACTCCATGACTGGGTTAAATGGATATCACTCCATGACAGGGGTAAATGGATATCACTCCATGACAGGGGTAAGTGGGTATCACTCCATGACAGGGGTAAATGGATGTCAATCCATGACAGGGGTAAATGGGTATCACTCCATGACAGGGGTAAATGGGTATCACTCCATGACAGGGGTAAATGGGTATCACTCCATGACAGGGGTAAATGGATGTCACTCCATGACAGGGGTAAATGGATGTCACTCCATGACAGGGGTAAATGGATGTCACTCCATGACAGGGGTAAATGGATGTCACTCCATGACAGGGGTAAATGGGTATCACTCCATGACAGGGGTAAATGGATGTCACTCCATGACAGGGGTAAGTGGATGTCACTCCATGACAGGGGTAAATGGATATCACTCCATGGCCGAATTACATGGATATGGCCCTCGACTGCAATCGTGAACAAATGATCACACACCTAAAACACGGTTTTATTGTTCCGTGTAAGTAATAGTTTATGTCTCAATATTTTTACCTATCAGAACCAATTTGAACTTTTACGTACAATGTACATACATACGCCTTTTGCTGTTGTCTTTATCTCAAATTCTAAGATGTTCCACTAAAGGATCAAAGGCACCTGTGGTACCTTGTTAGAGTAGAAAGTGGACATGTTGCATTACGTCACACTGAATTGACCTCACTATGCCATTCTACTCTTCTCTTCGTAAATTTAATGTGGGGCTGTTGCAATCTGTCATTTAATCCTTAATTTGCATAGCCATGAGTCCTTTCACAAATGTTGACATAAACTACGACGATACCGATAGGTTTGTGGACATCAGGACAGGTTCTAGGTGAGCATACATCGTGTGTGAAGATTCGCCATCTTCTCTGGTATTTGGTAGTAAATGCGTTCTTTCATATGAATACCACGACGCATGACCCGTCAAGTGTCATGGCATCCCAATTTAGTAAAACGTTCCGGCATAACGAGGAGAGAAAAAGAATAAAGATAGCCACCTTCAAAACACTGTTAGACGAGTCTTTTAGTTAACAACTGATATCTCATGCTGTTGATTCACTGCCGTATCTTGGTGTAACGCTTGGTGTAACGCATCTAAATGGCAAAAGCGTTGGCTTGGTAGATAGCGCAGCGAGACAGTTTGAAGCTCTCTTAAAATCCCGTTGATATGTATTAAATAACTTCCTGTCCGTTTGTGGGATAAACCCGAGATAATACTTACTGTATGCTCTATTGTATGGACTCTGGATAGACTGACACATCAAATGCAACAGAGCTTGTGTGAGACATACTGAAACTATAAAGAAGCTGTACAATTTCTTTGACTCTTTCAAATGTTTGCATAAATGATGTTACAGAAATGACAGAAATAGGATTCACACATGGGGAATCGAACCCAGATCTTGCAGACAAGGGTAGAAAATAAGTTACCATTTTTGCCATCTTTGCATTTTCTGAGACCGATTTATGGTAACTTTATTTTAAACATAAATATAACCATTTACATGAGCCAGATCTTTCCTAGTCGATTCGACCCGTGCAGATCCGGAGTAGGATAGACCTTCATCAACCCAAATCGGGTGACTGTTCTTGTCGCAAGTGGCAACTAACGGGATCGGGGGGTTCCCAAATGTCATCGGTTCCCAATTGCGCAGACCGATTCTCATATTGTTGATCAATGGATTGTCTGGTGCAGACTCGATTATTTCCAGACCGCTGCCACATAACTTGAATATTGCTGAGTGCGGCATCAAACTAAATTCACTCTCTCACTCCTAGTCCTCCTTACCCCCTTCTTGTAATTAGAAGCACTGGGAACGTACTTTAGTTGGAAATGTCTCTTGAGGAAATAGGCTAGTCTCCTGATAACGCTATTTCTACACTTCCAGAGCTCTAGTGTACGCGAGCGATGGAAGCACCTTGACGACCTCGTCCAGTTCGCTTTCGCCATGAAGGAGACACTGCACAAAATAAACGAACAGTCGTTTAACAACTTCATTCTTAGAATAGGTGGGTATTGTCTTGTCTTGGCACGGCATTGTACCATTCATAATCGAGTATGTCATGGATTTAATTTTCATTATTCTTATTTCTCAAAATTTTACATGAAACGTATCCACGGACTTTAAATGTCAGTGATACTCTTCCAGGAATCAACCACGGTCCCGTTATAGCGGGGGTCATTGGTGCCCGGAAGCCACATTACGACATCTGGGGAAACACCGTTAACGTTTCCAGCCGAATGGAGTCGACAGGGCATGCGGGGAAGATCCAGGTATATTTCATTGCATTCCTTTAAAAAATCTACTGTTCCTTCATGATGCCTCTCAGCTTCAAGATCTGGCAAATGCTCTGGGCATGAATGAATCTGAGTGAAATTCTATCGCCCAATGTAAATATGTAACGTGCATGGTCTTGAGCCAACCATTCCACTGCTTTCGGAAACGATTCTGCTTCAAATGGCAGAGCTGAGTCCCTTGTGGCGTGCCAGAAACCTGTCAGTGAGTGAGTAGAATTTTACACAACTTTTAAGAGCAGTCCATCAAAATTCCTGAAATGGACTTCACAGATTCTACCCATAAGCGGAATCGAACCCGAGTCTTTGGCGTGACAGGTGAACGCTTTAGGCTACCACACAGCCCACAGAGACCTGTAACAGTGGGTGAGTCTCCGGTTCGCCTGATCGTGATCCAGGATTTGTCTGCAACGTAACAGTGCTCACAAGTTTCCTTGGTATTGTGGGGTAGCCTAGTGGTTAAAGCGTCTGTTCGTCACGCCGAAGATCCGGGTTTGACTCCCCAATGTGGTACAGTATATGAAGTCTATTTCTGGTGTCCCGCGCCGTGATTTCGCTGAAATATTGCTCTAAACGCCATAAAACGCCATAAAACCATACTCACTCCCTTAAGGGATAACTCGCTCACTCACTTTGGGGGGAAGACAGATGGCGCTGAAATACCGAAATATGATTTTGCATTGCAGGTGGTAGAGGAAACGATGGTCATATTGAAGGAGTTCGGGTACAAGTTCCAGAAACGAGGTCTTATCAAAGTTAAGGGCAAGGGCGAACTGATGACCTACTTCGTGGACAACCGAACAGAGGAGGAAGAAGTCATGCTAAATGGACTGCCATGTTAGGTTCAGGGCGTGGTTTCCAGACAAAACTTGTACAAGCAGGACTACGTTTTCATACAAACCGTGTGTTCTTGAAGATCAAAAAAGATATGATACATTTGTTGTTTGTTAGGGCAAACCTACAATGTAATAGAAATTATGAATATACCTGCTGTTGGAACCAGATATGACAATAGCTCGACTGGTTGTGACGTGGTGTGCAAATTTTGCATACTCAGTGAACTTAAGTGTGTTCTGTGCCTTTTTAAAATGACAATCAAGCTCTGTTCTATGTAGTAATTGCGGTGCAGTAGGTAGAAGATATCCTCAGAACTGACCGGCCAGTGACTGACTCGCAGAGAGCTTAAGACGTCTTTCATCAATAACAAAGGTAGCAAGGCAGTTATCATTCACACATCAAGATAAACGTACCCCGGCTACATGGTCTCTTATTCACACATCAAGACATAGACAAAGAGACCACGAGTACAGGGTCTCTTATTCACACATCAAGACATGGACAAAGAGACCACGAGTACAGGGTCACTTAACACGTCAGGACATGGATAAATACGTCCCCGTTTTAGGGTCTCTTATCACTTATAATGACTCGCTCGCTCACAACCATGCCTCACATCTCGGGGGTATTCGTGAGTCGTCGGTACTCTCCGGTTTTCTCTGTGAGGGAAAAACACAACATTAAGCGTTCCCAGCCGCTTGTGTCATTGGATGCAAAGCTGCAGACAAGGAATCCCCAGTATTCCAATAGTATCGCCACGAAGTATCATCATTTGGTACATGATGTTGTGTTTGTGATGAACCAGATGTTTGATCTTGTGTGTTTATTATTTAACTGTGTATAAACACTCGTTTGCTTTAAGTGGATGTGGCAGTCACGGCACAGACTGTAACTGGAGATGTGACAACTCCAGACACGCCAGTGATAACAGGGTGTGTATTTCTTTGGTTGAGTGCTCCGTCAGGGAAGACAATGGTATTACTGAAATCCCGAAACATTAGGAAAAGTTTCAGCAAAAGCACATGCATAATACATGCATAAATCTGACTGCATGCATAGATAGTTATTGGACTGACACGTATGAACCTGTATGCCCACTTACATACGCGCATGTGCGTGTATTTTTACACACGTCTGAAAGGGATGCATACATGATACCTTCAGATGTATATGTTCATGTCCAAGAATAAGCACACAGTTACACTCCACCATTGAGTCTAACAAAACCTAGTAGAAGGTCGCACCAGGTAACCTTTGAGCAACCAATGACAGTCTAATCAAATGCGAGACGGTTAAAGCGATTTAACCAATCAGACAACGGCTACTATTTAGGGATCGGAGGGACTTTCAAAATATTCAGGTCACCGACACAGATCTCTCCACAAACAAAAATCAGCATATAACACAGTTATTTGACCTGCGGCATATACGCTTTGGGGTTTCTGTTGACATGGTTACCATTAGCTAATATTTCCGCAAGATAACATCCTTGAATATTGTCAAAAACACTATTTTCAACGACTGTTTACTCACCGTTGTCATGGCAGTACGTACGCCGTGTGCATCACCCGGAAGCGATCGTACGCTAAATAGCATTCGGAATCGTTCGGGTACGAACCTTTTCGAGATAAAAAGTTCATAAGGGATGCACAAATGTGCACTTTTGCGATTTGGTAAACTGTGGTCTGATTGGTCAATCTCAAAGGTTACCTGACGCGACCTGCCATAAGGTTTTGTTAGACTCAGTGGTGGAGTGTAACGAAAAGTACTGAGGATAAGTTTACTTAGACTGTGGACCGGAAATGGCAAGTGGCAGGTATATGTGCCAGAAATGAAGCTGTTGTGTCGACTGAATATCCCAGAAATAATAAGAGCAGAACGTTTCTAGCCACCATCTCCTCCTACAAAGTGCCTTGTTGCTGGAAGCGACACGACGTGCAGCTGTGGCTACACCGACTGTGTGTGGCTATAACGTCTCTATATATTATGTTTTACCGGGAGTGATTGAGGACCTTCCGTCACAGGGATCAAACTCTTTGAAGTGTGTTAATTCTGTAATAAGACATAAAACGTACCGGAACGAATAATGAGGGACTGAAGCCGAAATATTTCACACTTGGCTTCAATTTCTTGACAAGCAGGGGATCATTCGTTGTATTGGTTTGATGGGAAAATGAAAAATGTGTATATGCAATTATGACTTACACTGGAAATAATGTATTTATTGTTTTACAGGGTCCCAGGACAGTTTCAGTCTTGACTTCCTTTTAGATACGCATGCATAGTCTCAAAACCTGAATTTATTTATTGACACGGCGCCGTTTATGAGATCCGACACCTGTTTTTTCTTAGAATCTAATGGGTTAGAAAGTCCGGAGGGCGAGGGGACATGAACAAACACAGAGTGTACAGTTACCGTGGGACCAGTTAACAACATATTTATCTACCGAACAGTTAATTTTGAACTGTTTGAAGCACGCGTATTGATCATAATAAAGTACCAGCGTTAGGCAACAGGCCAAACACTACGTACATGCGTTGTGTCGGCGTAAATAATACGTACTCTGTGCATGGCAATAAGCAAACCTGTTTGGTTTGTAAAAGGGAAAGCAGATGTAGGCTAGTGTACGTGCAATGCATGACGATGAAATTGCCACGCTTCATAACACGCTCACGTGGTCAGTGTAGAACTTGATCGCGGAAACTGGGGGCCCTTCGCACACAATAGCAAGCGCCAGTGGACGGCACCCATACAAGCTAATACGGGTCAGATGTCAGGGCAATTGTTCAACTTAAACTTATTTGCCAGTATCACGCCCATGAGTATGTTTTGAGGTTGATGAAGCGACTTATTATGAGATTTACGTTTTGACGTGTTGTCCCGCGTTACACATCATCAACATCATCTGTTATTAACGCCCGTTGTTGTGCCGTATTTACTCAAATCAGACTTCTGAATTTATGTTTATTTCAGACGCGTTATATATTCAGCAATATATCGTAGAGGTATTAATTTCAAGCCCAAAGGAACAAACAATACGGTAGACTGTTCAAGTATGGGAGCTGGGACAACAACATCATTTCACTTTATGCAAATGGGTCCTGGTGTTAATTCCATATTTTCACGTACATATTGATTTCCCGGGTTTTTTTTATTCCGGTTATATTTGAATGTAAATAAAGTATAATTCATCAAAACCAAGAGTTTGTAATGTTGTGAGATCTTTTCGTACCATTCTTTACCCCTGTGTATCGAACGTTCCGACAGTTCTTACCGTCCATTACCCCGATGTGTCGGGCGTTCAGGCAGATCCACGAGTTAGTGATGTGAGATCTATATGAACCATCCTATACCCCGATGTATAGAACGTTCAGGCAGATCCACGAGTTTGTGATGTGAGATCTATATGAAACATCCTATACCCCGATGTATAGAACGTTCAGGCAGATCCACGAGTTTGTGATGTGAGATCTATATGAAACACCCTATACCCCGATGTATAGAACGTTCAGAGAGATTCACGAGTTTGTGATGTGAGATCTATATGAACCATCCTATACCCCGATGTATAGAACGTTCAGGCAGATCCACGAGTTTGTGATGTGGTGACGATACAATGTTCATCAGGGTCATGTCAAATGCCTCGCTATAGCGAACACTCTGGTGTTTCTTCTTCACTGTTATCGTCTTCACGTATAAACCGTGCAAGCAAGTCTGCGGCATACTCCCTTTCAAGAAACTCACTCCATTTTCGCCTTTAACCTTTTGGATTACGTTTTATCAGTGCAGTACAGATACTGGTACTTTTGGGTAGGGGTGAAACGGTATAGCGCAGTATTAGAAGAATCACGGTATTTTGGCTTCGGTTCTGTGTACCTTTATGCAATCAAAGAAATCGGTATTTTCGGTTTTCTACCGTAGTTATATTAAGTAAACCTTTTTCTAAATGTCTAGAAATGAAATCATTTTGTCAACCTCTATGCCGCTATTTTCTTCGAAGTAAGTTCAAGCTCGCCAAAAGTCCTCTAGTTACATCTAGTAGAGACCACCCAGACAGTAATTGCAGATACCCGATCAGTAACTCGGTTCAGCACTGCTATCCGATATGTAAACAGAAAACAAAGTAAAACGATCTCCCTCGATTTCATTATTTGATTACATTTAATCCCATTTTTACTGTTTACAACAACATGGGAGAAAATCTGTGCGAAATGCCATCACTTCATTCTATACGCTCACCACTTCCGCTTGTCATGTTCATGAGGGTCCACTTTTCGCGCCTACTGAGATAGCACCGATTTCACATTAGTCTCAGCAGTCACAAACCGAATACCGTCATCCATGGTGTCACTGAACTCAAATGTCACAATTAATTGCCAAGTACCGGGGGAAGTCAGCGGTGACTCGTCAAACTGTCTCCTACGTAAAATGTATCCAGCCACATAAACCAAAGTACTGAGCCTGTGTTAATTATTGTGTTAAATGTGTTCGTAGAAAACATGCATTATACTAATACGATAGCAATACGTATTATCTGTGTTAAAATAACTGCTTGCGATATAAATTAATCTGATAATTGAGTGGAAACTCGTTCATTGTATGTTTTAACTGAATCACCGGAACATTGGTGCAAAGCGTGTACACAGCTAATTTCCAGTTTAGCTAAGTAACAGGTAAACCCCTAACGACCATATTTAAGTTAATGTTTTGCATTGGCGGGAACTTGAAAACCCCTTGAAAATTACCGGATCCTAGTGTAAAGGCCATATAACTTTAAGACAAATGGAGCCACAGTCCAGGTTGGTGATGTTGTATTGGTGCGCCAACATACGTGGGAAGCAAAGATCTGTGGGAAGATGTTTACTAGTCGGGTGAGTCTCAACATCACGGTACCATTCCTGTTTTATTGTCTGCAAGGAATGAACCAAATATGGTCATGTACGTCATCGTTACCCCTGCCTATGTCGCGGTTCCCATGTTGTGGTGAACACAGCGACACAGGTGACGATGCAACATTGAGTATATCAACAACCAGCATGGATCTTGATAATATTTCTTCTCCAGTATCGAGGGGCACTCACGTGGACTAGTGGTTTAAGCGTCACACTGAAGACCCGGGTTCTATTCTCCACATGGGTACAATGTGTGAAGCCCATTTCTGCTGTTCCCCGCTGTGATGTTCCTGGAATATTGCTAAAAGCGGCGTGATATCGTTACCACTCCTTGTGTCACCGCTGAGAGGGGTCAGTTCGCCACCTACAAGTCGGTCACTCATACCTACACCATCCACACCATCCGTTTTCGTTGAGCTTTACTACAGATCGATCGACCCTGCCTCTTGGTTGACCCGGCACGCCCATAACTGATCGATCAGTTTGGGTTCTTTGGTGCATGTTCCAGTGCTAATCACAAACTGTGAAATATGGAAGATATTGACCACAGCTGACGTCTACCAGTGTCTAGTTCACCAACAGCCAATGGGGGGGGCACGTCTATTAGACGTGGCATCGCTCCTTCCACAGAATGATGTAAATGATGAAAACAGACAGGTAAGACTGACAAATGGTCCACGGAGACTAAAGGACCTTCCTCGTTAGTGTCAAGGTCAGGAACGATGATGATGCAAGTGTGTCAAAAAAAGGACGTGTGCTGGTGTTTAGTTTTACAAATGTTCTCGTAAACGATGCATGTCGTCAACATAAATCAATGGTAGCAGAGATTATATTATGTGATCACTCTTAGGCGTTTGACAGTATGTAGTAGGGCTCGTTGATAAAATATGTGGGCACTCTTGGAAATATAAACCGCCGTGGGTTCGATCCACGGCTGCGTCACACCAAAAGACGTAAAAATATGGTACTTGTCGGTCCCTGCCTGGCTCTCGGTATTAATGGGTAGCACAAGCACTCGGAGTCGGTACATGTATCTGAGTTGGGCATTCATGCTTAACTGCGGCATGGTATCTGAGTGAGCTATCACTATAAAAGCAGCTGAAGCCTGCGCTAGGACAAACCGCTGCACGTACATACGCATGCGCGTCGTCGGGAGATGTATTCTCAAGTGTGACGTTAAACTCCATTTCCTCTCACATGTTAGAAATACATGTCTTCACTTAATTCTTTGAATAATTTCATGAAAACTTCAATCCCGGATGCTCGGTAATGTGGAAGTCGCAATAATGAAAACTAGGCGCAGGCTAGCGAACGCACTTGCCTTAAGGAGAGTTTTTGCCACATGCTCATGGGAGTACAATTTCGTTATTATTGCTACAAGTTAAACTGTCCGTGTAATTATATAGAGTAAGTTTATTTCAGTTTGTAGGCCATCGGCCCATGTACATTTAAGAAGTACATAATATTAGATTACAGTGTAAGACAATATGTGGACACACATTGATATCATATTACAGTAACTGAGATCGGGTTTTCAAAGCAGCTTTGACATACCTAGCACAATTCAGCAATGTTACTACATCTTTTGAGGCAATTAATCTTCTAAATCTACAGTCATTTGTTAGGGTGTCCCAAGGTGGTAAATACATTTTCCTAAGGGCAGCATAATTGTCACATTCAAATAAGAAATGTACCTCATTTTCAATACAGTTTCTATTACACATCTTGCATATTACGTCAGGATAAGTAGATTCTCTCCATCTCTTATTACATCGTACTGGCAGGGAATTAAACCTTAACAAACACAGATATCTTCTTAAGTCTCTAATATTGATGTTTAAGATGTATTTATCAAAAGGGTATGATGTTATGATATTTTTGAAAATAACAAGACTACGTGAGTCCATGATATTACTAGTAATAATTTGTTTCGAACAATCAATCAATCTCTGTTTAAATAATGCTAAGAACAGTGAAACATTTCCAATGTCCTGAGTATGCCAAACATATCCAAAACCATACTCACTCAGCAGTTTACGTATACTAGAAGCCCAAGTAATTCTACCAACAGAATCTAATCTATACATGTAATTGTAGCATTGTTTTGGATAACAATTTTCAGACTTTCGTAATATTTTACACCAGTATGTAACACATTTAAGATGATAGTCAACAGCCATATTATATCTCCCACATTCCGCTAGTGCTACGTTACTTGAGGTATGTTTACCAACTCCTAAAACAAATTTACAAAAATTATTGCGAAATTTGTCTATAACACTTCTTTCTTGAAACCCCCATACTTCAGCCCCATATAATAATATTGGTTTTTATCTTACTGTCAAAGAGTTTAAATAAGACATGAGCTGGGATATTAATGAGACTATATTGCAACTGTTTTATGCCTAATAAGGCTTTACTGGCTTTAGCTACTAAAGTTCTAGTACAGACAGTCCATGATAATCTGGTGGAAAATATAATACCAAGGTAATTATAATATGTTGACGTTTTATGTTGCACGCCATCGAAAGACCATTTTTCACAACTACGAAGGTATCCTCCATTTCGGAAAACCAAAATTTCTGTCTTGTCCATGTTAACTTGCAAACCCTAAGACTTGCAGAACTTACATAGAACGTCAATTTTTCGTTGTAACCCAACAACACTATCATCAAAAACACACAAATCATGTGCATACAGTAACAACAATAACTCTAAATAATCCTCACCGATAAATATACCTCTGGTACCTGAATCTTCTAACATAATTTGAAATTCTGACACAAATATCGAAAACAGGAAAGGACTTAAAATACATCCTTGCCTTACCCCACTCAGACAATCAAAATACTCACTTATAGAAGTACCAAATAACCGTACTGACGCTTTAACTTTAGAATACATATCCTGTAAAACTGACAACATCTTCCCATGAACACCCTTTTTCATTAAGGAAAACCATAATAAATTTCTGTTTACAGAATCAAAAGCATTTTTAAGGTCTACATATAAACAGAAAAATCTTCCTCCTGTTTTCGACAAATATTTTTGTATAAGACATTGTAGCGTAAAAACATTATCCATGGTACAATATTCCTTTCTAAATCCTGCCTGGGATTCCGGGACACAATTAAAGAGAGCGGCAAACTGTTGTAAACGTGAATTAAGAATAGAGCAGAAAACCTTTCCTAAGACATCCATGAGCGAAATACCCCTATAATTATCAACACAATCACGCCGTCCCTTCTTATGGAGAGGAACAATCAGGCCTTTACACCACTCAGTGGGGAAATTACCTGTAAATAAAATTTTATTATACAACACACGCAGATATGGAACAAGAAGACTGCCACAACTCTGAATCATCTCCGGTAAAACACCATCCGGGCCTGCTGATTTACCCAACTTGAGAACATATATAGTCGCTTCAACCTCTCCCAGGGTGATCTCCGAGTTAAGTACAGCGTGGATATCATCATCCGTACAACTCTCACATTGTGATTACCAATAAAACTTTCTACATGCTCAATAATATCACTATCCATTATATAGAATGTTTACAAAACCAGAGTCCCGTGCAAAGTCCCACTATATCCTTGGCATGTGTTTACGAATTACCATTAAGTAGATATGACACCAGGTGTTCGCGAAAGGATTGCCATGCCTATGGTTGGCACCAAACAAAAATACATGCAAAGGAAAGTAAATACTTCTAATTGTATGATCGGCATTTAAGAAGTTGGTGACTCAAAAATGAAACATACAACTTTATGAATGACAACTTCTCATTCATTGCACAGAGCGACATTTCGAGGTAGATTCTAAACTCGTTATCAAGACAGCGATGAAACAATCTATATCGAAACGTCGCTATATGCAATAGATAAGGCGTTGTCATTAATAATGTTGCATATTTCATTATTAAATATTTTTAACTGAAGCAACACTGAACAACACCCAAAAACCCGAACAAAACAATTGCCCGGATTACTGAGCCCACAAATTGTCCGTACTATACGGAGCAACACAGGGTACATTTGACCACTTTCTTAAAGGTATTGTGTATTCAAAACAAAAATCTGCAAACCTTTTAAACAAATGGAAGCAAATCTCATACGAACAGAAATTTGAGAATCGTGCCCCCATAGATGTTTTTCTCGTCTCACAGTTAGGGTCATCGTTTTCTGCCGCGTCAATGGGACGCAACTCTTCTACGACATATCGACGAAATTTTACTTAACAAGAACTGCAACCAGAGCTTATCGTTTAAAGAAAGGGCTATGCTGTCCATAATGGATACAACGTACCCTCTCACAATAACACGGGTATAAATACATACTAGGAAACGTATTTATTGCAAACAGTAAGTACATCCATTGCCGTGGTAAACACATGTATAGAGTGATTAATAATTATATTGCAGCGTGCATTTTTGGTTATTGAAGAATGCAGTTATCATCACATATGTACTGATTCTACCAATACTCTTATCTGGAAACACCTAACATTCGCACTTCTCTCTTTAAGCTTGGGGAGAGATATGGTGCTATCTCCACTTGTTCCTCATTCATTAACTACCCATAGTCTGGTTATCGATTCGTGATATCTGTGTTGGCGGGTTTGAAATGTAATAGTACTTGGATTTCTATAACGCTAGAAACTGTAAACAATGATATTCCTCTGCGATCCTACACAAGAAGCAGTATATCAATGGTGAAGAATTTAAAAACTAAAATATTTTTAAATTCCTAAAATAATACACACTAACAAACCTCATACATTCCGATTTAACTGCCTCATAAAATTATAATCCTTACTTATATTTCATTTTTCACAACACATTTACTCTGCGAATAACCGTGTTATAAATACTGACATCAAGAGACAAACTTTATGAGACAGTTAAACTGTCATAACTACAACTCTTCCTTTTTCAGTTTCGATTTGTCCTTCTGAGTCTTTCCTTCGTTGGGATTATTAAAGATATTAGCGACCCTCATCAGTTGGTCGTCACTCAGTTGATGTATGTCGACCCGAGTGATGTAGTTGAGACCTCGCTTTTTGTCTCTCTTCTGTATGTTAATGATTTTCTCTTTGAAGATATCAAACACTTGCTGGGCAGGGGGTGCGTCTTTTGCCTGAAAGGATACGGATATAAGTATAATGAGTGAGAAGGTTTTACGGATCACTCAGCAATATTCCAGCTATATGGCGGCGGTCTGTAAATAATCGAGTCTGGACCAGACAATCCAGTGATCAACAGCGCGAGCATTGATCTGCACAGCTGGGATACGATGACATGTGTCAACCATGTCATCAAGCCTGACCACTCAGTCCCGCCAGCTGCCCCTTATGACAAGCTTGAATTACTGAAGATCAACCCGGATCTTCTCGTGTCGTATGGATATAAATTATACAGATGATTATTTATTTAATAACATTTACATTCTAACTTATACTGACAAACAAGACGTATTAAGTCCAGAGTGTGCGTGGTGGGGTTTTGTTATATTCCAGAAATGTCATCACAGGGCAGACTGGATGATTTTCTCACTTTGAATCAGTACGGGAAAAAAAACAAGGGATTTCGGCTGGACAAAAGAACGATTTAACCATTAGGCTAACTAACGCCCCCAATCTGTGAAGAATAGACAAATGTAATTATCAAACATCCGACCATTTAGATACAGACTGTTTCCTTCAAATTAACAATTTATATTTCATTAAGAGAGGATACTCTTTTGGGGGATAGAGTGAGACTCCAGTACCCAAATGCTCTTTGCAGCAAGGGCCTATTGCCACCGTATCCCCATGGCATGGGTTCTTTTTGTTGGTTTGCTTTGTTAGTTATTCCAATTACATGGCTACGGTCTGTACATAATCAAATCTGGAGCAGATAATCCAGTGATCAACGCCATGAGTATCGATATACGCAAACGATATACGATGACATCAAGTCAGCAAGCCTGACCATCCGATGCCGTTAGTCGCCTCTTACGACAAGCTTGGGTTGCAACAACAGTTATAACCCAAATATTCAGTGTATCAATCACAGGTATTTCAGGTCCAGAATTAGTTACATGTTGCAGTGAGAGCCTATGACAAGTAAGTGTAGGCGCATGTTTGGTGGTGGTATAAGGGAAAAGAACAAGAAACGGTTTCTATGGAGACGGAGGAGATGGAGATGCAGTAGTTGCGTCTTGGACCTTGCGTTTCAGATAGTTGTTGTCATTTTCAGGTATGTAAGGTTTTGGTCAAATCCATTGCTCGGGTGTGTAGTGTTTGTGGCTGGAAGTCTTCACCCTCTGAATATCTGTCAACACTTCTCATAAATACGGTAGAAGAATTGGATGGACATACCCCAGCTGTTGCGTCTTTGTAAAAATGGTCAAACTTCTCAAAGTAGATCTGACTATCGTCTCGGAGGAGTGACATGAGGTGGTGTCGCATGCTGTCTGCATCTAGCTGCCGGTCAGTCAGACGCTGTCGTGTAAAAGAAGCTGGTATAGAGGATTTCTGAACACACTGGTCATCAGTGGCATTAAGTGCAACCATAAGTAACTGAATTTGATTTACAAATCTTTTCACATTCTATTTCAGAAAACACATTCCTCCTAGTTATGTGTTTGGCGGGTATCACATGTAAACTAGTTAACTCTCTCCAAACAAGTCTTGCACCTACATTCGATAGCATACACGTGGAAATACACAAGGATTTACAATACATATTATTTCAAGATTCTTTGTCTTTCCTGGCATATTTTTTTGTAGAATGTAACAATATGATTATTTTCATTTTCTTCCTTATGAGTCCAGGGCCCAGATTTTCGAAGCTCTCTTAGCGCTAAGATAGTCGTAAGTGCCATACATTAACATTGACTTACGTCTATCTTAGCGCTAAGGGAGCTTCGAAAATCTGGGTGCAGATCAATCTATACACAGTTTAGGCATCGTACAGTTCCTGATCCTTTTGGACTTCTGGTCAGTACACAGGCATGTCAGCACATGCAGCGGTCACTGGTTTGCCAGGTTTTGACTTGAAGCCCCAGACCATACATACCGTCTTCCCGCCATCGTAGCTCCATGTGAAGGTTCCTTCTGACATCGGCTTCAGTGTATCCGCTGCGCCCTTCTTACACGGAGGCTCGTCCACGTCCTCGTCGGTGTCGGAGGTCGGGGAGAACAGGATGGAGTAGGAGATGCTGCGGCCGTAGGCGTGGACGTAGTGGAGGTAACCTGGAACAGAGTTATCCATGAAGAAATGCCGATCTTGCCGGTATGCTTGACATAAGACCTTCCATTAACAACTTAACTCGACTTGATCACATCACTTGATTATCAAGTGACACCTTATGTATTATGAATACAAGGTCAATTTAGCCGAAAGTTCAGTCAGTCCTCAAAATGTGTGAAACGCTTGAAGCACATTTGTGGGGCTTGTATATGACTGCAATTATTAAACCTAATTACGCCAACATTCTGTTAAATTCTCAATTTTCCCTGAATGTGCAAAATGCACTTAAACTCCCAAGTTCCAACCTACAGTCCCTATAGTGGTCATATTGCGTTCATGACAAAGTCATGATGATGAGTAAAATAACTCCGCCATCAAACATCGTTACAACGAAAAGTGAACTTGATATCCTTAACATCGTCATGTATTGATTTTCCTCTGTGTTCTCACTGCTTCAGAGTGTTCTGACTTTGTGTAACTAGATTAGAACGTCAACATGTATGTAAGGGACCGTTCGTGTTTATGGCTAAGAGTGCACGTGTGCGTGTGCGTGTGCGTGTGCGTGTGCGTGTGCGTGTGCGTGTGCGTGTGTAAATCATGTAGAATTTGAAAGACACCCCACTCAACAAATGTATGTAAAAAGCAAGTCCCCCTCCCCCAGCATGTCAAGTCCAAAATCAATTACAATTACACCCCCAAATAATGATCTATTTATTCATTGGCACAATGATGAAATATCAATCATGAAAATATCAACTAACATCCCTAACTTATGTTGTCCAGTATGTACAAAAGTGTACATGTATACAAAAATGATGACCACCCCGACCTTAGCAGAACAAAATGGGTGACCATGCTTAAATGTTTCATCATCATCATCACACCACACACCCCCACCCCCACCCCCTGGTCATATATTTGAACGCTCCCAACACCAGCTAGTACGAGCGGATGTCAATATGTTTTGAGCCTTGCATAGAAAAACACAAAATATTGGTATGAACCACACTTATTTTTTAACATAGTCCCCTTGTGAGTCAAGACACTTGTTCCATCTTTTCTGCCAGGCGCTGATGCCATCTCTGTAGAAGGCGCCATTTTTGTCCTCAAACCAAGCCTCAGTAGCAGAAATAAGCTCATTATCATCCTGAAATCTACGACCACGCAAGTGTTTCTTGAGATTTGGGAACAGATGGTAATCACTTGGTGCCAGGTCTGGAGAGTAGGGGGGATGCAGCAGGATTTCGTACCCGCATTCCTGGACAGCAGCGGCTGCAACGCGAGAGGTGTGTACTGGAGCATTGTCTTGATGTAGAAGAATACCACGTCTGATCTTGCCCCGGCGCTTCTCCTTGATTCACTGTCGCACTTGCCTCACAAGTTAGCGTAATATTCCCCATTCATTGTTCTTCCTTTCGGTAAGTCATCTTTGTGGATGACGCCTTTGCTATCCCAGAAGACTGTCGCCATTAGCTTCTGCACTGATCTGGAGGCTTTGAACTTTTTGGTCCTGGGAGAAGTGACATGTTTCCATTCCATGGATTCTTGTTTGCTCTCAGGATCATAGTGGTGGATCCAGGTTTCATCACAGGTTACTAGCCTAAAGTGAAAATCTTCTGGATTCTTGTTGTATCTGGTTAGCACGGAGTTGCTGATGGTGACCTTTGTTTGCTTCATTTCATCTGTAAGCATTCTTGGCACCCATCTTGCGCACACCTTAGACATGTCGAGATGTTCATGAAGAATAGTCTCGATGGATCCGTGTGAAATGCCTGTTGTCTCCTCTAACTCGTGGAGTGTGATTCGACGATTTTCCAGCACAAGTCTATGCACTCTGTCAATGTTTTCCTGACTAGTGCTGGTTGTTGGGCGACCAGGCTGGGGTCATCTTCAAGACTCTCTCTACCATGCTAAATTCACTGACCCATCGTTTGATGGTAGCAGATGAAGGGGAAGACTTCCCACAAACTGCTGAAAGCCTTTCTTCAATGTTCTTCGCCGAGTTTCCTTCAAGAACTAAAAACTTAATTACTGCTCTCTACTCAATTTTATTCATTTTCACTATCGTGAGGGCGGTCTCTTTCTGTCAGTGTGAGCTGTTCAATAACTTCTGTGGATACCACATCAGCTACACCCCAAGGTTCAATGTCGTACCATAGGCTGTGACACCTGGGTATGAAAAATGCTCAAGGCTCAAAACTTATTGACATTCCCTCGTGTTTACACCTGGTTAAGTGGAATACCAAAAAGTCGTTACCTGAGGGTATGAGAATACAGTCTCCCTGTCTGAGAGTGGCCCATGTCCAGGGTGTCTCCTTGATCTTCTTGTGTTTGTAGACGTTGATGTTCTCCATGTCGATGGGGGAGTAGCCTTCGCCTGAGTTGATGTACTGAAAAGATACCAGATACCAGGAGACGGTTTCTTGTCATCATCCTGCCGGTGAACTTGATGCAGAGGTCATAGAACTGATGCGGACGCACATTTTCCTTTCATATATCAGATGTCTCAAATGGCAGATTTGGATACATATGGTACATTAGGACTTTCTATGAAAGGTGCAAATTGTAGTCAGTAGTTTTTAGCAAATAGTAATGAAGCTTGCAAATATCATGTATAAACACCGGAAAACAGTATTTTGCCGAACAACTACAATGTGGAAACATTGCGACTTTAGAGTGTAAAACACAACCGTAATGTCCATAGTTTTTCGTTCTTGTTTGCCTCAGATTTAGTCACCGTGAGATGGGTGTACAGGTTCAGGTACACTGCAGTTTCTGTACTCGAACACATACGTGGGGTCTTCACGCTTCAAACGCTTCCCAAGATAATCTTACACACATCCATTGAAACAAAGTGTAATAACACTACAGAAGTTTCTTATTGTCTGAAACTATGTATATATTATATAACACCTATCTTCTACATCCGTGCTTCATGCAAGGAATTTTATTGAAAAGTTATTGTAATCCAGAATTTACTATGGTAGCTTTCTGAATGAATTTTGTTTTGCAAGCCAGAACTTCAAAATCGACATCTTTATCGTATAAATGTTTATTGTGTGTTTTGTCCATTACCCTACGTTCGGAGTCAAAGGTCTTGCAAGAAGACCCCACATAACACAGAACTGCTATTGGTCATCCAGAGACAGGTTTAGGTCGTTGCTCAAGACCAGTCAGGGCAGCCGAAATCCAATGAGGCAAATGTAATGAGACTACGATGAGAGACTTACTGTTTCCTTGAAGTCAAAGTTGTATCTGTACTTGTTTCGGATGATGACGTAGTCGCGTCTGCCGAAGAGGACGCAGTGGAGGTTGTGGTCGTGATGGCTGTGGAGCTTGGAGGAGATGCTGCCGCTGGACATCCATATTTCCGGCTTCTGTAGGTAACGGCTCACTACACCACAGTTGAAGATGGTCGGCAGCTGCAACCATAAGATCTTACATGATCTATTGTGGTGTTGATATCCACGTATGTAGTTATTTTTAAAGTCCATCTGCACCCGAATGTTCACTTAACGCAATTCACATTTGTACCATGCAGACCACAGTTCGGAGCGGAGTTGTACACCTTGTCAGTATCAGGGTATTAGGGTAATATGTGTGTGTGTGAGTGCGTGCGTGCGTGTGTGTGCACGCGCGTGTTTGTGAACAAGAGCATTGTTCATTGACTGCTTTTCTCTGATATTTCTCATCCAGCTAACTGCTGTGTTAATGTGCTCTCTTGCTACTAAATAGTAAGGAGTGAGTGAGTTAATTTAGTTTTATGCAGCTTTTAGCAATATTATGCTGAACCAATAGCCTGGTGTCAGTTATGTATTATATGTCGATATTATAATGTATAATTTTACTACAAGGCAAAACCCCCAACAGTTTATCCAAATAGTTCGTCATGTTGCAGGAACTATAGGCGGAGGGATCATCGGTCGTTATGCGGTTGACGGTAAAATGATCTACTCCATTGCTACTTGAGCTTTAGTGACAAACTCATTGTTTAGGACCAGCCGGCAATGGACGAATGTAGGTTTCTGAATAAGTTCAGTGGAGACTGACCGACAGTTGCTGCTGGATCTCCGCTGGGATGACGGAAGAGATGTACCAGTCCTCATACTCGTACTCAGACAGGAAGCGCTTCATCTTCACCACCTGGGTGGTCCGCTTGATCTCGTCCTTGTGGAAGATGGGCCGCTGGGTGACAACTGTGATGTTGAGCTTGCCGAACCTGTAGACAAGGTGAACTGTGTAGACAAGGTGAACTGTGTAGACAAGGTGAACTGTGTAGACAAAGTGAACTGTGTAGACAAGGTGAACTGTGTAGACAAGGTGAACTGTGTAGACAAAGTGAACTGTGTAGACAAGGTGAACTGTGTAGACAAGGTGAACTGTGTAGACAAGGTGAACTGTGTAGACAAGGTGAACTGTGTAGACAAGGTGAACTGTGTAGACAAAGTGAACTGTGTAGACAAGGTGAACTGTGTAGACAAGGTGAACTGTGTAGACAAAGTGAACTGTGTAGACAAGGTGAACTGTGTAGACAAGGTGAACTGTGTAGACAAGGTGAACTGTGTAGACAAGGTGAACTGTGTAGACAAGGTGAACTGTGAACTGTGTAGACAAGGTGAACTGTGTAGACAAGGTGAACTGTGTAGACAAGGTGAACTGTGTAGACAAGGTGAACTGTGTAGACAAGGTGAACTGTGTAGACAAGGTGAACTGTGTAGACAAGGTGAACTGTGTAGACAAGGTGAACTGTGTAGACAAAGTGAACTGTGTAGACAAGGTGAACTGTGTAGACAAGGTGAACTGTGTAGACAAAGTGAACTGTGTAGACAAGGTGAACTGTGTAGACAAGGTGAACTGTGTAGACAAGGTGAACTGTGTAGACAAGGTGAACTGTGTAGACAAGGTGAACTGTGTAGACAAAGTGAACTGTGTAGACAAGGTGAATTGTGTAGACAAGGTGAACTGTGTAGACAAGGTGAACTGTGTAGACAAGGTGAACTGTGTAGACAAGGTGAACTGTGTAGACAAGGTGAACTGTGTAGACAAGGTGAACTGTGTAGACAAGGTGAACTGTGTAGACAAGGTGAACTGTGTAGACAAGGTGAACTGTGTGGAGTAGACGGCATGAAGGAAGTCAGACGTATTTGTAGCCTTGTCGTAATGCCAGAATATTTCAGAATTCATTTCACTAGTTCTTGCATCTATGGTGTAAGAACCCTAAAGATTAGCGTTCAGGCTCGTCGCAACCAGTTTCTTAGTGTAACCCCGATAGTTTTAACTTTAGATAGTACTGAAGACTTGACCAACTTTCATGGCGATCTTTGGCAAGAATCATGTGTGAACCTTGGGTGTTGTTTTTCATGATTGTAACAACGCTCTTTGCGTGTACGTTGCGTGAATTGATTCTTGTTTTGCTTGATTCAAATCTGCCGAGACTGTTTTTTAATCTAAGTAATTCCTGTGAAATGGGGTTCAGTCAGTCACATTTCATTTAAATATCGGTATGGCGAGAAGCTTCAGGGTTCACCAGGTTCATAAGCTAGAAAAGCACGTCGAAAAGTTGTAGAGATTACAAATGGATATAATTAGGGAATATTCTTTCTAACATGTCCCTGAGCATGTGCCTAATAAACACAGGCGCTCCCATTCCTCGTTTCCTCCCATCGTCGTCTCCTTCAGCCTCGATCAGCACTTTCCTGCCTCTACTGATGCCAGACTTTAGCTTGCCCTAATAGAATCCTGTTAACCTTACGCATTACTGATTTATTGGCTAACTGGGATAACGGTCAAGAGATCCTATTGTTTGTGAAACATAACGTTGATATATCATATACTGTATTAAACTTACGCCTAACATTTTCATTTCGAATATTGTGGAATCAAAAATTGAAGTTGATATACGAAGAAATTCCAAATTAGAGCTACGACTGCTGTAAGTCTGTCTCAGCGTACGAGAGATACGATCGTCTTCGCACTACGACTGTCGTAAGTCCGTCTTAGAGTACGGATGATACTATCCTCTTAGCTCTGAGATCGCGTTGTGGAAATGTGTCCTGCTCAAAGAAATGTTGTTCATATTAGATGTGGAACTTGACCAATGTTTCGCCAGAGGGCGCTGAATTGCTGTTCGCATGACGTGGTTTCGTATGAATGAGTTATGGGATTTTCACATAGACAGGTGCAGGTTGGGACAGACACGGGGACATACAGCACTATCCTTACGTGTCTCTGAGGTATTTGTCCTTTTCCCAGTTCTTGAACACCTCCTCGTCCTTCAGAGCTTTCCGGAACACCACGGGTGTCCGCTGTTTGGAGTAGCCGTGGTAGAACACCCTGATGTCCGGGAACCCGTCCAGCTCTTCTGCGGGGGAATCTGCCGGACGCTGGTAGCCTGGATAATGAGGATCACACGTCAGTTATCTGGGGTGAATGAGTGTTGAAGCAGTCAACATGTGAAACTATTACCTGACATACAGCAACATTACACCTATAATACTCCCCACGCAACATATTCCATGTCCACTGTTTCATCTAAAGCAATTTATGTCTATCTGATCCAAGACCAGGCTCGTCATTTGAGTTCGCTGCCAGACATCTCCTCTATTCTAATCGGCGCGAGGAAACATATGAACACAAGTAACCACTGTCAATAGTAGCCACTGCCCATAGTAACCACTGCCCATAGTAACCACTGCCCATAGTAACATCTGCCCATAGTAACCACTGCCCATAGTAACCACTGCCCATAGTAACATCTGTCCATAGTAACCACTGTCAGTAGTGCAACCTTCATTGCATAAGTTTTGGTGGGATTGAGTGAATGTATGCATGTATTGCGATTTCTTTGGTCACGTGCAGTGGGCCATCGTTTGATAAAATGCTTTGGGAACAGTGAGCGAGTGAGTGAATATGGTTTTACGCCGTTTGTAGCAATATTCCAGCAATATCACGGCGGGGACAACATCTTTTTTTTAAACAGGGCTGTCAAAACAGTGCGTTGGGTTCCTGCCTGTACCGAACTAAGAATGTAAATAGTCGACACGGTCAAACAGTCATGTATTTATTGGTACGTCCACAAGGCTGTCCTTGCAGCTAAACGTGCAGATCTTCAGACGGTCCTGTTTGGAAATATACTACCTGTCAAAAGTTTAGACCCACTATTGCAAATATAGCCACTTACTTCAGTCACCTGTTCTAAACTCAATTTGCAAAATACATTCAGTACAGTCTGCACATGAAGTGATGTATTGTAAACAAATTCGTACAGACGAAAAGACCATTGTCATGAGTTCAAGAAATGATAAAAGTCAATGAAATTAGGCGAATTCTTCACAAACATTTACACCCAAAACAAAGCTGTTCACATGCATGGTATTTGTATATCCTTTTCAGCAAATTGATGCATGATCCTCAGGCAGTTAATCTGCACAGGGTTTGCAGCAGGTGCCCCAATTTATTGGGGAAATCAACCTTCGATGCGACCATATATATAGTGAGTGTTTCTAAGTGAGTCTAAACTTTTGATAGGAACTATAGAATCTTGGGTCTTCAGCTGATCCTTTCATTTTCTAGGGATGTTTATCTATACAAGATACGTTGGAATTTCTTCGTCATTACATCACGAAAGTGTCCTGTCCTTCTTTATGTGCCTTGTCTGGTAGGTATGACTGGAAGCAATTACCCAGGGGTCGGAGATGCCCCTCCGGCAGCCCTGCATCTCGTCTGATGGGAGCGGGGAAGACAGCATCCATTGACAGGTCCTTCTTAAATCCAATCCTAGCGTCCGTCGTCCATGTCACCATCAACAGCAGCAACAACAACGACATTTTGATTGATAGTGGGCTGAAATATATAAATTATTCACTTTAAAGATTGTGTAGGAAATGTGCGCTTAAATGTGTAATATGACAGTCAGTTTAACATATCGACAGTGGATGAAATGAACAAAAACCAATCACGACACGCTACTACGTTTTGTCCATCCGATCCTCTTTCTCACGACATGCTCTCTGTCACAATGCTGAATGGCGACAAACGCTGATTATTCTCGTGGACGTGGTTGTGCCGTCATCAAATGTTCATAACGTCAATCACTATGAGTTTTTTGTTGTATTTATGTGTCAACATGTTCTTGTAACAAACACTGAAAGACTATTCACACTTGATCACAAAGACTTCTGACAATATATATATATACAGCAAAAGAAAAGCAACTTTCGAAAAAATCTCATAAAAGTAAACGTTTGTGTTTTTATACCTATTTGAAAACTAAATAAAAAGACAGAGCTGATTTTCGTTCAGTTTATATTGCATTTCTTACCTATAACAACCAGATGAATATGAATTATTATGAAAACAACATAAGTATATTTTCTATTACATATTGCTTCAAAGTCTATAAACAGCAGCGACAGATCGATGCACTGTAACCGTATGAATTACACCGTATGCCTTGTCGATCGAATGTTCTGGAAAGCTTCCGGCTGTTTGTGCTATACGGGGATACAGTTGCACATGTGTTCCACTTCAGATCGAATAATCAATGAAACCCGAGCAAAGGCACATTTTCACAACCGGTTGATCTAATGCAACGTACCCATTAACATATCAGACATACTCAATAGCGGCCAGCAAAGGTGACATTTCCGGAAGGCCTACAGAAAACTATTGTTTCTGTTATTAAAGTCTTGGTATTAAATCACGCTGTCAATATACGTGATCGGATCACTGCTCAACAAGGTATTTATAAATAGTAGTGTTCCTGCATTAAGATGTACTTCATATTTACATAGGGCGGTGGGGCGGTTGGGCGGTTGGGAGGGGCCTAGTGGATAAAGCGTTCGCTCGTCACACCGAAGACCCTGGTTCGATTCCCCTCATGTGCATAATTCGTGAAAGCCATTTCAGGAATCCCCTGCCGCGATGTTGATGGATCATTACTAAAAGCCGCGTAGAACTGGACTCACTCACTCATAGTTAAACTTGAGAGGAAGTATGGATGCGATGTGATGGTGACGATCCTATATCTGGACCTGATTGGTTCATCTTCGAAGAATTCCTATAACCTTTGTCATGGTTACATCAAGTTTCTTTTGGTTTCTAGTGAATGAAAGTGATCGAATTATTTTATGGGCAATTTCTTGACCAAAACGGAATTGTAGTCATTTTGTCAACGTCTCTGCATGCTTGAGCTAAGTGATCTCACTAACGCTGTTTTCTACGAGTGAGTGGGTGTGGTTTTACAAAGCTTTTAGCAGCATTTCAACAATAGCAATGCAGAATTTACACAAAGTATCCACGTTAGGAATCGTACCCGGGTCTTTGGTGCCAAGGGAAAACCACCAATATACCTCGTCGTACCAAATGTGTTTTTGTTACTGCTTTGATAATAATTTT
The DNA here is from genome assembly GCF_037392515.1 of Haliotis asinina. NCBI lineage: Eukaryota > Metazoa > Mollusca > Gastropoda > Lepetellida > Haliotidae > Haliotis > Haliotis asinina. Next base: position 32,695,324 of record NC_090282.1, on the reverse strand, counting down.
AACCATAGTATTACCAATTAACGTGGTTTAAACACACAGTTAGTGTGTTGATGGTCACAGTGATGATCATAGTGACTTCATTACACACTTATACAGAAACGTGTCTTTATCACCTTTCACGTTTACTTTGAAAGAGATCTTGCATGTGTAGGGCAGTCGAGTAGCCCAACTGTTTAAGCATTTGCTCGTCCTTCTGTAGAACCGGGTTTTGTTTCCCACATGGGTAGAGTGTACGAAGTTCACCACTGGAGACTCCCCGTGATATTGCTGGATTATTGCTTAAAGAGACTTCAGCATATACTCACTAACTGTAGCATCAGTAAACGGAGACGTGTATCTATAATACATTATATCGATGTTACGTAATATCATAGTGCAGTACAGGTGTCTGCAAGGACAAAGTTACAACTTATCCTCACACAGCCACAGGTGTGTGAGTGAGCACTTCAGTTAGATCACGGAGTGTCCGCCTTATTGACCTGGAGGAAGGCCACTGACCAAGGTTGGTGAGATCGGTAGTGTAGCCTAGTGGTTACAGTGTTCGCTCAGCTCACCAAAGACCCGATTCCCCACATGAGTACAATGTGTGAAGTACATGGTTGATGGCCCGCCTCGATATTGATGAAAAATTGCTAAAGCCGACGAAAAACCAAACTCAGTCACTCAGTGTTGGAGACCTAAGGATGCGGGCATGTTACTAAAAAAAACCTGGAAACGTGCTGTAAATGTGAGATAAGAGCTGAATAATGAAATGTGGCGCTGAAAACGACTTATAGACAGCACTAAGATATATGTACAGTAAGCCCGTTTCTGGTGTCCCACGTGGTGATATTGCTGGAATACTGCTAAAAGCGGCGTAAAACCCAACTCACTCAATCACTCAATCTGTACAGTGAAGACCATTTGTAGACAACTATCTTGTGGTTGTACAAAGCCCACTCATATTACCTTCAAAAAACCATATCAAATTCCCTCGCAAAACATAAGCTGTTCAGCATGACCCTTAAGTGTGTTACTTGTCCCTAATCCATACAATGTTTTGTAATAAACTAAGCTTAATATATAATCTCTTGCGACATGCCACAAATGTTAATTTAAAAATATAACATTTCAAAGCAGTGTACCCTCGCTAAGAAATCTGTAATAAAAATACCAAATGCCACGAATACGGATTAACTTACTTACTTTGATAATACAGCTGTAGCAGCCATTTCTGACCTTCACCTTCAAAACCTAATTGACTGAGCAGCTAACAAGTTAATGAGCCATTTCAGATAGTTTTGTGCAATACGTCTGAAGACTAATTCAAAGGTCAGTATGAAAGGCAGCTGCTTGCATTGATTCCAACAGGAATGTGAATATATATACAATTAGATACATTAGGGTGTGTCTGGCGCGTTCATATTATTATTCACATCTCCAGTAACCTAGTGAACGCTTGCAATATTATATGTCGTGACTCGACGCTTTACAATTGTTCGGAGATTTGCTTTCACTCATCGGAAAATAACATTAACGACACTCCGATACTTCGTAACTATTACCTGAGAATAAATGTAAAGCATTTGTCTTAAATAATTGTTGTGCTAGTAAAGAAGTCATAAGCATACTACCAATAATTCCATATAAATTTATGAAAGCTGTGACAGTAACATAATATATGCAAGAAAAATGCCGACAGAGATGTAGACCCAGGAACCCATGCTTTGACTAATTTAAGGAATGCTTATCGGAAGTTACACATTATTGAATGCCAACAGCTGTGCTAATCGAAGCGCTGTAAAAGAAGACAAAGGGACGTAACTCTTAAAAGTCACGATTCACGTAGTGTCAAAGATGCTTGGCTCCTTTTTAGCAACGTAGTTGAAACATAATAATTTCACACAAACGTAAATAATATCTATTTACCTCACTTTACTTTATTTTACTGATGATGTTATCATAGTACTCAGAAAATGTTCTACGTGACCTCTTTTCACCTACATTTTCTTATCAATGACACGAAGCTATTGACGTGGACCTTAAGGAAATGCTTCAGACAGGATTTGATGTAACAAGGCAAACACAACAATCTTTAGTTCATCTGTTGTTTTAGTCTCAGTTCTGATTCCAGCAACAGTTAATAACGAGTAGGTCTATCGTGTCATTAATATCTTGCATGTATACCTCACTCACACTTAACACTTGGAATTAGGAGCTAATATACCACTGCTTCTAGTCCTAGGTTTTTTTAAAAATATTTCTCTACGAAAGTCAATGTGTTGGTCTAGAAGTTAAGATAGACATAAAAAACACAAATATTTGTATGACTCGCATTTTGGCTAGTGTACGTTTGGAATAGTATGGGAGACTAATCTCCCTTCAGACGCTAAACATTGTTATAAAACAAACTGCACATGCCCTTCATTGTCCTTCTTAACTGATAATAACAGAGGATCGTGATTGTAGTTAACCTTACACATGTAGATCAGACCTAGACAGAGCATGGTAAGGAATTATACAGCATCCGTGTTGGTATATACTGCTACAACCCTGCATCTTCCACCCCGAGGGCAGAGAGATCTTCCATGGCCACCCAACTATCAAATTCATATTACGGACGGGGATAAATCGCTTAGAATGTATTATAAGATAACACTAAGATAGTAATTGTATTATTGTTACATGGTGACGATGTGACGAATTATGTACTTATATTATATTTCTCAACATGATCTTGAAATATTTGTTAAAACAGGCCTAGTTTGAAATTACGATAATGTATAGAAAACATAATCGTAATTGATATAATGCAATAATCATAATAATATGTTTGAAGCATGAAAACCCCTTGTAATACAATGAAAAACTGTTCTGAGATAAGAAAGATTTAGTAATTATGATACATTTGAGACTTCAAGCAAAATGATCGAATATTTAGTGCGAATTATATTTACTTCTTCAAGCATGATTGAAACTTCGCATTTTAACACTGAAAACCATTCCAGCAATACCTACCTCATTTCTAGAGCAGGGGTGTGACTACCTGTAATTATCCCAGGTGAGAAATATTCCCCAGATACCCTTCCTAATACGTGAACAACGTGGAGGTAGAGTGTAGACGTCCACGCAGGAAGTGAGGCACAGCGCCACGTTGTTGATCAACGTAACAGGGCCGTCGACATTTGACAAAGAGTTGTGGCCGGTGATAAATCGAATCTGAATATCGAAGTCTTGGCGACAGATGTGACGTGTGGTATTTGGGGGGTGAGCGGGGGAGGCAGTGCACGCTCGCGATAACGCTGTGCCTGCCGGATATTGAAATAGTTCTTTTTAAATAGTTTGTATTAAATAAATCATGGTGACATGTTCTGTGGTTCTCTTTAACTTAAACGTTTAGTATTGTTTCCAATGTTGAGCTTCGTGTTTATTGTGATGCTTTCTTGCATCGAGGTGAGTTTAGAGAAATACGTATTGACCTTAGACGTATTACTTCGGAATGTATCACACATGCAGTGACACAGGGTAGATATTTATATACACTTCAAGTTGTATTTCTCATGAAAAGAATGCTATAATTCAATTATTTTACAAAGTATGTTGTATAATCAGTAAGACAGAAGGCTGCGGTTTTTCATATTCTTCGAAACGACAATAGTCAACCTCCTGGGAGTGAGTCCCATTCGCTGTCTGGGCTGCGTGCAGGGGGCAAGGGCGGATGAGGAGTCTTACCAGCTTGACTGCGTCAGGATCACCCGAAGGCTCTCTGCTGCATACTCTCTTTAATCTGTAAAACATAGTACAGTAATAATGATAATGTAGGTTCTGTTTATCGCCTCCCTGAGTGATATCATAGCTATATGACAGAGTCTGTAAATATTCGAATCTGCACCCGACATTCCAGTGATTGACATCATGAACCTCGACCTGTGCAGCTGGGATGCGATGACATGTATCAACAAAGTCATTCCCCATGACCGGTCGATCCCGCTAGTGGGTCTTATGACAAACAGGGGTTGCTGAAGACCAATTCTAACCCGGAGCATCGCGGTTCTAAAGTGAAGTAATAATTTATGAAACTATACGTACCTCCTTGTTTTACAACTGGACGATATCCAACGAGACAGATCATAGTTACTGCCCACGTGAATTCTCTTACTGAAAATTGCCACCGTTTATGTAATGTATGGAATTTGAAAATGAAAACTAATTTTGATTTTTCGTGTGTTTGTTATTAACTTATTTCGTCATTGATAGTAGGAATTTGTGGCTTTTCTCTGGTAACACTTTCTAGACCGCTCTTATTCTCCTAATGTGGCTTTGAACCTTTGACCCGTCTTTTCAAAAGGAATGCACACAACATCTTCAAAATTCATGTATGTTAAAACTGAAAAAAAATTATTTACCACAATGGCATATGAAAGTTGTCACAACTGCAATGTTCCAAAAGGCGGACAGAATATGTCTTTCCTGTAAGTGCTTGTGTGTTTCAGATAAGACAGCAGTCTATGGCTGACGACATGCCCATGATTCACTGTCTGAAACCCAGCCTATCAATTATTTTTAACTCTTCTGTTGTACCATACAAATGGAGTTTCTCTATTTTTGTGGTTGTTCCAAGCGTGAAAGGTTAATCGAAGGATGTATGCTAAAGACATCAACTAATCTCTAAATCATTGTCACTCAAGAATACAAGAAATTAAATTGATTACGATGTGGGGGGATGTTTATTGAAGGTTTTGTGTTGATGTCGGATTATACAGTGTGCGTTTGCTCTTGGGACCTGTATTTTTCCTCTCTTTTTAAAAAGATAATGTGCGCCAGGACTTTTCAAAGATTTGACAGCATGTCAGATTACAAAAGCGGATTTTAAGTCTACTTCACATCGCGTTTTTGGGTCATCACTGCAATAAAGATAATTTCAAACCTAGAACTAAACCCATTAGATACGTGTGGTGCGATACGAAAGCTCACACGAGAGTCAATCTGGACTGAAACCCGACAAGAACTTTCAAGGGACGCAACTCTGTGCAGCTTCGTCGTATTTTAGCGAGACTTCAACAGTTACTGTTAGTGTCAATCAGAAGAACAGAAGACTCGTGTTGTAGATCATCCCTGTATCAATGAAGGTTAAGTCTCTGTTGTAAATATGAAGGATCAAAGAGGTCACTGGTTGCCTGAAAGCTTTTTTTAACGTGTTCTCTGGGATTATTGGCTAAGGCAGTGTCACGTAATACTAAATGAGATTAGTTAGTCTCGCAGGTCCAACATTCTAGTGTTTTCTTATGAGACTGAGGTTCTAACAGATTAATAGATTAATCCAATATTGTTATATATATGGATTATATATGAGCATATAAATACATACACTCGCGCGTTTACAGACACAATGAATCTAAAATAACTATATAGGACCCTTAGATAAGAGAAAAACAGATACATCTCCTTCAAGACCCTAAACCAGAGCTGGCATTCTTTGGTCACAGATCATTCATCTCCGCGTGTCATATTGTCTAGAACTCTCTTCACAGCTTTAACATAACTGGAAACATTGCTCTTCAGTAAAGTCTGTGAAAAATATTTATGAATTTCTTTGCGTAAATGTGGTGAAGTACAGCGTTTTGCAATCACCTTATCAAACTACGTTTTGTAGTTTGTGGTACTTGAAGAATTCGGCACGTGTATGAAATTGTACTTTATCATCATCATCATCATCATCATCATCATCATCATCATTGACATGACTAGGAAATCGCTGAGGCTACAATAAGTAGAATACCTCCCCAATAAAACAAAGAACAAAACAAAACCCTTAAACGCACAAACATCAACAACAAACAAAACAAACAAACGAAAAAAAAGACACACAACAAACCAAACAACCAACATAAAAAAACAACTACGACAACAAGGAATCGACATAACATTTACAAACTGCATGACATAATACACACAATATGGGATATGTTCTGATATTGGCAAACATTACTTTAAAGGACAAGTGTAATTCACTCATTCTTTGTTGTAAACAGTTCTCGTGTCCTACTTAACATCCAGCTAAGAATAAAAACAATCAAAAAATATCTGGATGTATGTTCATCGCTCCTTTGAGAAACAAGACATTTTACTGAAAACATTAGAACTTTATTTGTTTACAACCCGGCTAACTTTGGTTAATTTTAACTTTAACAATATCTTTTCATTCTTGATACAGCGAAAGGCGTGTATGTAATTCTGAATGGTACGATGAATTTGGTTAAATATACAGGATATTTGTGTACCCGACTGACACCTCATATGTTATGTTTTTCCCATATAAAGCTATTGCATTTTATTGACTTAAGCTTTGATACGCCTTTCTCTGCGGATTGGAAATGACTTTTCTACCATGATTAGCATTCCTGCTTAGATTTCCTTTCAATCGATCTTGTTACTTCACACTCGGCAATAATAAAATAGCAATGTCGCAATATCATGAAACACGTCTCAGGGGACTGTCCTGGGGGTAAGTTCAGGTTACAGAGGTTAATCGCTGCGCTTTCCTTTCAAGGTGAAGGTTGCCGGCTCCGGAATGTGAAGGCCGCCCCCGCACGGTGGGTCAGAGTTGAGCGACTTTGGAAACAGTGTTGTGTTTTGGCCGGTGGAGTTAGGAGACAGTTCCCGCGAGTGTGTCGTGGATGACGGAGGCGACTTGACGGGCCAGGTGAGAAGGACTCCACCATCCTCACCTCGTCAATGGTTAGATATGGAAGGGGAACCCTCACATAGGATGGAAAAGGGCCAAAGGAAAGTTCGTCGACACCTGCCTCCGGGCAGAGGCCCCTATACCGTGGGGACTGTGGATTTAATGTGTGGCCACAATGAAAATGGATCGTTCTTTAGGTTATTTTACCCAACAAACGATACTGACATATACGTAAGTAAAATGTTTTCACCACACCTTTCATATCTGCATGTTATGTCAAAATAACCAAAATCACAGCGTACGCATGTCGCGTTATAACGGTGACCTGAGGTATACATTTCACAGAACCCGTTAGACTGCAGTCAGCTGTCTTCACTGACAGGCTTAGAGTAAGCCCGTTCGGAAAAACTATACGGTACAGGTTTATAGCTCCGTAGACCAGCCATTTCAGTGATTTTATTGGTATATGAAAGAAATGTTTTGAGTTGAACAAGTGCAGGGTGGACAGACGAAGCTGGCTGCTTGGTCAGCTTTCACAGAAGAAGAAGCTTGGTGCGGAAATAGCTTCTTATGATAACGCTTCCCATAGCTATATATGCATAAGTGAATGGTACCGACAAACTCGGGTGTGGTCAACACATCAACTGTTGGACTGTGGAACGTTGAACTTGAAAACAAGATTTCACGCCCAAGTTACAAACTTAGCGGAAACGTTAATAGGGAATGTAACCTTTGATCGACAAGACCTCTGCTGTATCAAACCCTTGAATATCGCGTTAGAATTGATCTTCAGTAACCCATGCTTGTTGTAAAAGGCATCGGGTGGTCAGGCTGGCTAACTTTGTTGAAACATGTCTTTTTATCCCATTTGTGTAGATTGATGCTCATACTGTTGATCACTGGATTGGCTGGTCCAGACTCTATGTGTATAGCTGTCATATAGCTAGGAAATTGCTGGGTTCGATATTAAACAACAACCAAACCAAACCAACCTCTATGAAGTACATCACCTTCACAAAACCGTTTCCTTTTTTCCTAAAATAAACATAAGGGATGGGTCAGGGTGTTTGCCTAAAATGGTCGTACTACCTTCCCCACCCTATCAACCACACAGATAGACAAACAGACCCTTCCACATAAGTAATGAAAACTGATAACAAATAAAAGAGTAGTTAAGGTGTAAAAATGTATACTTCTCAGTTTGCTGAGTATATTAATACAGATGCCCTAAGTGATATTCTCATTGTACATAGGTAAGTAGACGAACACATCGTCCCTGAATCTAGAAAAGTTTGAAAATTAAAAAGGAAGACACCTGACTGAAATGGAGCCCCAGTGAGTTGGGAGATTTGGACCGGGAACTGAAATTAGAGCTGCTTCATTTAGGGCTTTATAGTTGTTTAGTTGGATGTTCATTATATGAGTCGCTTGTTTGTCTGGTCCAGATTTGATTATTTAAAAACTGCTGTCATACAGCTAGAATATTGCTGAGTGTGAATTTGAACTTCAAATGTTGAGCATACAATGGATGTCCCTTTAAAGCTTAATAAGTTTTACTCATTGGAGATTTAAATCACATCTAGTGAATTAGACAGATATGTCAATGGAGTTACTTATTCCCAGGGTAGTGAATGGAGTGACATTAAAGCCCATTCATAATTCACATTCAATCACTCATTTTAACCCTAACAGCACTGGGTAAGGTCATGGAAAGGACAATGTGAAATGAGGTTTTATGTCAAGTTGAAGATAATATCAGTTACAAAGCAATGCATGTTTCTTTGGGGTGATCTTGTCACTTTTAAAGACAAACTTATGTCACATTGAAAGATGTTTTATGGTGAAATCCTACAGTGATACATGACTGTTTTAACCTGGAAAGCCCACTCAGACACTTTATACACTCTCTCACTAGATGGTTGAAGATTCTTTGGAATCAAATATGTTTGTGCCAGGAATCTATTATTTTTATCTCATATTGGAGTGGTGTGATCAGACTCAAGTTTACTTTAGTCATTTGTAATGTAGCAAAGATATACTATAGTAACATCTCCATTCTGATGGTTGGGTGCTCTGTTATGTAATACTGGAGTTTGGAACTTTGTGAGAAATTGATTTAACATTGTTGCAACAATGTACTAGTATGTATAGTTTTGCAGATTTATAGGCAGTACAGAAGTTGAGTTAAGTTTTTCATGCTTGTTGACACATACTTGTTACACTTTGTCCAAATTGTTAATACAATGTTGACAACAGATCTCTGTATTTTTATGTAAAGTTTTGCAGATTAATAAGCAGTACAGGATTTGAATAAGTATTTCACAGTTTACATTGCAACAAATACAGGTTAACACTTTGAGCCAAATTACAGTTCCCTGTATCAAAGTGAGTGTCTTTGTTAATTTTCTGAGCATTTATAACTTATGAGCTCAAAGAGACCTGCAAATGCAAGACACTGGCTGTGTTTTTGTAAACTGTACGAACACAACAAATAATGTAATGCATCAATAACATGTCCAGTTTATCGGATTTTATTTTATCAACAGTACATGCTGTTTAATGTATCTTATCTCCTGTCACATACATTTTAGTGAAATATATGAACATGCAGGAAGTAAAACCTCCTATCAGTTTAATGGGATGGTATGTTTCATAAATATTCATGAAGTTTCCTTTCAAAGTCTTATTTTCAAGTTGACTAGATTGTTGCTATTTATGACAGAAGAAAAGTATTCTCTGTAGGCAGAAAACCTTTAATATGCACAGGACTATAAACACAGTGTTTTCATGAATAGATTCAGCTCTTCATAACTAAGAGGATATCATTTTAATCCTGACAGAATGATAGTCATTACCAAACCAGTGATATAATGATCACATCTGAAAACTTTCAAAATGGAATGGGTGGTAACTGCAGCATCTCTGTGCAACAGTTCTGGGCGTGGTGCCCTGGAAAACGTGACGTTCCCAAGTGTTTCACATCTAGATTCACTACAAGCATTGTGCTGGTGTGTGTGGGTGGCAACTCTAGTCATTTACCCGTCATCAAATTCTTGAATTTGTTTTTTTAAAGAAACCAGAAGAATTTTGACAGCAACACATGTTTGGTTATAATGTCAGAAACTCCACGAAAAGAGAAGAGTGAAATGGTCAAAAGGAAATGTATAATCTGATGGAGGTGAACTGATAGTGCCATGGATTTTGTCTGTAGTAATACTAATACAATCAGATTTCCCACTTGTACATACAAATCTAAATGAATAAGGTTACTGGCAGTTAATTTACTCTCTTTTGTGTTTTTAGTATGTATTTTGTTAATCAGTGGTAAATATGAACACTTACAGTGTTCATTAAGTAATAGTAATGTATCAGTTTATTAAAACTTTTAAGTGTAAAATAAGCAAACACTATAAAACCATGTCTTTGAACCCCTTGACAAATATGTAGATTTGATACCAGTAAACAGCACTATTTGCATTGCTCCTTGTGAACCCCCAAATGAATAATCTCAATATCTATCCATCAGATTTTCAGTTTTTGAAATTTAAAGTTTTGAAGCCCATGGGCCAACAAGGTAATCTGGCAGTTTCCTTTGTGAGTACCTGTCGTGCCCATTGATGTTCATATTAAATATATATATACAGATGCGTGGTTCGACACAATCAGACAACACATGTATGCTTCAAGTGTGTGAAGCTCACCTGTGAATCTATCCAGGTGAACAACTGAAGCTGATAATGAGGTAACTAATTAAGTTCTTTGTACTGGTTATGTGTCGCTAGGTGCTGGGATGGAACATTAACCTTTGCATGGGAAACACTCGCCCATTCTTCATTACATTGCATTGATGTGGACAAAGGGAGGATTGAAGCCAGAGTATAAATGAGTTGATTAGTAAACACCAGTTAGTACCTGTCAGGTGTCATATTGATTTAGTTATTTCATATTTAAGCTGGGAGTCAATGAAGACCACATGTGGAGTACCTGTGATTCAGTTCAAGACATGGGACTGCCTGCGAGTGTTCTAATGCCCATATTCAGTGTATGTCTAGGTATTGTGTTGAGGTAATAATTATGATAATTATCTGTTTAAAGTACCAAATATGCCATTTTTGCTGCGGAAAATGCTGGTCCAATAAGTGGGTCCCAGCTGAAGAAAAAGTCCTGAGTTTTGAGTGCTGAGTGAGTATTGCTTAATGCTGTATCACCAGGTTTGCAACTGTTTGCATCGAGAAAATTCTTTTTGTTTCACAATACACTGGAAAGGGTAAACTTGACATTGAATCACTAAAACATCAGCAAAGTATTACATTCAAGGGTAAAAATTTCTCAGTTATAAGAATCTATATTTTTTCCACACAGTTTGAAATCTTTTGAATCTGATAAATCAAGTGTAATTGGAAACATTTCTAAAACGTTCACATGAATTAGGAACATTATCATAAAAATGTTGTGTAATATATGAAAAATATGACATAATGTAGAACGTATCCTTGTGTACAGTGTACAGTGTACAGTGTACATTCATTAAAGAGCCTATGAGAGCAGGGGCTAACCTCGACATTCATGCTATCCCACTGGCTTGGGTCTAGTAAACTGTTGACAGGGCCAGTGCAACTTTGATAAGTGCTATCCTGCTGGTCTAGTAGATCTTTACAGCTGTTATTATAATTTAAATAAACAACTGAATGAATGAATAAAAAAGATGAGTGAACATGACATTTGAATGCAAGTTTAGAACTACAAATAAGAATATGTAAGAGACCAGTAATTTTTACATGGTAGTGATCTGTGGACTTGTTCGGGAATTTAGATAAATGTCAAGATCTGGTGGGGGATATATGTCTTGAAGTTGTGCAAAAAAAAAAAAAAAGAAAAGAAATTTTATAAATATTTGAACTAAGTTTGTTTCTCTCAGCATGATCACTTAAAACTAATTGAACTTTGTGTGATCTAAAGAGCATACTCATGTTTATGGTCCTTTTAATAAGGTAACTCTGTCAGAGTACATGTGTACCAAGGTCTCCATCATTAAATGTGTAACTGCAGAGGCTGATCAAGTCTCTGTGAAAAAAAGGATGAAAAAAGAACATATAAACTATTTCAAAGAAATTCATAATATTGATACACAGTCTTTAACAATAACCGTTTAATTATCAGGAACTGAAATGTTGGACAAACTCAAAATTTCTCGGATTCTGATGATTCCATTTCCTCTTAAAGACGTCAGATGTCCAACAGCTGCTTGCAACTATTCAATCCCAGTGAATCCTAATCATGTGTCAGGTGTTAACTCACTGATATACAACACATGGATTTCTGCTTCTGTACTCCTTCATTATATAACACCCTAGTTTATATTCAAGATCAAAGTTATGTTTCATAGGGTAATTATGACCACTTTCATATCCAGATCAATTATCATCTTTGTTCAAGGCTCTGAAGATGCAAACCAAGCTGGTGGTCCAGATAGTGCCATGAACATCATATTCCTGTTACACTGGTTGTACATTTCCTTAATCAACTACATACCTCCTTGTCAGGAAGCTGCTGGGGCGGTATGACAGTTTATACCACCCCTCCTCATTATAAGGGTAACCAAAGCTGCCAAGCCCAATATGGTGCTAGCATTGCTATGATCATGTCACATGGCTTAGTGACTTTGTGTGATGTAACTAATAATTTAAATGTCAATTGGAAACTAATTAAGAGCGTGATGAACATGATATTATAAGACATCTCGGAGAAATATGCCCCAAGGCTGTGGGTTGTTTATTTGCAGAGGGAATCTGTATGTTCATTCTATCATATTTATTGGCAGTTTATGCCCATGGGGAAAGTTTGCTTGCTAATTTTGCACTTACTTCAGCTTTATTACTTTAAAATATATTGAGAGTTGTAAGGATGTTTCTCTTTTTAATTCTTTTACCATTAGCTTTGTCATATTGTGCGTTCAAAAATGGGTAGATGATCAAAAATATTTTTTTGTTAACATTGTGAATAATGTTATTGCAATTACTTTTGTTATAGAGTGTTTTCTGTATTTTCCATACTTGAGTACAATACACACATCCTGTTCTTATATTTCATAGAAAGGTGCTATTTTATGTAGTATGCACTGTTTAAAGATTCTTCCATATGAAAGATTAGGAGATAACTGACTAGGTCAAAGAGAATGTGAATTTTGAGATAAAAGAATACTAGTGATGATTCATGGAAATATCTTTCTCATGTTGGAGGCAAATACTGTTTTTGTCCTTGTATATCATGTGTACTCCTGTTCATGCAGCTGTGTTTTGAGGGAACATATTCACTATGCACAAGGAAATATGGAGATATATAATACAGTACTCAGACGAGATATGTATAGTGATATTTTACTGTTATTCTATGGACAAAGAATTGAGTGAGCAACACATTTGCCAATCAAAGAAAATGTTTTTGTTACTTTGTTGTAGCACTCAATGGAGATCCAAAATACATGCATGATGGATGAATGTTTTGTTTGTTTGCTTAAAACCTCACTCACTCACTCACTCACTCACTCTCATGACAAGGATAGGTTGCTGAATACCAGCTCTACTCCGTTTAATTTAAACAATATTTTATTTCCATTACTGTTTACATTTTTAATCTCATATAACGATACTTGACATACTGGAAAATGGATTAGCAAACAGGCCATAAGGCCTATATCAACAGTTCCCCGCAAAAAGTACATGTTACATCTTTAAAAATTCTAAGGAGCAGACATTAAAACGTTAATGAATGAGTAAAATAAAATAGAAAGCAAGATACTAAGTGCATTTGTATTCATTTACTATTACTTTGATTATTAGCATATTTATTCTATACTGACTTTCATGGAAATAATGATTCTTGCATAGTTATGTGTTGTGCTATGGAACATTGTATGTTCAATTAGTTCTGTCAATAGTAATTTTGTTTTGAACCTGAATAAATTTACCTAACATTTTCAGCACCTCAGTAGTCCTTTTATAGAAACCAGTAAAGACCCATGTTAGGATTGCTTTTCAGTACCTCACGCATGTCAGCAGAGGTGACTAACATGATCAGGTGGTCAGGCTGACTTGGTGTCATCGTATACCAACTGCGTAGATCGATGCTCACGTTGTTCATCACTGGATTGTCTGGTCCTACTATAGAAGCAGCTGGTCCTGAATAGTTACACTTCTTGTAATTACAGGAATCAGTTCCTCATTTTTTAATTTACTAATCTGACTTATCACTTTTGTAAACTTTGTCACAATATGACAGTCAAAACTCAATATACAGCACATTTCAAATGTATTGTGTTACATATTCATCATTGTTTCAAATCTGGCAATATCCGTACAGTGAGTGAGTGATATGAGTTTAGTTTTATGTAGCTTTTTGCAATATTCCAGCAGTATCCCATTGGGGGGCAGCAGAAATGGGCTTCACACATTGTGTCCATGTGTGGAATTGAACCTGGGTCTTCAGCCTGATGAGTGAATGCCTTTACCACTGTGCTACCCCACCTCCCCATATTGGTATAGAGATAACACAGCATACCTCACAATCACTTCATAATTGGTTCAAAGTTATTGGCCATCTTTACAGGTTGTAACAAAACTGGAATTATGTTGACTTACTGCATTATGTTCATTGACTCAAATTTTTGGAAATTTTAGAGAGGTTATGCATCTTTCACAGTATGATGTATGACTTGTGATGTTTTTTTCAGTTATGTCGAGTGGGAGGACTGTATGTAATTCTGTAATCTTATTTGTCATGTTATTTTTATTGATAAAAAACATTTTCTGCTTTTCCCTCAGAAACGAGATAGGCAGTGGCCATTGTGGATACCTCGGCGCCAGTATGGAATTGGCTACATGTACTTTCTCGGAAGAAATCCAAAAATATTTGGAAAACTGTTCAATTGGTTAGGAGGTGAGTGGAATTTTGATGTGTACTTTTTGAGTTTCCTCTTGAAAAATAATTTAAAAACCCACTTTCTGTGCTAGTCATTACAGTAAAAGTTACATGACTGGATATAAACACATTGTAGAGGTTAGGGGATGTGCATCTCTCTAAACAAGACAGTTTCATTTCTCTTTTTGAAAGAGTTGAACCAGGGGTCAAAGCTGTTGGTGGAAGTTTGATTCAGGACATGGGAGAAATCCCAAAATGCTTCAGAAGAATGTGAAGGTCACCACCATGTGTTTGTGAATCTTGCCATCACCTCTTTTTGACAGCCGTTGGCTGAGAATAGGCTTGAGGATGTTATGTCACAGGCACCTGTTGAGCCAGATGGGGAATCCGACTGGGGTTCTGTCATACTTGGTGTTCCCTTGAAGTGAACGGCTTGGGGGTTTGCAAAGTAAAAGGGGAGGAATATCCAAGGATATGTAATGATATTTATGTACTTTTTAAACTTATGTCTTTCATGAAGGCACACATTGATGGTTGTGTGTCAGAGAGGGAGTTTTGATTTTGTTAGCAATATTCCAGCAGCATCACAACGGGACACTGGAAGTGGACTCCATCCCTCCAGACTATCCCTATGAAAGAGAATGTTTATAGTTTCCATCACAGACAATGTAAATACTTGGTCTGATAAAAGACAGTGTGAATGTGAGATTTGATGAAAGACAGTGTAAATATGAGATTTGATGAAAGACAGTATGAATGTGAGATTTGATAAAAGACAGTGTGAATGTGAGATTTGATAAAAGACAGTGTGAATGTGAGATTTGATGAAAGACAATGTGAATTTGAGATTTGATAAAAGACAATGTGAATGTGAGATTTGATGAAAGACAATGTGAATTTGAGATTTGATGAAAGACAATGTGAATCTGAGATTTGATGAAAGACAGTGTGAATGTGAGATTTGATGAAAGACATGCCATGATGATTACAGACAATGTGTGAGTTTTTATCATAGACAATGTGAATGCTTTTTCTGGTGACAGACAATGTGAATGCTTGTCCTGATGATGGAGTTCTGGTGAAAGACAATGTGAATGCTTTCTCTGATGACAGACAGTGTGAATGCTTGTCCTGATGATAGTGTTCTGGTGAAAGACAATGTGAATGCTTTCTCTGATGACAGACAGTGTGAATGCTTGTCCTGATGATAGTTTTCTGGTGAAAGACAATGTGAATGCTTTCTCTGATGACAGACAGTGTGAATGCTTGTCCTGATGATAGTGTTCTGGTGAAAGACAATGTGAATGCTTTCTCTGATGACAGACATTGTGAATAGTTGTCCTGATGATAGTGTTCTGGTGAAAGACAATGTGAATGCTTTCTCTGATGACAGACAGTGTGAATGCTTGTCCTGATGATAGTGTTCTGGTGAAAGACAATGTGAATGCTTTCTCTGATGACAGACATTGTGAATAGTTGTTCTGATTTTAAGCAATGCTAAACTAATTTCTGATGACAATATGAATGTAGCTCTGACGACACTGATGTGAATGCCATGTCTGATATGTCTGTTCTGTGGCAGGTGATGTTTATGTCCCGGCATTGTGGCAGGCTCCAGTGCTGCAAAACGGGAAGAAGTTTCCTGTGATTGTACTGTCCCATGGTTTGGGAGGAAACCGGACCACATACACCACCCTGTGTCTCGAGCTTGCATCTCAGGGCTTCATAATTGCAGCAGTGGAACACAGGTGAGAACCATAGCTGATATAACTCGTTTAGCTGACGTGGTTCTTTCCCAGCCTAGTCCAGGCTAGCCATTTGTGAAATGTTCTTGCCCAAGGAACTTCTGAAGCCCATTCATAATACATTGGCTACAATCAAAGTTAAGAATTCTAAGGGCTATGAAAGTTTCAAGAATGAAAGCCCAGGCCTGCTTCTTACCTGATGAGGCCCATTTAGATTCTGCTCTTGGCTAAATATCAGCCACAAAGCTGAATGAGATTGAGAATTGGAAAGATGTTTTCAGTAATGACTCCCCAAGTTCTATTGAAACTTTAGTACAGTGATAATTTGATAGTTTGCTTACTGGTACATCATAACCTTGACTCACCATTCTCTAGACATTTTGACCCATTCCAGCAGAAAGTATTTAGCCGCTGTCTGTTGGAACACACACTCTGAGCATTACTGAAAATGGCTGTGAGGCTCACAAGTACACTAACATTTAGTCTCGGAACTATAGTTGTATTTGAGCTAAAATATAACCCCTTAAAAAGGGGATAAAGGAACTGGGGTTATGTTTTTGTTAAATGTATACCGTCTGGTCCATAAACATGGAAAGAGATATGCACAAAGCAGTTTTGAAGCTGTGGTTGTTGTAAGTCTATGTTTAAGGTGGGACAAGAAACCCTAGCAACAAAATCACTTTTTACAGTTGAACCAGACAACAACATAAGTATTTTAAAAATTATAATCTAAAATCAGTGCTTATTGATCTACATGTGTCATTGTATCCTGATGTGTTACTCCATTTAATCCCGTCCACCCACATTGAATCGCAGCTCACCCATTGGTTTATTTATGTACAGGAAATAGACTATTCTGAACATGGACTACTCACGCTAACGAGCCATGCATGCACATATTGTCCCAGATTATTTGGTGGTTGAGATCAGACTGTTGCATCACAAGTACCTCACATCACACATCAAGAAAGCCATTAGCTATGTCTACTCTTGTCCTTGACTGAATGTCTTTAAAACGCCCATGTGGGCTGTAAAATAATGATTTGCTCAAGGCGATGTTAGATTCTGCAATATTTTTTCAAGAAACAATCTCTGTATTATGGGAATAGTCATAGTTTTCAATAAGTTGAGCGAAGTGATCTCATTTTCAAAAAGATTAACAAGATTGGTTTGACATTTGAGCAATTATTGTGTAGCGTCATCATTGACTCTAATTACTGAAAGTACAGGAAGACTCTTTACTGAACTGCATTATGTCACTTCTTTGATTGGCATTTTAGTATTATATGACTGTTGGAAAGCATTTTGTAGCTAAAATTGTGATTAGCTTGTATAAATACTTATGCAGATGGGATTACGGCAGTTCTTGAAATATGAAATGAATCATCCTGCTTGTTTCAAAGTGCTATTTCTGGAAAATACAATAATCAGTGTAGTAAGCTCTTGAACAAATATGGGTTTTTATTGTAAGGCCAAATATAAGAAATGATGTAGTTCTGATTACACCACTTTCAAATTTAGCATGGGTAGGTAGGATTTTGTTTTTACTCATTTTAAGAAGTAAAGTAAAAACTAATAACACATTTATCAATGTGTAATTGTTTATTTAATCAAGCAAGCAGCCATCATATCGACTTTCTCTATCAATGTCCATTGGTGCCTGGAAAAAAAATGGTATCTGAAATCTTTTTTAATTCATACTGTTGAAAAATTAGAGTTGCCACCAGAATTGTTTCTTGTAAGACAACCAATGATGATGCATCATATTGTATGACTAAGGTCATGCATATACGTTTTGACGCAAGGCCAAGGATAATATGTGGGCTTCTGGTTCATCGATCTCAATTTAGAGCCTCCTACTGAATCAAAATGTCAGTTACAATAAAATGTAATCAACGTCCTCATCATTTTCTATATTTTCTGGCAGGAGTTTGTTGTGTTTTGTCACATAATATTATAAACCAGGTTTTTTTTAATATTGAAATAGAGGAAACTACCAACCAATCTGTTTTGGACAGCCAGATATTGCAATGAATGTCTTTTGTCCCCATTAGTTCGTACAGAGATGATAGTTTTGCCTGTGACCCTGAAATAGTAGACTTGCACATGTCTGTGTGGCTATAATTGATTGTTTACATGGTAATTTCTAAAAAAGATATAAATATCCCTGTATCTCACAGAAGCATCCTTTAAACCTGTAGACTTTCTGCTTATCTAGACTCGCCTCTCAAAGGATAGAAATACTATACATCTATTGGTTTAGCTGTCAGTACAGCCGTGGAAAACACTGCTGTAATACTAGTTTTACAGTCCCTGAACCACATTATTTTCACTACAGCCTAGCCCACCCTAAAGCTAAAGCCCTAAATGAGGCAAGTTCCCTGGTCTCCATGGTGCTCCTTTTCAAGTTAAATGGATTTATTTGTTACAATCAAAATTACGTATACACAGAGGCTAAGTGTTAGTCTAGTCTACCTACGACACTGGTTAGAGAACATCTGTGTTCCGCCCACTGACAGGACAGAATAACTACAGTCCATGGGTGTTCTTTACTCAGTATATTATTGCTTTACCTCCTTACTGAACCATGTCTGTTAGTGTCTGTTATCTGAAAACAAATCTCTTCCCCTCCCCAAGTGATGGTCCCTGCATAAATAAACAATGAACTGCTTATCAGCTAACGAATGTAGAGGACAGATGTCTTGAATATTTCCCCATTTCCATGAGGCAGTGGTATTTATACAGGGGAACTGGATGCTGACTCTTGTTCAGGGTCTCTACTTAGACTAACAGCTAGTCTCTGAAATGAACATATTTTACTGAAAAAATGTTCATAGTGAAAAAAAATAATATAATGAAATGGAGCCCTGAGGCTTTCTTCATTTCTCAACTTGCCACATTTTCTAGACTTGCATGGGCTTTCTTGGATACATATACTTCAGGGTCTGTACGACAGACTAGATTTCTGCTGCACCAGATACCATTGGTAGGTCGGCCTTAAAGTCACCTTAGACATGCATCCCAGTCCAAGATGCTGCTTGATGAGATATATTTCATGTTAATAAATTTTTTGAATGCTCAATTTGCTGTTTTCTTTCATGTATTAAAAAAATAGTTACGACTGAAGACTGAAAACTGCGTATGGTTTCATGGGATTGAATCTCAGAAATTGTATGCATTTTTTATTGCCTGTGAGTGTTTTCTTGACAGGTACCATTTTTTCTCAATTCTAATTTTGAAAAGAGATGTTGGCATAATGGATATCTCATTAACTAAATATTAAGAAGACAAATTTGTTTTAGTGTTTTCCCCACATTTCAGTGGGATTTAGTCATGACATCATCAGTTATTTTGGTAAGTCAGTATTCCATCATAATGGCATTCAAGCATGATGTCACAGGTTTCCACCATGCCAGACTGTTTTTTTAAAATTAATGATAACTTATGTTGACAAAATGAGATCCTGTCACATTTTTGGGCACTGACATATCATGGATTATTTCATGACCAGCAGATGCTGGATTGTGATTGGTTAAGTAAAGTTATTCAGAAGTATATAATCATGTTATGTACATTTGATTTTCCAATACAGTATGTATATGTTTAAAAATCTTATTAATGTAGTTATGGTAGAATGGTCTCCCTGAAATTATAATAGCCCTGAATAAATTTAAAACCGAATGCGTAACTTGAGGTTTTTAATTTACTGCATGTTACGTGTATGGTTTTAAATTATGTTTGGAGTTGTTATGCTTTGTTGTATACATTTCTGATTTATCTCCTTATTCAATAATGTTGTATACATTTCTGATTTATCTCCTTATTCAATAATGTTGTATACATTTCTGATTTATCTCCTTATTCAATAATGTTGTATACATTTCTGATTTATCTCCTTATTCAATAATGCTGTGACAAAATTATGTTTACTTTGTTGTACTGTCTTGTTAAACTTTCAGTGTAATTGAACAGAACCTGCCCATCTTTTCAAACAGTGTTGTAGAAACTGGTATACAGTCAGACTGACATTAAAATTTAAATGTTTTAAAAACTGTTTTCCTTTTTGGCAGTAAATGTAAAAAAAACAATTGTGAAACATCCCCCACCCCTTTTAACAGGTCTTGAATTGGTTTACCTAACAATGCATCTTAAGATGGAGATTGACACGACCAGTTTGTTAATGAGCAGAACCCGCTTGACTGGTTATAGTCTGTCTCCCAGTCCCTGAACCACATTGTGTTCCCTACTGTATGGCCCTCTCTGTAATGCAAGCAGTCATATAAGTAGTCTGTCTCACAGTCCCTAAACCGCATTGTCTCCCCTACTGCCAAATCGTCTCTCAAATGCTGAAGCCTGAAATGAAGCAAGTCAATTCCTCAGGTTCTGGTTTCCCTGAGGCTCCTTTTCAATTTATACGGGTTAGTTTGTTACTATCAAAATTATATGTATTCAGAGACTAAGCATTAGTCTAGACTGGTTACTGTGCGTAGCCATCATAACAACAGAATGAATAAAAAGGTTGATTTCGTGTTCTTATGTCATCAGCCTTTATACTGAAACATGCCCTAAAGAAAAGAGAGGTGTGATATAGGAAAACATCACAACATCTTCGTGAGTGAGAACTTGTCTTGCATGTGTTAAGAAACGATGTAATGACTGTCAGGTGGTGCTGATTTCATGTCATTGTAACCCAGCGACAATGGCTGGTAAGAAAGGCTGGTATAAAACATAAATATATGAAGGAAACTATAAAAATATTTATAAACCACGTGCTGGTACCATGATGGCGTTGAAATATTGCTTGAAGCATGAAAACACATGCCCAAAACATGCAAACCATAAGAGGTCTGTCCTGTGTATACTATTCAAAAGAAGTTAAGAAATCCTAATGGTGGCATACAAGCATTATCAGCTTGTCTTATGAAAAAATCCTTTCAGTAAATGTATGCATGAAGTCATCAATTGCCATCCCAACTTAACAAAATGATAATGTCAGTTACATATGTGCCAGGATGTAAACTGTTTTCATAGTGGAGAATATAAACAGAATCAACATGATTTTGGTAAGGGATGACTGATTTTACAAAAAACTGTTATCGTTACAAACATGTAAGGTTCAAATAAAATTCATGCTAAATGAAAATTGTATAGAAGTTAAGCAGAATACCAGAGTTGAACCTTACATATAAATGACATTTAATTATGCATGTGTGTTTATGTCCATTTATGTGCTACATACACGCATTCCATGTAGTGAAAGGACTGCCTTTGATGTCATGTACCAGGGAATGTGCTAATGGTGTAACCTTGTAAGTCTTTCCTGTTAACTAGCTCAGCTAAATGTTACTTTGGTAAAACCTAATGATTGGTAATGCTGAATCAGGCAGCCAATATAGAATGTCATTTTAGCTGATTTGTTGTTTGGAAATGAAAGACCCTATATTTTCAGTCTGAGAGAATTGAAGATTCATTTTTCAAAAAACTTGGTTGGCATGTAGACTATTTATTTTGTGTATTATATTTCTTGAAAATGTATAAAAACATGTAGGAGTGTAATGCTTTTGTTTGCTCATTGTTTTCAAGGTGTGCATTAACAGTAAGAGGGCTAGTATTAAGTATATTAGAAGTCCTAGTCTATAGAACCACATATATGAAGATTGGTAAGTTTTCTCTCTGTTGTGCAACCCTATTTGCACTACATTTTGCCTGTGATCTAACAGACACAGAAACATCTATCCAATACCATGCTTATAGTCTGAAATCAATCTAGGCATGTTCAGAAAAATTAAAGTTCCGTATTATCAGATTTTACATAAGTTAACAACTGTTGGTTTTTTTAACTGTAAGATGTGTTCATTCATAGATGATATGTTAGTTGGACTTGTGCATGAAGATCTGAGTTAGACTTGATCTTCGAATTCATTAACCCATGCTTGTTGTAAGAGCCAACTAACATAGTAAAGTTAGTGGTTCAGGTTTGCTGACACATGACATTGTATCCCAAATTCGTAGATTGATTCTCAGACAGTTGATCACTGGATTGTCTGGTCCAGAGTACAGACTGCTGCCATGTTGAGTGCAGCGTAAAACAACAAGCATTTAAATGATACATACTGCACAGGGGCAGCTGACAGTCCTTCTGTGAAATAAGTTGTACATTGTATACCCATCCTGAATCAAAGTCATGTGAATAAGGAAGGGTTACACTGCAAGTGATAAAGTTCATGATTCAGCGTCACATGACATGATTTAACCCATGTCTGTCCAAATTACCAACTTATGATGACTGTAAGCTTATAGTCAGAATCACAGTGGGATCTCCCCTGTAGGAGCAGTAGATACTGATGTGCACACTGTGTGGCGATGGCCTTTGTTGGGATGTCAGGGGAGCCAGCAAACAGCCTGTGACTGACACAAGCTGTGGTGGCTGATTGATGTAATTATGGGGGCGGCTGTTGGCAGTGAAGGGGAGTTACTGTAGAGGATTGCTGAGGTTGCCAGTGTTGCAGGTCATGAGGAATCACTTGGTGTAGTGATGGAAGGGGAAGTGGATGATGGCTGAGGTCACCGATGTTGCTGATCACTTGGAGTAGTTGTCCAAGGTTTGGAACAGAAAGTATCTGATGGCTGAGGTCACCGATGTTGCTGAACTGTGACTTTGAGTAGTTGTCCAGAGTTTGGGACAGGAAGTATGTGATGGCTGAGGTCACCGATGTTGCTGATCACTTGGAGTAGTTGTTCAGAGTTTGGGACAGGAAGTATGTGATGGCTGAGGTCACCGATGTTGCTGATCACTTGGAGTAGTTATCCAGGGTTTGGAACAGAAAGTATGTGATGGCTGAGGTCACCGATGTTGCTGAACACTTTGAGTAGTTGTCAAGAGTTTGGGACAGGAAGTATGTGATGGCTGAGGTCACCGATGTTGCTGATCACTTGGAGTAGTTGTCCAAGGTTTGGAACAGAAAGTATCTGATGGCTGAGGTCACCGATGTTGCTGAACTGTGACTTTGAGTAGTTGTCCAGAGTTTGGGACAGGAAGTATGTGATGGCTGAGGTCACCGATGTTGCTGATCACTTGGAGTAGTTGTTCAGAGTTTGGGACAGGAAGTATGTGATGGCTGAGGTCACCGATGTTGCTGATCACTTGGAGTAGTTGTTCAGAGTTTGGGACAGGAAGTATGTGATGACTGAGGTCACTGATGTTGCTGATCACTTGGAGTAGTTGTCCAAGGTTTGGAACAGACAGTATGTGATGGCTGAGGTCACCGATGTTGCTGATCACTTGGAGTAGTTGTTCAGAGTTTGGGACAGGAAGTATGTGATGGCTGAGGTCACCGATGTTGCTGATCACTTGGAGTAGTTATCCAGGGTTTGGGACAGGAAGTATGTGATGACTGAGGTCACTGATGTTGCTGAACACTTGGAGTAGTTATCAAGGGTTTGGGACAGGAAGTATGTGATGGCTGAGGTCACTGATGTTGCTGAACACTTTGAGTAGTTGTTCAGAGTTTGGGACAGGATGTATGTGACGGCTGAGGTCACCGATGTTGCTGATCACTTGGAGTAGTTGTCCAAGGTTTGGAACAGAAAGTATGTGATGGCTGAGGTCACTGATGTTGCTGATCACTTGGAGTAGTTGTTCAGAGTTTGGGACAGGAAGTATGTGATGGCTGAGGTCACCGATGTTGCTGAACTGTGACTTTGAGTAGTTGTCCAGAGTTTGGGACAGGAAGTATGTGATGGCTGAGGTCACCGATGTTGCTGATCACTTGGAGTAGTTGTTCAGAGTTTGGGACAGGAAGTATGTGATGACTGAGGTCACCGATGTTGCTGATCACTTGGAGTAGTTATCCAGGGTTTGGAACAGAAAGTATGTGATGGCTGAAGTCACCGATGTTGCTGAACACTTTGAGTAGTTGTCAAGAGTTTGGGACAGGAAGTATGTGATGGCTGAGGTCACCGATGTTGCTGATCACTTGGAGTAGTTATCCAGGGTTTGGGACAGGAAGTATGTGATGACTGAGGTGACTGA
The DNA here is from genome assembly GCF_037392515.1 of Haliotis asinina. NCBI lineage: Eukaryota > Metazoa > Mollusca > Gastropoda > Lepetellida > Haliotidae > Haliotis > Haliotis asinina. Next base: position 32,670,966 of record NC_090282.1, on the reverse strand, counting down.
TGTTGCTGAACACTTGGAGTAGTTATCCAGGGTTTGGGACAGGAAGTATGTGATGGTTGAGGTCACTGATGTTGCTGAACACTTGGAGTAGTTGTTCAGAGTTTGGGACAGGAAGTATGTGATGGCTGAGGTCACCGATGTTGCTGATCACTTGGAGTAGTTGTTCAGAGTTTGGGACAGGAAGTATGTGATGGCTGAGGTCACTGATGTTGCTGATCACTTGGAGTAGTTGTCCAAGGTTTGGAACAGACAGTATGTGATGGCTGAGGTCACCGATGTTGCTGATCACTTGGAGTAGTTGTTCAGAGTTTGGGACAGGAAGTATGTGATGGCTGAGGTCACCGATGTTGCTGATCACTTGGAGTAGTTATCCAGGGTTTGGGACAGGAAGTATGTGATGACTGAGGTCACTGATGTTGCTGAACACTTGGAGTAGTTATCAAGGGTTTGGGACAGGAAGTATGTGATGGCTGAGGTCACTGATGTTGCTGAACACTTTGAGTAGTTGTTCAGAGTTTGGGACAGGATGTATGTGATGGCTGAGGTCACCGATGTTGCTGATCACTTGGAGTAGTTGTCCAAGGTTTGGGACAGGAAGTATGTGATGGTTGAGGTCACTGATGTTGCTGAACACTTGGAGTAGTTGTTCAGAGTTTGGGACAGGATGTATGTGATGGCTGAGGTCACCGATGTTGCTGATCACTTGGAGTAGTTGTCCAAGGTTTGGAACAGAAAGTATGTGATGGCTGAGGTCACCGATGTTGCTGATCACTTGGAGTAGTTGTTCAGAGTTTGGGACAGGAAGTATGTGATGGCTGAGGTCACCGATGTTGCTGATCACTTGGAGTAGTTGTTCAGAGTTTGGGACAGGAAGTATGTGATGGCTGAGGTCACCGATGTTGCTGATCACTTGGAGTAGTTATCCAGGGTTTGGGACAGGAAGTATGTGATGGCTGAGGTCACCGATGTTGCTGAACACTTGGAGTAGTTATCCAGGGTTTGGAACAGAAAGTATGTGATGGCTGAGGTCACTGATGTTGCTGATCACTTGGAGTAGTTGTTCAGAGTTTGGGACAGGAAGTATGTGATGGCTGAGGTCACCGATGTTGCTGATCACTTGGAGTAGTTATCCAGGGTTTGGAACAGAAAGTATGTGATGGCTGAGGTCACCGATGTTGCTGAACACTTTGAGTAGTTGTCCAGAGTTTGGGACAGGAAGTATGTGATGGCAGAGGTCACCGATGTTGCTGATCACTTGGAGTAGTTATCCAGGGTTTGGGACAGGAAGTATGTGATGGCTGAGGTCACCGATGTTGCTGAACACTTTGAGTAGTTGTTCAGAGTTTGGGACAGGAAGTATGTGATGGCTGAGGTCACCGATGTTGCTGATCACTTTGAGTAGTTGTCCAAGGTTTGGAACAGAAAGTATGTGATGGCTGAGGTCACTGATGTTGCTGATCACTTGGAGTAGTTGTTCAGAGTTTGGGACAGAAAGTATGTGATGGCTGAGGTCACTGATGTTGCTGATCACTTTGAGTAGTTGTCCAAGGTTTGGAACAGACAGTATGTGATGGCTGAGGTCACTGATGTTGCTGAACACTTGGAGTAGTTGTTCAGAGTTTGGGACAGGATGTATGTGATGGCTGAGGTCACCGATGTTGCTGATCACTTGGAGTAGTTATCCAGGGTTTGGGACAGGAAGTATGTGATGGCTGAGGTCACTGATGTTGCTGAACACTTTGAGTAGTTGTCCAGAGTTTGGGACAGGAAGTATGTGATGGCAGAGGTCACCGATGTTGCTGATCACTTTGAGTAGTTGTCCAAGGTTTGGAACAGAAAGTATGTGATGGCTGAGGTCACCGATGTTGCTGATCACTTTGAGTAGTTGTCCAAGGTTTGGGACAGAAAGTATGTGATGGCTGAGGTCACTGATGTTGCTGATCACTTGGAGTAGTTGTCCAGGGTTTGGGACAGCAAGTATGTGATGGTTGAGGTCACCGATGTTGCTGATCACTTGGAGTAGTTGTCCAGGGTTTGGGACAGGAAGTATGTGATGGTTGAGGTCACCGATGTTGCTGATCACTTTGAGTAGTTATCCAGGGTTTGAGACAGGAAGTATGTGATGGTTGAGGTCACCGATGTTGCTGATCACTTTGAGTAGTTATCCAGGGTTTGAGACAGGAAGTACGTGATGGCTGAGGTCACTGATGGTGCTGATCACATGGAGTAGTTATCCAGGGTTTGGAACAAGAATTGAAGTGGGTGGTGGTTGAGGCCACCGATGTTGCAGGTCACAGAGGGTCACCTGGAGTAGTTGTCCAGGTTTTGGGATAGGAAGTAAGTAATTGCTGAGGTCACTGATGTTGCAGATCACGGAGGGTCACCTGGTATAGTTGGAATGGGAGGTATGATGGTCAGGCCACAGTTCCTGTGTGTCACAAGGGGTCACCTGCTACAATTGTCCAGTGTTTGAAAGAGGAAGTGGGAGATTAAGCAGGGGAAGTGATGGGACAGAGGATTGTTCTTGAGACTGTCATATTCATGCGATTTCTTATCATGATTATTTATAAGTTGTGTTCAATGACAGCTGACTATTACAGGTATTATCAAAGGTTCCAATTCATGGTTCTCCTTAGACAGATGCATCCTTACTTTGTGTGTTATTTCTTACATTAGCAAACAGTCAACATTGCGTTACAGTTTGAAAAGTTAGCTTGATTCTACAAGCTGTATGTCTTTCCTAAATTGGTCTCACTGCATACTGATAAGACTGACTTGGTTGACACATATCATCGTATCTAAATTGTGTAGATTGATGTTGAGTATCGGATGCCAGAACATTGTATTTAGAACCCAGCTACTGGATAGAAAGTAGCAGTAATTCTTACACTGCAAGTTAGATTTGCAATCTGCAATGTAGACTTTGTTTGTATTGGATTTAATACAGGGTGATACTTGTCATGCAAACCTTGGTTCCCAGCATAAAGTAGAGTAATGAGATAGCTGACAGGTGCCTGTTGACTGTACCCAGTACTTCTCTGTTGATGAGTCAGCTTGTCCCACATACAAGTAACAATGTCAGCAGGCGGTAGTGTCACTTAGAGTTAGGTATCGAGACATCACTCTTAGAATGTGTGGAAGCTGCCATTAAACAAGTAGATGGTATACCTATCCAAGATAGAAGTAACACATTCAACTAGTACATTGTATACCCATTCTAGACAAGAGCTGCACATTCAACCAGTACATTATTGTATACCCATCCTAGAAGAGTTGCACATTCAACCAGTACATTGTATACCCATCCTAGACAAGAGTTTCACATTCAATCAGTACATTGTATACCCATCCTAGACAAGAGTTTCACATTCAATCAGTACATTTTATACCCATCCTAGACAAGAGTTTCACATTCAACAAGAGTTTCACATTCAACCAGTACATTATTGTATACCCATCCTAGACAAGAGTTTCACATTCAACCAGTACATTGTATACCCATCCTAGACAAGAGTTTCACATTCAACCAGTACATTGTATACCCATTCTAGACAAGTGTTTCACATTCAACCAGTACATTGTATACCCATCCTAGACAAGAGTTTCACATTCAACCAGTACATTGTATACCCATCCTAGACAAGAGTTTCACATTCAACCAGTACATGGTATACCCATCCTAGACAAGAGTTTCACATTCAACCAGTACATTGTATACCCATCCTAGACAAGAGTTTCACATTCAACCAGTACATGGTATACCCATCCTAGACAAGAGTTTCACATTCAACTAGTACATGGTATACCCATCCTAGACAAGAGTTTCACATTCAACCAGTACATGGTATACCCATCCTAGACAAGAGTTTCACATTCAACCAGTACATTGTATACCCATCCTAGACAAGAGTTTCACATTCAACCAGTACATTGTATACCCATCCTAGACAAGAGTTTCACATTCAACCAGTACATTGTATACCCATCCTAGACAAGAGTTTCACATTCAACCAGTACATGGTATACCCATCCTAGACAAGAGTTTCACATTCACCCAGTACATTGTATACCCATCCTAGACAAGAGTTTCACATTCAACCAGTACATTGTATACCCATCCTAGACAAGAGTTTCACATTCAACCAGTACATGGTATACCCATCCTAGACAAGAGTTTCACATTCAACCAGTACATTGTATACCCATCCTAGACAAGAGTTTCACATTCAACCAGTACATGGTATACCCATCCTAGACAAGAGTTTCACATTCAACCAGTACATGGTATACCCATCCTAGACAAGAGTTTCACATTCAACCAGTACATGGTATACCCATCCTAGACAAGAGTTTCACATTCAACCAGTACATTGTATACCCATCCTAGACAAGAGTTTCACATTCAACCAGTACATGGTATACCCATCCTAGACAAGAGTTTCACATTCAACCAGTACATGGTATACCCATCCTAGACAAGAGTTTCAGATTCAACCAGTACATGGTATACCCATCCTAGACAAGAGTTTCACATTCAACCAGTACATGGTGTGCCCATCCTAGACAAGAGTTTCACATTCAACCAGTACATTGTATACCCATCCTAGACAAGAGTTTCACATTCAACCAGTACATGGTATACCCATCCTAGACAAGAGTTTCACATTCAACCAGTACATGGTGTGCCCATCCTAGACAAGAGTTTCACATTCAACCAGTACATTGTATACCCATCCTAGACAAGAGTTTCACATTCAACCAGTACATGGTATACCCATCCTAGACAAGAGTTTCACATTCAACCAGTACATGGTATACCCATCCTGGACAAGAGTTTCACATTCAACCAGTACATGGTATACCCATCCTAGACAAGAATTTCACATTCAACTAGTACATGGTATACCCATCCTAGACAAGAGTTTCACATTCACCCAGTACATGGTATACCCATCCTAGACAAGAGTTTCACATTCAACCAGTACATTGTATACCCATCCTAGACAAGAGTTTCACATTCAACTAGTACATTGTATACCCATCCTAGACAAGAGTTTCACATTCAACTAGTGCATTGTATACCCATCCTAGACAAGAGTTTCACATTCAACCAGTACATGGTATACCCATCCTAGACAAGAGTTTCACATTCAACCAGTACATTGTATACCCATCCTAGACAAGAGTTTCACATTCAACCAGTACATTGTATACCCATTCTAGACAAGTGTTTCACATTCAACCAGTACATTGTATACCCATCCTAGACAAGAGTTTCACATTCAACCAGATATGTTTTCACCCTGGACAGACAGGGTGAGTAGCCCCATCCTGAATGTCATCCATGCTGGGTTGATACCTTAAATGTCTCAGCTGAATATTATAAGTTGTTCACTGGTCATGAGGAGGGCATGGGTTCAGGGAACATATACAAACATCAAGGGTAAATCAACCCATTGGCCAAGAGGCACCAGTGAATAATGTATTTATCTTACCGAACACCTCAATGTTAATTTTGAACTGTTTCAAGCATGGGTATTTGATCGTATACTTCAGCAAACCTGTCTGAATCAAATGATTTGAATCTTGCATCTTGCTGTTTTTCCTGCAGGTATTGTGTTAGTAAAGTCGCTGCAGTGTAATTCCCCTATTAATAATATTCACAGGGACTACATATGAACGTTTTGTCAAAATTTATTTATTGGAATTGCGAGGCAAATCTTTTCATAGCCATCGCTAGATTTTGCAGATGAAACAAGAAAAACAAATTTATCTCACTTCCATCTGTTTGCCTTTGCACAACATCGGTAATTTCCATGCATCATGCATGATTCAATGTTATGCTACCTGTTATCAAAGACGTATATTCACGTGAATATACATCTTTGCTGATATTCAACCAGAAATAGCGATCAGCTGTGCACAGATGTTTTGGTCCAACGTACCGGTGATTCAGGTAAAAATGATCCCATAATATTACATCAAAGAACTTCTATTCCATTATCAGAATATGTTACATATTATGCAGTTATTGTAACAGATAATTTTCATTGCTAGCATATAATGCATGTTTTCTGCAACCATATTTAATATATCAGTGAACACAAGCCATTACCTGTCTGGATACATTTTACGTAGGAGACAGTTTGACAAGTCACTGCTGACTTCCTGCTGTACTTGCAACTCTGATTGTGAAAAAACAAAATGTTGGCCATTTAGCTGTTGAAAATGATTTCAATGAGTAAATAACACGGGTCTCAGAGTCCATGGATTACGAGACTGTAATCTGTCATGATTGCTAAGAATAACGTAAAATTGGTGCTGATAGGCGCGAAAAACGGACCCTCAAGAATGTGGTAATCGGAAGTTGTACGTGTATGGAATGAAGTAATGCCAATCTCTTGCTGTGTTTCGGTTGTTTTGGTCAACAGTTTTAATAAATAAAGTTGGGATTGAATTTAATCAAGTAAAATGTGGTTTCTGATACCATACATTCTGGGATGAATGTGTTTTACCACGCTAGAGCATGGTGTGTTGCATTACTGCAAACATTGTAAATACTCCTTGTAACTGGACTGATAGCATGTCTTGTCTTTCATAAGTTACTACTGCGATGTTGGTATGATTATTATTGAGGAAGCCCTGTATGTTTTAAGCAACTGAAACACAATGAATATGTACGATAAACACTGTCAGTTGCCAGCCACACTGAATTTCACTAGTTCGCATAATTTATAAAGGGGTGAAGGGGTGTGATCACAGTTCAACTTTTTTATGGGAGCCACGGATTACCCCGCGGTTTAACCAAATCCGCGGTATCCCGAAGCGCATTATTGAGAGGGATGACTGTATTTTCAGATTATACTTCATGTTAATTTTGAACCCATAGATGTATATGACAGGGATTCATATACTTGGGAAAATATAGACGTGTCCACAAGATCAGCTTGTACGATGACTGTCAAAAGCTGCCAGTAACTTGTATATGATTCAGGTGAACGGCACCAATGATGCGAACATCGTCATACGGGTAGATGAATAATTTGTAATGGGACATCCTGCACTGTTCCCACTAGTATCAAAGAAGTTGTTGAAGAATAGTGTATAGAAGAATGTAAACATATTTTTTAATCTTCTTGAATCCTCTCTTTGAAAAGTGTACATGAACATTTGCTTTGGTAAGTAACTTTGTGTGATTATAGATCTCTTTGTGTCATGTGTAAACTTAGTCTTGTCACTCACTCACTCACTCACTCACTCACTCACTCACTCACTCACTCACTCACACACTCACCCACCCACCCACACACACACTCACTCACTCACTCACTCACTCACCCACCCACCCACCCACCCACTCACTCACTCACTCACTCACTCACTCAAAGTAAGTCAGGCTGAATTTACAAATAAAGAATGTAACTAGTTATTATTCATTCTGACATATGAGCCAGTCAACACAGGTAAGATATCACTAATGAAATAACATGATGCAGGGTTTAACATCAGAGACAAGATTATGACACCTACAATATGTATATATATGTGTGAGAGGTGTCGGCACAGTTTCTTTACAAATGCTTGACAAATCCCCGTAGAAAGCACCTCTGTTACAGAAATAATCCCGAAACAAGCAGACAAAATATGACAGACTGTGATGTAAGTGTTGTAACATAACAAGTGCTTCCTGCCTTCATTGCATGATTAGCTTCCTCCAGTGGGTTGATCCTGCCCTTGTTTGCTGAAGCGTGACCATGATCACAATGGCTGCTAGCTGACATACAGTTCACTGATTCAATCTCACACAAAGATATGACCATTACACCGTAAACCCTCAATGGAGTTGGTCATGCAGAATAAGAACATTTGTGTTATTTGTGCTAACCACATATTTGGATAATTTTGGGTGCTTTTCAGCCCCAGATCTTGGATTGTAATAGATCTAGACATGCATGAAATCTGTACTTGATCAGTAAATAAAAGTATGAGATACTGTTTGGAAATAGTGATTTGCTTCTTGAGTTTGGGTCTTGCATATTTTCAGTTGTTACTTTGAGCACAATGTGTGAAATCCCTTTTTCATTTCCCCTGTTGTAAATTGCTGGAATATTGCTAAATATGGCATCATAGAACTGACTCAATCAGTTGTTACTCAACATGTATTCGCATGATGTCTGGTCCAGACTCAATTACTTCCAGACCGCCGCTATAAAGCTGGAATATTTTTGAGTGCAGTGTAATAAAACTAAACTCCCTCACTCACTCTTTCATTATCTTAGTCTGTTGTAGAAGTCCTGGGAATCAAGGGGATGTTGATTTGACTTCTCTATGACAACAGGGATGTAATCATGGTGTTCACAGTCCGTATGAACCTGAGGAGCACACCTGTGTGATCATATAATGAAGGCATATGTTCCACAACACTACTGATACACCACAAACGTTACTTTTGACGTAATATAGATATTGCTTCTCTGCTCTAGGGTCATGTTTGTACTGGAAGCTGCTTGACACATGTCCCGAATGTGAAGTCTCCATTTGTCTGGAATGAAGAATCTTTTACGAGTCAGGATATTTTTACATTTGTGCATATACCATACTCATCTTGTATAATTGAATAAAGTGGACAATGTTTTTCTATGAACAAAAAATAATAATATAAGTTTTCAATGTTTCAATCAGTGTTTGGATTTGTTATAAAAGGTTATGGAATAATGGTTTATCTGAGGGATTTACAAAACCATATATACTCTGTGTGATACAAGTACAACAATTGTATATATTTATTTCATATTTGTTGTACCTATTTATGTTTCAGTCTAAAATTGTAAAAACATTGAAACAAATTCAGAATCGATAGAGAAAAGGTTTTTGAGATGAAGTTAATTTGCACTGTGTTCTGTAAGTTTTAGTGACGGAGTATGGTGTTTTGTTTGGATGCTGAGTATAAGGGATATATTCTTATCCTCATAAATACAGATACACCCTGATTTCTTCATGGTTGATATTCTGATATGGGTTTCTTGTAATTTCTGCTGAAGCGTGAAGATCCTGGCTAGAATTGGTCATCAGAAGATGTATTATGAGTGCGTTAAAGCATAAAGACTAGAATTTGTCATCAGAAGTCTGTTTTGTCAGATGTGGCTACATGAATTACTGTTTTCTTAAAAAAAATGTTGAAAAAAAGTAAGTGTAAGGCCACATGCTTTTATAATTTACAGATTCCACTAACCTAAGTCAGCAGAAAATTAACGCATGATGAATCAAGTGAATTTTATGTAGTCAACTTCATCAATGCGGGAATATTGCTGGAATATTGCTAAAAGTAGTGTAAATCCCAATTCACTCGCTCACTCATATTTGATAGATACTCAATAATACATTTTCAAAATTCAAGGAATATGTACTGGTAACCTTTACATTCTCGATTAGTGTAGTCTTTTTAACACACTACAGTAATGTGTTTTCCTCACTAAACTGACCAAAATACCTTCATTCATGAAACAAAACACAATTATCATTTGAAAAATGTGAATTTCCATTTTGGTTTTGACCACATAAAGTGTTACTGATTAATAAATATCCTCGAACAATGAACTAGATAAATGTAGTCTTCAGTCACATATGTAGCCATGTTAAAATTAAAATAGATGCAAAATAGATACTGTCTCCAGCCATGCCTGCTGTGGCTCCCTGTGTGCCTGCTTGGTTTAACTGATGCATGCTCCCACCCCTACTGATCTGTCAGATAAAGAATTCAGCCCCTCAAACAGTTTGTGTAGAGACGCTTGACCTTCACCCAGGGTGACAGGAAAACAGAAAACTGGTTCTAGGTACACAGAAGGTTAGGTATTTAACTAGTATCATATGACTGTCCTTATATGGCAGCAATACTGCCTCTGAGATATTGTTTTTATGTGTCAGTTACATGACAACTGAGTATTTCAGAAAGTATGTATTTATCACACAGTGATCCCAACCATTACCATTTGGGCAGAGTGAGTGAGTTCAGTTTTACGCCTCATTTAACAATATTCCAGCTATATGGCGGCGGTCTGTAAATAATCGAGTCTGGACCAGACAATCCAGTCATCAACAACATGAGAATCGATCTGCGCAATTGGGAACCAATGACATGTGTCAACCAAGTCAGCGAGCCTGACCACTCGATCCCGTTAGTCACCTCTTACAACAAGCATAGTCGCCTTTTGTGGCAAGCATAGGTTGCTGAAGCCCTTTTCTACCACGGGACCTTCACGGGTCACCATTTGGGCAGAAACATTAGAATAATTTGCATGAAATTGCATCAACAGGGTGAAATGGAATATGTTTCAAATTTCTGAGCAATCTGACTTGTCAACATGTTGTGTTTGGGATTACACTAATCTGTCATATAGAGCCTGAAGCTAATACATCAAGGAAAGCCCATGCAAGTCTAGAATATATGGCAAGTCTGGTGTTCTAAAGTCTCAAAATGAAGAAAGACTCAGGGCTCCTTTTTCATCATGGAATAGTTTTTTTCTTTGTGACTTTTTCTGTAAAATATGCTCATTTCAGAGACTTGTTAGTGCAGGATTATACTTTCTGAGTAGAGTACCTATTCTAATACTTTTGTTGGGTTGAATAAATCTAGGATTCAAACCCAAGGGAGTGAGGGATCTAATTGCTGAATCCTGGATGGAATTGAAGCCAATAAGTGTGGGACTGGCATCAATCTATCTCACTAGGAGACATGAGAGGTGACTTCACATGTTGTACCCATGTAAGAATAGAACTCGGGGCTTCAGTGTTACAAATGAATACTTTAACCACTAGACTACCTTACCAGGCACTCCCTGTGATATGACATGAAGCTGATATAGACGAACCTCACTTGGACATTGCAATGTCTGAAATAATACAGTATTCTTTACTCAGAGAGTGTAAGGGTCAGTTTATTGACATTGGCTACCATTTTAGAACTGTCCACACTCAGGGTGATTGTGTCCAGCTGATCCCCAGTTTGAAACAACAGTGGGGTAACATGGTCAAGTAGAACATAGTGAGCACTGGTTAGTATTTCAGAGTCCCTAGTCTTTGTCTATACATGATTTGTATGTCTTGTCAAACACAGACTGGTTCGTGTATACGAAGTTGACTATGTCAGTAATCCAGAGGTTTTGTGTATGTACAGAGGAAGCACCTTGAGACCAGGAACACTGATTGTCAGGGATACCCTGCACTGCACTTAATGTCATCCTTTATCTAAATAGGTTGATAGGTCAATATCTTGTCATCATATTACCCCATGGTGTGCCATAAGCCACACCGTTCAGTCCTGACATGCAAGCACTTGTCCAGCTGAGTGTAGGTGTGGGTAAGGTCGACCTCCAGTATAGCAAGTGTAGGTGTAGATAAGGATGGAGTTGACCTCCAGCATGGGAAGACTGAGAGGAATGCTGTGTCTGTCAACAGAGGCGGAACAATATATACAGAGGTACTACTATCCCTCACTATAAGGACGCCAGTGATGGCTTAAGCTGACAGGTTGTGGTGACCCTTTGTGTTGACATTAACAGTTTATATTGAACTTATAAGGACATCACTTCCTATAGGAGATAGTATTTGTGATGTAGGGACACAGTGATTATAGCTTTGGCTTTAGCATTAGTTGATGTCAGGGGCATCTTTTGTAGCTTTTGTATTGTGGCACTTTGGTTGTTGGCATTAGTTGCACTGTTCTTCATAATGGGGGAGCATCAGGTCCATAGAAGAGATTAATAGATTGTGTGGTTAGTGTTTTCAGAAACTGGGATTGCATGGATATTTAAACAGCTGATTTACTGACTGACATTTATGCAGGATATATATACAAGTGCTACACTTGACACCAGAGTGATGATTTTAAGCATGTATATTATACAATAAACAGCAGATTATAAGATGAAAGAGAATGAAATGTACAAAGGCAGATATGGTGGTGTTACAGTGGGTTAAGTGGGTAAGCATTAGAGGCCAATGAGTGTACATCGGGTGGCTGATGGTCTACAATATACAAAAGCTGGGAAAAGATACACAAGGTACGGATGAAGTTGTTACAGTGAATTAATAGGTGATTGATGAAGCCTTTAAAGTCTAATTAATTTCCTGGACATTGGATAAGTAAACATGCACATTACTGGTATAAATATTCTGTATGACTGTCTGTTAGCTTCCACTTGATGAGGGGGCAAGGAATAGCCCAGAAACATTGTGTAAACAATAAAGAAGAAGTTGACATCCATAGCATTTTGTCATACTCCCCAAATGTTGGATGTTGGATTCACTTGTCAGTTAGCTTTGCAACCATACTTCTGTGATGGCAGAGAGACCTGCAACCATCTGAACATTTGCGTAATTCTGACAGTAGCCAGTGACATCACTTAGAAGAACACTACCAAACCAGCTGTCGTTTATTGTCTGATGAATGTCATGTCATGTCATTATATTACTATTCAAGCAGACAGTGACAGAACTGTTGATATCTTATGCATCATTAAATTTGTTCACAGGCACAATTGCTGATGTCAGCAAATACAACTGCAATTAATAAGTATTTACAGTAACCATAGTAGCCACAGTACCAAGCCAGCTGTTGTCCATGGCCACATATTTTGGGTCCGTACATGTTACTTGATCACACTGTCAATCAAGTGGAGAGATACATGAGGGAATTCCTCAAAAAACATGAATAAGGTGCCGTCAGGAAAGTATCATTAGTCAGTATTAAGATCGATCATGCATAGTACAGGGGAAGCATCACCCAAATTATGCAGTTAATTAACAGAAGAAATCACACAACTCTACACTGGCATATGTAGCATTTAGAACTGCAAATACTTTACCTCAAGTGGTTACCTATGTCTTCAGCAGCTTGTCTAACTCTCGTATGATTCAAATATGCACCACAAGTTAAAAAAACGTTCATATCATACTCGTTTCAACATGGAATGGGTCATTCAGTTGCAACTGAGATGGGCAAAACTTCCATTTCAAGAGAGTGAAGAAGCCTTTGAAACACCATGGGATGTCAAAAGAGTTCATTTTAAAAAAGAAATATGCTAAGAATTAAAGGTAAGTAAAACATTGCAATATTCCCTAAACTACACAATTTCATTTTTTTCCTGTTGCTATCTGGTTATCTAAGTGCCTTTGCACAAAGTCACGGATACCACCCCTACGATGATCGTAACATACCTTAACAGGCAGACTGGGGACAAAGCTGAAACTCCTTTGTACAACCTAACTCTGATCAGAAGGCATAGGTAAAGGTAACTCATCTGAAACACCTTATGTTGTTGTGCAGAGTTGTGTCCCTTGGGCATCCCACACACATATAATCACAGGTTTGAATCTCAGTTTGTGCTAGGTACACTTCAGTAATAATTTGTGACCATCATGGGCCATGGGTGTCACCAAAATTATGAAACATCTAAGATATTCATCACTTCAGATTTTCTTTCCATATTAAGCTGGCATTCCATAATATTACTGGAGTCTGTTCACATAATGGAGTTAAACCTAGCCTTTCACCGACTTTTATCTGATCAAACTATTGTAAGAATTCAACAGTAAAGAAGTGGGCAATCTCAAAAGGAATGTCAATAAGGGTTCAAACATTTGCCTTGTGTCAAGTGAAGATAAACAAATATCGGTGGTATTATTGTCAAGCTAGGTTTGTTGTCTAATTTATGAGCATGCTTTTTGGTATTCCCTGTCATGAGACATCAATTATGAAGTACCTCCAGACATTCGTTGCATGGAAGAGACCCTCCCTGATGGTTTAGAGTGTTCTAGACTGGTGCCGTCAAAGGGAAATATGTCACGAACACTTCACACTCATGCAAATTCAGCTGTGAACATCCTTGAACTTACTTAATTCAACAAGTTATTGTTATTCAATCATGTAGAATTTATTTGGCTTGCTGTGGTATTTTATCTACATTTTTTTTTATTGTTTATTAAATTCTGTCTGTCTGAAGGTTTAAATGAGTCATTTTGTCCAATATTATGTCAGCATGTGTATGTTTGATTTTGTGAAAAAAGGTTTTTGGGATGAATGATTTGAGGAACTCTTCTTACATGCATACAACGTCCAGTAAACAACTATGACTACAACTACACATTTCCTTTTAGTGATCTAGATGTGGACATGGATTTGATATGTTATTAAGTTTCCAGGTCAAACAGAGATTCAATGGTAGTTTACTTATCACATGTATGGAAATGCCATCATGTCTCGATTAATGAAAGTGAATGGCCCATGAAATTAAATTGGACATCTATATCAGCAATATTTGCAGTGTTTTGAAAACTTGACATTGCCTTACAAACTGTATTGCGACCCACTGATACCACTTTTGGACTTAGTGTCCTTGAATGTATGGAATGACTAAATCAACAGCGACAGACTGTGAGAACAAAAGATAGTCTTCTGTTCAGGATTTCATGCGTCAGCAAAAGTGTTTGAATGGAGAATGACTTAATTGTTACAACGTGGCAATGCTTCCTAAAACTCAGACACTCAGAGTCAAAAGTCCAGATATGAAAAGACTCCAAAATGATCACATAAAGACTTAGCAGTAAATGTTTATATTGTTGCCATTGACGACCAGTGATAAGGGTGTTAACAGGTTGGTTGCCAAAAGGGGGGAAATATTGACTACACAACACCTGCTATACACGTACTGTGTTAACACACTGTGATGGACATGAAAGAGGTTAATAAGCTCCATGTCCTGTTGTTGTTATTCAATAAATGTTCATTGTGTTGTCATTGGTGATGATGTGGTGTAACGTGTATGTAAAAATATGGCTGATTTGGTTGGGCACTATATTGACCACATGTCAGCAGGGGATTAGTGCAGATGAATTATATACTCATTTATTTTGTTGCCAGGTGTGTCAGATTTGTGTTAATTGAACAGAAATTCAGTTGCATAGAGCCTAAAGTGGTGATTTTCGCTTTGTTAGAATCCTAGACTTTATATTCACAACCGAATAACTCCAGATACCGATTTTCTAAACTCTTCAACAGTATTGGTCAGTGGTGAAAGTGGTAATAACACTTTGATCAGCAAATCCAGACATGACTAAGGGAGGTACATTCTATGAGTAAGTGTTATCTCACCTCTCCTCTAGCCTTCACAGGTCCAGTGGATAGAGCACCTGCCCTGAGAGTAGAATGTTGGTAGTTCGATTCCAGGCCATGCTATACCCAAAGATGTTGCATGATGTTGTTTGTTGTTACCCTGCCTGATCCTAGTTGTTTGTGTGAGTTATGGTCACCTTAGCACTAAGATCATTTTGTACAGTGACATCCTAGACTTTAAACCTGTTTCACATCAGTCTACTTCATACTGACAAACACTGGTTTGTCTGCCTGAAGCAGTTATTTAACAATCAAACAGGATATTTCTTGAATACAGCCGTATATTGTGGCATACAGCATCCACTCGGCATGCGACCATGTTTCTGGCTCCAAGCTACAGCATCAGATGAGATAAGAAGACCCCCCTCACTGTTACACCTAGTCTTCACAGATTCGGTGCCTGTTGGGAGTCATTCGAGCCAAACATATCAAACCTTTAGAAGCGTAACTGAATGTTGTCAATCTTTAATCAGCTACTCAAGAAGTTACTGTTTTTATATCATCAGTAAATGATGTCACATCAAGTCTGCTGTGTGTGTGGAAGGAGGGTGAACTTGTTAATCAAGTCTGTCTTCCCATGTTTTATTTAATTACTGGCAAGATTCATCTGGACAAACAGCACATATAGCAGAGGCCAGTTCAGTGCAAATACATGAACACGTCCTATACAGACTTGACTTTGATAAAACTTGACAAGCTACTGCAGTGGCACAGAGGCCCCCTTTTATCATGGTAGAAACAAGGGGGTCTGTTAGATGAAAGTCTGGTGCAAGTCTCTGCGTCTATGAGTATATGTTTAAATCATAATTTCTAGATTAAATAAACAGTAAGAATAGATTGACTTTAAAAGCCCGTATATCTAGACTATTAAAAATAGACTGATTATATATCAGGGGACTTTTCATTCAGTGGACATAGAGCAAGGCTAAGTGAAAGACATGATTTGTTTTAGTTTCAGAATGAAGTGCATGGGATTTGGTAACTATGTGAGTGATAAGTTGAGGATTGAACTAGATAGGCTCAGTGTTGTACATATGCTGCAGGACAGCTAGTTTGTCTCATGCCCCACATATTACATCCTTCTCTTCCCCCTATCACCACCCCACTAAACCCCCCCACCTCCACCCCCACCCCCCACCCCACCCCACCCCAGCATTTGCAGGAATACAGGGAACAATCAAATAAGGGAAAGTCTAGAGCAACAGGCTCTAGGGTCAAGGGGTCCTGATTTATTTAAATAGGGTTGTTTGTTTCTGCTGCAATTGTCTGATGGAACTATCAGGGGGGTTTTGGAGAGGTTCAGCACAACGAATGTAGCGCTAAAATGATCTTAACTCACATACTTTACCATAGACTTACAACTGTCATAGCGCTATTATGGCTTTGAGGAATGAGGTGCTGATGGGCCTGTGTTCTGCAGATGTCAATGGAATGTTCTTGGTGATTTTGTCGAAGCTGCATGGACATTGTCTTGGCATATGTAGCTATTACAAGCAAAACAGTGCTGGATGAGCATGGCAGTACATTATATAACAAGACAAAAGTAGATCTGTGAAACAGCAAGAGGTGATAAGGAATGGGTGAAGGAGAGGTAAAGTGCAAATGAGAACCCTGTGTTGCCCCAAGTGTTAATGATCACTCAATGAGTTGCTATAGGATTCAGGAAGTAGGCCATAGTGCACAGATGGGATCTCTTTGAGATTACCATTGCTCTAACAAGTAGAATGGATTCTCTGTGCCAAACACTGGATGTACTGGAAGACATGTTAGAACGTTTTTGAAATGTGGTCATGACACGTCTTCATTTGATCAACACATAAAAGTGACACTGAATAAACTTCATTGATGTGTTTTTTTTCTAAATGTTGTTATAAAGATCATCTCCATGACCTTACAAAGCATTATTAGAATTTGTAATTGATGACCTTTTTGGAGAAAATACAGATAACTTTAAAGTCATATTTTTCAAACTGTATTTTTAATTAATTATAAAAGAATCTTTAATTGTAGATTACTGATCGTCATACAAACCAGTGGGGAAATTTTGATAATATAATTAATGTGATAAATATGATTGAAGTCTTATTAAGACCATTATATGAGCTCCGATAAGTTCTCAGTTTGGGATAGGAAAGCAGTGGCTATTACCCAAGCCAAGTGTAGTCAACATAGCCTTGTCAGACACACCCAGATGGAGTGGGTAAGCGTGTTTCTGATAGTGAACATTGATTATTACACTATCGGGGTACTAGGCCACACTGGCTTAGCTGAAATAGCTGTTTGGGTTCCAAGCAGTCATTGGTGTAATCTTGAGTCCTTAGACCACCTGATCCTCTTAAAAACATGATCAATAGTTTCTTGGAAAGTATGCGTTGAGATACTGACAGATATCATGAACATGTTTATAAATATGGTGAAAAGGTGTTAAATATGTTATGAGGTAGTCTGGCTCACAATCCTGGAATATTTTCTAAACCAAGTAAAACAAGCAAATCTAGATTTCCTCAGTTTCCATAATTACATTACATCAAGGAGTAACTTTTCAGGGCTTTGTTGAATTAAAAACCAAAGTTATTTTGCAGGGATGGATCTGCTTCCATGACTCTCTGCCTCCGAGAGAGCTTCCGTCACTCCGTCCGACATGCTGACGACAGCAGCCACAGTCATCATCACCATCGCAACAGCTTCAGTGAGGACTGGAAAAAATTTGACAAACCAAAACACATCCAGTGGGACGACTTTGACTACAGAAATAAGCAGGTTAAAAGAGATTCCTACCAGAACGTTTAATAATGATGTGTCTGTGAGAGGTCTCCAACAGAAGACGTCATTTGTACAGATTACAATGATTAGTAACAAATAGCTGTTTAAGGTGTTGCAGATTGAAGTTAAGGGATAGTCATCACAATTATGTCTGAGGTTGGCAGCTGATAACAGATCATGATTACCATATGACTACCTCTAATCATTACAGTTAGTGGTGTCTAATATCTCATGGATATCAGGTTGAGCATATCTATATGTGATCCCCACCTCATGGAGAGATGCCTACATATCCACCTTAGTGTCATGTTTCAGCTTCATAGTAAACTGATCTGCAAATATGAAAGTCATTTGATTGATATGTAGCTAGTTGTAACCTAATAGTACCCCATGAGATTACCGACAGAGACTGTGGTGTTTGATAACACAGTGATATAACACTAATAGACAACAAGAGTAGTTTGATATGTATTAGAAAATTAGCAATATTTGTTAAATACAAAGAGTATAGATCTTTAGATTAGTGGAATCACAATGTAAGTCATGTCAAAAAACATCTACAGTTGAAAAACTGTGTGCCAAGACCTTTCAATCATGACATATTAACTATAACCCTATTAAAGCGTTTTATTTTGAGTGGCTCATATAGTCATGTTCTTTGACATGGTTAAGAAAACTGGTTTGAGTGAGTGAGTTTAGTCTTACACTACTCTCAGCAATATTCCAGCGATCTGTGAATAATCACGTCTGTACCAGACAATCTAGTGATCAACAGCATGAACAAGTTAGTAATGGTATAGCTGAAGTACTGCCGATAAGACTTAAAATGTTAGCTAACTCACTGTCTAAGTTTATAAAAGTGGATCCCTCCTTAAGTTTTATTTTTTGGACTGTTACTTGATATTTTCTTAAACCCAGTGTAAATGTAACATGGTAGAGAAACTGAAAATTTTGGGCAGTGAAATATGAAAACATAATAGTATGTTAGTCAAGGACTTAAAACAAGCACTTCAGTGTAAGTTGCATGATTTCAGAATGTCAAATAGTAACTCAATGCTAATCAAGTAGAATGCTTCATCAGTTGTGTTGCATCAACACCATGTTGTTTTGTTATCACAGGTTCACCAAAGAGCAGGGGAGTGCAGCCGTGTATTAGATATCCTCAAGGATCTGAATGACGGCAAACCACTGTACAACTCCCTTGGAATAATAATCAACACAAGTCACTTTAAGGTAAATGCTTGAATGTACCAAAAATCAGTAGTCACCTTTTATTGGTGACACCTGTTTCTTTCTTGCTTGGCTGAATTACATTTTCGGTAATTCGAAAATTATATTTAAAAAATCTGTTATCATTTAAAAGTCAGATGATCACAAAGAGAGAATAAAAATATGTTATAGTATTCTGACTATTATGAGATCAGCATTTGTTTACACGAGTACCTGTTGACTGATTTTTGTATTGGATACACAAAAAGTGATTTCTGTACAAATATTACAAGACAAATTATCTTCATTTTGCTAATCAAATCTTAGGTAAAGTTGTGTAGCTTACGATGTCAAGACTATAAAATACTGTGTGTTAAAAAAACTGATTTCCATAAAACAGTAATCAGCTCTGTTTCTTATGTTAATGTCATTGTTAGCCTCACAGCTCATTAGGTAAAATGAACAAGTCTGTGTGTGGTATAAAGAGGCAGTGGTATTGATCCTGACTCGGGTATCTTAACACATTGTATAGAAGAAATACAGGTATTGTGGTCAGTATTGATACATGATCAACCCCCGACACTGTAGCATATTATAGCACATTGAACTGAATGTGCTCTGATTACTGAGATCAATAATCGATTTTCCTGTATGTTTGGTATATATACATACGGAGATGGTGGTTAGGACAATATCATTTACTGTTTCATAGAAATTCAAGAGCTTTATGCGCTAATTAATTTCTTAGATATTGTAAAATGGTTTGCTGTACCATTGGGTTGACATTTGATGTGGTATGAACATTTTTAAACATGATCTCTTGAAATTATTCTGTTGTTTATTTATATGCCATAATGTTTGTATACAAATGTTTGAACTGAAGTGGAAAGAAAGATGCATTGATACACTGTATTTCAATACATTGATTAACTGATACACATATATTTTGAATAGATAATATCCTTCTGAAATAATACAGGTCTATGCAGCTATAGAAGCATCTGTTTTTTGGATGTACACATTTCAAATGGCTGGACTCGGATTCCAACTCGATATTTTTACAGTGACCAGTAGCAAAGCTGCATCATTGTTGATAGTGGCATGAAACAACTTTTACGCATCAGGCACTTTTTGAATGATTTGTTTTCAATTATCATGATTAGGAAACAAACATATTGGTTTCTGGGTGATTTGCAAATGTTTTGCTAATACTTTACTTATGTTTTCAAATTTTACAACAGGTGCATGACAATGGGTACGAGAACATTTGTGTTTCTGAAAAGATTCATACTATGATAAGATGTTAACAACTGCATGATATGTATGTATCAAAATTGCATTTTGCATGAATTTGAATCTATTCAGGAAATTTTACTTGTAGTTCACTACCTCAGTTTCTATCAATTTGCGTTGGAAGTAAGAAACAGAGTACTAAACTTGCTTCCATAAGATACCATTTTTATTAAACTTGTGAAAGTTTTAATGTCAAATCATTAACTCGATTAATGACAATGGTATTACATGGAAGATGTTTAGTATCCTCCTCGTGTTTCCTTCAGGATACCATGAACATCACAGAAGCTTCCATCATAGGTCACTCGTTTGGTGGTGCCACCTGTGTCTGTGCGCTGGCAGATGATGAAAGGTTTAAGTAAGTAGCATGAGAACAACACACACTTCTTGGATGAATATTGAATAAACATCATGTAATGAAGTGGCTCACTTGATCCCAAAACATATGCATACATCTTTGCTTGATAAGACCCCAACCTTCATAAAGTAATTTACAGGGTTGACTTCAATTTCTTTTTCTCATGTTAAAGGTAGAGATTTCGTGACTCAAATGTTGCATTAGTAGGAAAAGAAAAGAAATCTACCCTCATTCCAACCTTGATGAAGCTCAAAGCAGATCATCCTTTGTTTATTGTTATGTCTGAAAATATGGTCACGGCGGGTAATCCTCCTTCCCACTGAGATTGCTTGAAATTCACTCCATCAGGTGCTAGCTGGTCGGCTTGAGTTTTGCTGGCATTCTTAATCTCTTTTAATTCAGATCTTAGTTCTTTCTACCAACAGACTATAGTAGTCTAGTGGTTAAAGTGTTCACTCATCATGCCGAAGACCAGATTCAATTCCCCACATGGGTACAATATGTGAAGCCCATTTCTGGTGTCCCCCAGTATGATATATTGCAGAAAGCAGCGCTCACTCTTGCTATCACTAAAGACAGATCTAAGAACATGTCATTACAGGTCACAGCTGAACTGCCTTTCAGGAACTTTGTCTGACCAATGAAATAACAGTTAGGCAACAATAACACCCGCCAGTCCGCAGAAAGTTTTATACTGGCAACCTCCATTTCAGACATTGCTTTAAAAACAGTCAGTTCAAAATTTGATAGCTGAACATTGTTGAATGTGGAAAAGATGTGGAAAAGATAGCAGAGGTTGTATGGAAAGTGTTTTTCATTTCAAACTACTGGTTTGGAATACAGGGTTTAACTTTTCTAAGTTGCACTATGAGGAATATATCCTGTATGTCATGATGGTGATTTGACAAGGTCCAGTGGTATGTCTTAGGATGTTTGTTTAGTGGTAGCATCAGTTGCAAGTGTGATAACATGGTTTGCCAGACGTAGTCATAAGATGCAGATGTTGCCAGCTTGAAACAATGACTGGACAAAGTATTCAGTGGTATAACCTAGGGCTTTGGAGACTGTGACATTCTTTTGGATGTATTAGCCATCATCACCTGTATTCATTGTAGCATGTTGTGTACAGGGCTGGTGTGGTGGTGGATGGGTGGATGCATCCTTTAGATGACAGGGTATATGAGACAGTGAGTCAGCCCATCCTGATGCTCAACATGGAGACGTTCCAGTGGAAGAAGAATGTGCAGCAGATGATGCGTCTGAAGACTGACAACAATGTGGAGAGGCTCATGTTGACGATTAAGTGAGTTTTGGAAGACGCATTGAGCACAACAGGTCTTATTGTGTTTACCTGATATAAATGTGTCTGGGGTTACATCGAGTGTAATAGGTCATATGGAAGGTCAAGGATGCATCAAGGTTAAAAGGTCACCCAGATGTTCATGGGTCATGTAGCAAAATTTAGCCTAGCGTGTCATATTAAACAGTGACATGATGTCACATAAATGTTCGGTGGTCACCATAAGAGTAACAAGTTACAAAGTCTTTCGCAAATTGCATCAAGTGTGTCAGGTCAGTTGAACTTGTCATGAAAAGGTTCAGGGGTCACATGTAGAGGAACAGGTCACCTATAACATAGCATTCCATTTCAAGTGTGCCAGATCACATAGAAAGTCAAGGTCAGACCAAGTTTAAAGGTCATTTAGAGAATAATACATGAACGTGACATTGGTCATATTGTGTAACAGGTGACATGAATGGCCATAGAGTGTGGCAGCTTTCTCGAGGGTCATGCGTGACTAAGAGGGTTGAAGTTCATGGGTCAAATGAAAGGTCAGGGTCACATGCATGGTCAGTGGGCTAATAAGCAGTAGAGCAGGAGTAGCAAGTCACATAGGCCACACCTGTAAAGGGTCACAGCGTAACAGGTCAGGTAGAGGTGCATGCTGGAAGATGAGGACTATTTTTATGGATATACAACATCATTATTCTGTATAAGCAATGTTTACAATGTAACATTTTTTACTTTGTCTGAATCTCTCATTTATGTATATTGTGAGTGGTATATCCTGATGGAAATGTCTTCTGTCACTTGATTTATTTTGGTTTACCTGCAATTGACGTCCTCAGTTTGTATGCCCGTGTTTGTCCTGCAGGGGGACG
This sequence comes from Haliotis asinina, assembly GCF_037392515.1. Lineage (NCBI taxonomy): Eukaryota > Metazoa > Mollusca > Gastropoda > Lepetellida > Haliotidae > Haliotis > Haliotis asinina. The sequence goes on along the minus strand of NC_090282.1, from coordinate 32,648,011 downwards.
TGCCACCAGAGTGTCTCTGACTTCCAATTCCTCACCAGCAAGGCAATGGGTCTCCTGTTTAATCTGCGGAACAAGCTCACGCCACATGTAGCCATGGACATCATCCGGTGCGGAACTCTGGGATTCCTCTGGAAACACCTTGGTATGAAAATGAAACTTCAAGTATGTTATAGAAAGGTGATAACAGAAAGGAGATTGTTATCAGAACCTGTCAACCCTCCCCACCTGCCCAGTGCAGCTTACATACTTTTTGAAACAAAACATTGAAGTTGTGATTTGATTCTTCATGTCATACCTTGCTTAGGCAGACACTTACCTTTTCTGAAATACATGTTTTATACTAATCAACTAATTTCAAGTTCTTCTACTGATGTCATTTGAAATTCACTTTCTGAATTCAATGAGGCAATTCATGTGGTTAATATTTTGATTCACGTAAATTTTGTCCAGAAGGTGAGGTTTGGCTGAATCAGAAATATCAGTCACTCTTGTGATGCATTAACCCGTGAAGATCTGGGTTAGAATTGATCTTCAATTCTTGATGACTAAAGGGATCAGGTAGTCAGACTTGCTGACTTGGTTGACACATGTCATTGTGTCCCAATTTCATAAATCATTGTTCATGCTGTTGATCACTGGATTGTCTGGTCCAGATTTGATTATTTACAGACCCCCGCCATATGACTGGAATATTGCATTATAAAACTAAACTCACTCATAGACATCAGTAATTTAGTAATAGATGTGTAAATTATTTGTCACCAGCATATTTTGTGTTTACTCTTCAGGCCAGGACTGTACTGACTCAGGCAAAGGGAACCAGTTTGATAGCGTGTTGGCGGGGACACGGGAACATGTTGTCATGGGAACCACACTAGATCTCAGCTGATTTAGATGCTGAGACATCACAGAGGTCACACACATCTGGGATAGAATCTTGGATCATGGCAACAAGTTCTGACTTGACACCACCATAGCTTTCATCAGCAGTATGTTCACATTCAGGTTCTCCAAGTGTGTAGGGAGGAACACTTTCCACAGCTAATGCATACAAGACAACTGAAGTTCATGCAATGATATTTACTGTTTACATTGTGTACATGGAAATTCACACCTAATGCATGCTTGGTAACATTTCAGTCAGTGCTTGAACTTTCAAGAACCCATTGCCTTCATGTGCAAGGCCATGCATTAAAGGCATGCCGTATGAAAATATAAGTTGTAAGAGCTTTTTGTGACTGGATAGGTTTAAAGAACTGGATATCAATGTACAGTATTGAAACCTTTGGTCAAGAATTATTTAAGAGTATAATTCAGGATGTGACATAATATTAATGTTGTTAAGTGTGATAATACGACAGCACAAGGCTAGCATTGTAGCATTGAAAAAGCTGTAAGAGAGTTATATTATTTTGGTAGATTCATTGACAAAATGATGAACAATTTATTTTCATTTTCAATCAAAGATGAGTTTTTGCATTACAGCATTGCAGTTTTTAGTTATACAAGAATTTGTTTAGTGCAGATATTTCATTTTGATGTAAAATAGCAGAAAAGTGACACAGAGAATGAGGTTTTATGAATATTATGTGATGAAGAAAGTCCTAACATTGTTGCCTTACAAAGCCTTACAATCCCTGTGATGTTCACAAATATTACCCTGCTCTTTCAATCCTTCGTCGAGTCAGTGAATTGTTCTTCGCTCATGACACAACAGTTATATATTTCCAAACACATGTTATTTATACTTTAAATTTCATGTCTGTGTACCACAAGCCATAATGTTATTTTGTCCTATTTGTGTTGTATTTATTTGCACTGGCAGTCAGTCTTTGGCCATAATAGTTGTGTTTTATTATTTGATGCTCTGCTCCATTTTTTGTAGATACTATGGTAAACATTAGTACCTCATACTCTCAGGCATTAGGATGTAAGATGTTGGGTGATAGAACAGTTGTGTTATGGCTAGATCATTACGTATAAGGTATGGCTTGGATGGGTAACCCAAATTCCTCCTCTCTTTTGATCATGTGACTAGATTAAACAATGTAATATGTTATTCTTTCATGATTAATTAGTTGTATTGCCTTTGAAGATTTAGACATGATTTCAGTCACTTCTTTTGAACAAAACGTATGGTTACGATATTGAAAAACTCTCACTTTTAGCCTCTGAGCTGAAAAATATACTGATTTCTTATAAATTTGACATGAGGAATTAAATAATGGGTATCTGGGTAGGGTAGGGTAATAGAGGATGGGGTACCTGGGTAGAAAATTTGGACCCATCCTAGCCCTAGTATAAGGTACCCCAAAGGATGTTGAAATATGAGATCCTAACTACATCTACATCTACACTACATTATGATTACCGTAAATCCTTGTATAAATGCTGACCTTTTGAATATTGCACTGTCCAAGAATAAATGTCAGGTGAGTCTGTATTTCTTTGAAACCTGTGAAATTCTAGAAGAGACTTTTAATATATCAAGGGAAAACATTTGAAACAAAATCTGGAAAAAGATTGATGACAGAAGAGATTACAAAGTGTTTCAAAGAATTAAAAAGGAAGATTTATCCATAAAAGATCTTGGTTAAAAGTCAGGTTGGAAAAATCTGACTTTGCAAAGTAAATAACAGGTTTGAAGACTTCCAGCATGTATTGTATAGTAATGTACATAGAGGGGTCAGGACCTACAAGAACAATTGTCTGACCACAGTTGTCAGTTTTATACATGACACAATCAGACACAATAAAAAAATAACAGCAAAGTTGACCTCATTTTTGGAAATCTCCCATTCACAAATAAGGGCATTTCTGGTCCTGAATTTTCATTTTGGCATACTGAACATCCAAAGTGGCATGTTGAACAGGATGGGGATGTGTCCATGTGTTCTGTTTTTCATTATCTGTTTATTATTTTCTCACTTATTATATTGACTCACAGTGGGCATTTGCTACACTTTGCCATAGATCTGAAGATTACACAAGTCTGTGATAGTGCTGTAACAATATACTGCAGGTGGTTTTTGTGTAGTTTGTGTTATATCTCTGTAGTGTTTCTGATTTATGTGTACAAATATTTAATATTTTAGTATCATATGGTGGCCAGAATTCTAAGATCGTATATTGAACTGTTATTTATAACTGCCTCATACATCAGATCATGGGATGGCATTCATTAAAAAGTACTTACTTGTGAGATTTTTCTTCAGTCAACAAAAAAACAGATTTTCTTGCTGAAGGATACATCTCCCTGTTGTATACACTAACTCTTGCATTAAGGCTGGGAGGGTATAATCACATTGCTTGGTAATGGGGTAGCCCAGTGGTTTAAGTGTTTGCTTGTCACACCTAAGATTGGGGTTTGATTCCTTACATGGGTACATTGTGTGAATCCCATTTTCAGGTGTTTTGCATGCTAACTATGAACCCACTGATCGAGAACATCTAATGTAACTGGTTAGTGAGGACCCTCTCTTTTACAGACACCCACTGTATCAATGTATTCACCCCACGCCTCTCCTGTGTTTTTTGTTCACTTAAGGACTTGGTTACTGAGCACCCCACCGCTTTCAATTCAGCATCCACTCTGATGGTATAAACACATTGCTATATATTGTGATTTAACCCTTTCAATCCTGAGTCTGTGGTAATCTTTTGTAAAATTTATGTAAATATGTAAGTGTCATATGTAAGTCATGGCTGTCTGTTGTTTCAGTGGGTTGCAGCTTGACGGTTTCAGTTACAAATGGACATTTGGATTTTGTATCCAAACCAGACCCTTGTACATTATCACTCTGTTTTCTGTTTTGTTTGTATTTTGGTATACTTATTCTGGGCCAGCCTGCAGGACACAGGATCCCTGTTTGTGGGTAATGTTCAGACAGGATCTGATACTCCACCAAGATAATTCAGATTCTGTCATGTTTTGATGTTAATAGATATCTTTGAATTACCTGCGAACAGATTACAGTCTTTGCTATGGAAACACATTCAAAGTGCTTTCCATGATTATGAATTCCAAGAATGAAGTCATAAGGCTTGGGACAATTTGTCTCATTAACAAAATATTTTTGTTGTTATTCCACAAGTTGATGTCGTATGACGCACAAGCCATTTGTTATGGTTGATATAAATCCTGTAATTCCATGCAGGATTTATCAATAACCCGGCTTCAGTCTGCTACCACTGATGCCAAACATTATATGCCAGTCTTGTGTCTATTACATTTTTCTAAGATGCTTTGGTGAAAGATCAAAGGTGCTCACAGCACTTTATCAGACGACGATATGCTCTTTTTGCATTACCGTCCTCATGCATTAATTATAACAATTCAGGACAAAACTATACTTTATTACAGAACACATAGGGGTATAGTGAACTTTATTTCCTAATTAGTGCAATAGTTTAATTGACAGTTCATCCCCCCAAAATTTCAAATGAAATGGGATAATATGCTACTCAAAAGAAGAGAAGGATCCTCCAGTCCTTGCATAATACAGCAGTAATCTGGCATGATATAATATAATCATGTGAAAAAAGTGGGTGTTCTTAAATTCTTTTGAGTGGCATATTTCAGTGTTTGAAAATTGCATAAGAATGGTAATCTCTTAACGTTTGCTCTCTGTATCACAATAACTGTTCAGATATATTTACCTGAAATCAGTGTGGAAATCTACCAGACATTTGTGCCTTAGGTAATACCTGTTTTAAAAGGCATGTACACAGTGTCTGTGACTTGTAAGTCAAGCCTACATTATTCAAATTATTTTCAACAGGTCTTATAGAAAAATCGCTAAAGACCTGATTTATACTTTCTTTTGTATGTGCGTTTTACATTTGTGATTTATATATATGTGTTAATATTGAGGTTATCCATATTCCAAAGTCACCCATTTGAAGGGTTTCCTTCACAGTGATTAGTATGTTCATGTCTGGTGATGTGATGTGACTTTTACAGGGTATTTACGTATATACAGCTCTGTGTTTCATCATCATCAGAGGTAATCAGTTGTGTCAGATATATTTTAAAATACACTTGATATTATTATAATCAGTTTTAATGACATGGAATAATGTGAATATCACTATCAAAAGTGATGTGGTTTATAAGTTCACACATAAGTATTACATGCATATATCATATCTTATGTGAATATGATTATGACATGTTCATCATTTCAGTGAGTGAGTGAGTGAGTGAGTAAGTATAGTTTCACACTAATGTTAAGGAATATATCAGCTGTATCACTTTGGGGTGCTTCAGAAATTGGCTTTGTACATCGTAACCATGCGGGGATTTGAACACAAACTTTCAGTGTGATGAGTAAATGATTTTACCACTAAGTTACACAACTACCCACTTAAGTACTATTATTGTTGTATAGGGAGAACAGATGACCCCAATGTTTAAGTAACCACAATTTGCTTCGCAGAGTTACGTCCCATGGGTATGCTAGGATGTGATGATCTTGGCTTTGAATCACACTGCACTGATTATTTCCCTTTGAATGTCAGATCAATACCAATGTAACTAAACGGTAATAACTTGTGCCCCTTCAGACTCTCCTACGTGAAACAGAGATCCCATGATGTGACTTGAATACTGATCAATCCTGAGGCCTTATTCTCGAAACATTCTTAACCCTAAGAATTCCTAACTGTGATCGTAACCAATATGTTAAGAATGACCCTAAGAAGTTTGTAGAGGTACGAACGTTTCGAGAATAGCATTCCTGACTCTCTCCCTAACACATGCATGCACACACTCACTCTCTGATTGATGTTTCCAGTAGCATGGATCGATGCTCATGCTTTTGATCACTAGTTTGTCTGGTCCAGACATGATTATTTATAGACCACCGCCATTTAGGTGGAATGTTGCTGCATATGGCATTTAACAACAAACAATCACTCACTGTTGTGTAACTTCGAGTTGATTAGCCTGATATGTAAACAAAATAATGTTGTCTTTTAAAAGGAGGTCCCCGAAACAAAGAAACCTACAGTATTATTGTTGTTATCAACACTTGCTGAGTGATGGCTGGATGTTACGTGTCTGTCAAAATTTTTGTCACTGAAAACACGGAAATTGTCAGGATGACACCATTATTAGTGCTTTGCATGGAGTGTGAAGCGCGTTAGCCTTTAGGATTGTTTTGGTCCAAGGTTGTTGAAGAATGTGCAGAATAAAATCTTGACATGACTCTAACTTAACAATGTGTACATGCTGTTATTGGTGAAAACTGCATTATGGATCCTCTATGCATCTGTATGAAAACCATGCCAAAATATGTTTTTAATGTTTATTGTTTTCACATTGCATTGATAGCCTAGCAACAGTAATAAAATATGATATAGTATATTTTGTATAATGTTTACCCTTCTGAACATAGATAATCCACAGTCAAGGGTTTATTGGGTAATGTTTGAAAAAAAAGAACATACAGTCAAATCCTGAGGAGTCTAATCGCTGGAAACCAAGTAAGAAATTTGACTTATCGATGTGTTGGAGACATAGGTAATATTCCAGACGGATAGGTGCTTCGCGTTATGCATAATATTTGAGATGCTGGCATTTGCCCCATTGGGATTTGACTGTATATTCATTTTGTGTATGAACAGCTGTTAAACCAGTAACTATTTGTGTGTGTAACATACCCTATAAACCTTTTTAGATATTTTTGTACATTTTAAAAGAAGCAATTGTTTATAATCATGAATGCAAACACAGGTATTTTGGGTGTGATCTTTCAAAGTGCAATTAATCTCACTTTCCATGACAAGTACTGGCAAAATAACTTTAGAAAATCTGCATCATGAAAAAGTTTTCCTGATATAGCATATGTCTTCACACTTAATCCACAGGTGCAAACAGATTGACTAAGATATCCTTCAGTGTCAAAATAGCTATAACTTTCCTATTTTCAACACTGGACAGATAGGGGCAGAGTCCGAGACTGGAGATCCTGTGTTCCTAAAACTATTTTCCTTATGTCAAATCAAATGTTTCTAATCATTTTTCCTCAAATCAAATCAAATGTTCCTATTGAATTTCCCATAATATGGCAAATGAGTTTTTCCTTATAAATTTCCCATATGTCAAATCAAATCAAATGCTCCTAATCAAGTTTCCCTTATTTCAAATCAGCAGTTTCGCAGTCTTGACAAACTATTTGTAATGATGCAGTTTTTCTAAAGTTGTTAAACTGGTATACAGCATTAGACATAGTTGTTTGACTGGCATCACTTGGGATGAGGTTATATATAACCTTTATGCTCCTATATATAAAGATCTATATCAATATATATTTAGCAATGTTGTCTGTTATAGTCACACATTTGTCTGACTATCTTGAATTTAGCAGAAAAAGCAAAACTAGTGTGAGAAAATGAAATGTTATGAACTAAATGATGACCAACACAATGTGCAATTAATAATGGTATTTCTGTGATAAAGTCCTGAAGATATTGGAGACTTAGAGGACACAAAATGGGGAATGTTACTGAGGTTAACTAAGCTATGGGTGTCCACCTTTCCATATTCTGAATGGGGCCCAGAGATGTTTTGGACAAGTAGCCTGTGCCTATAAATGCTGGATCCAATAAAATATCTGTGTGTTACCTAATGAATAAATCATCCACAGGACATTCTGAAGGTATAGAAATGAAACATGTTGTGTTTTTTATCATTGATTGTTCAGCTGATTCCTTCTCATAAAATACTGAATTTACAGCAGAAAATTGTCCGGCACAACACAAATGGCAGCCTTTACCCAACCTCATCTTGTTTTCTGTTCTTTTCATTCATGTTTTAATTGTTTCTTAATTTCAGTTTAGTTGTCTAAGGTGATATATCATCTTACCCATTTGTTGCTTTTAGGTTAGAGTTACCTAATACTGTGGAGTAAGAGTTACCCACCCTTGTCCACATGTTGCTGTGTAGTCAGTATTACCAAACCATGTCTACACGCTGCTGTGTAGAAAGAGTTTGCTGGCCTTTGCACACCTTCTGCTGTGTAGTCACAGTTACCCACCCTTATGTCCACAGGTTGCTGTGGAGGAGGAGTTACCCACCCTTGTCCACATACTGCTGTGTAGTCAGAGTTACCCGCCCTTGTCCACATGCTGCTGTGTAGTCAGAGTTACCCACCCTTGTCCACATGTTGCTGTGTAGAATGCTACCAAACTTTGTCAACATTCTGCTTTGAAGTCATTTTATACTGGAAAATAAGATGTCCCGGAACAAAATGTGTCCAAGATACGTTTTCTTGCATTATGTCACACACATATATATATGCTTAGGACAGTGACTCAGGGAGTGAGCTGCCTAACACTCCATGTAAACCCACTGTGTGTCCTGTGTTGTGCCTTCACAAACTCATTGTGTATGATGTTCATCTAGATTTGTTTTGTGTCTTTAGAGTTGAATCAGTATTTTCATTTTGTGATTTTTATCAGTTTGTCTATCAAAATAACAAAAGGATGACTTTTAATAGTAGCAGTTCTTGACCCCAGGAATCAACCATTACTTTTTTTAAGACAGAGTTGTTTGACAGGGAAAACCCATTATTTACATCAACATATCAGATGTTCTCATTCCTTTGTTTTGCACCACTTACTAAATATGAGAATAAAAGGTTCTGATATGTAAATATTATTTCTATTTCTAAAATGCTCTTGATCATCTCTCTACTTAATTATCTTCGGTGTAATGTTCATCATATCAGCAAGTGTTTTTTGAGCTGTATAAATAGAAAACTCTGTGGAAGCTGTCCAGTAGTAACAGTGTATTGGTCTTGTGTCTGTACCATGTAATCATTACAAAGATATTTTCATACAATTTGTATATACTGCTTGATGTAAAATGATTAATGCACAATAAATGCAGTTTTTTCTTTTGATGTAGAGTTGTATTTCTATAATTATTTAGCTTGTTGAATAACACTAATGGAATCAAGAAATCTATTACTGTTGCCTGTAAATGATCTGTATCAGACAAGCCAGTGACTTGTCATGAAGCACCCCTTGAGGGTGCATTGACACACAATCAAGAGATGGGTGTGAGATTTATAAGTTTTGTTGTGAGGGCGTAACATGAGTAATAAAAGTGTGAGTCTCCAGCCAAAGGCATGAGAGATGGCACTTATATCCACAGAACCAGTTCTACACAGTTTACCCTCACAGTGTCTATTTTTCTTATTTGTCAACATTGAGATTGAATGAGCTCCCTGGAGATGAGACAACTCTGTTGCCTCAATAATGTGTGCCTGATTACATTCAATAGCAGTCAATACCATCATTATCAGTTTGTTGTCAGTTTCATAGTGAAGACACACCTTTGGCACCCTATGTGATTTTACTGACACTTCTTTTGGGTTCATTAACACAGACTGCAAATGACATAACTTCTGAAGACAATGGAGGCGTTGGGTGCTCAATGAATGGCTGTTGCATGCAGCAGTGTTAACTGATATTTCCTATAGAGTGTATGTATATATTTGTGGAATGAATTGGTTTTAACCCCACTTGGAATATTCAGTCAGTTTGAGAATATCCACTGGTCTGTATACTGAGTGTTTACCTTTTCCAAACATTTAATTTTCAAAATTAGGTACCAAGTAATCATGACAGCATGCACTCTGTAGCTACCGTCTGCTTATTCTTGTTCCGCCACTCCAGTCAGCCAGGAACTGGCAGTTGGAAGGGACACAAAGATATGTGTGATATGCCACAAGTCAAGGTTAAGATGTTGACTGCACTATATTTTACGTGAGTAGCTACAGTATGAGAATGTAAATCTGAGAACTCAAGCCTGCCAGGAAATGTGTTTACCTTTGATGGTGGTAATACTATACTTTGACATTAAAAATATTGAATGATGGAAGTATGTTGCTACCCTCAAACTGGTATGTTCCTCAAAGTGGTGGTTGTACATTTGTAACCCCCATAGCTTATCACAGACTTGCAACTGTCGCAGCACTACGATAGCCTTGAAAATAGGGGCCCTGGTCATTTTTCTCTCTGTTGTGCAACCCTCTTGCTACAGTTTGCCTGTTGTGAAATGTAGAGATGAGGTGAGCACACCAAAAAACCCCTCTGGATATATCAGCATGTTTCAGTGGTACCAATCAGTACCTAAGTATCATACCTTAAAATCATGTACAAACTGCATCTGTTTGTCTCCACATATCCTTCAGTCCTAAGCTTGCAAATTGCTTGCCCTGAATTTGGTGCTATATTTTCTGTTTTTAGATAATTATGTAATGAATATATGTTTCTCAACATCAACTTTGTGCTTAAACTGCTTATGAACAAAGACTTGATCTCATCGCTATATGCCTGAAATAATGCCCATGTGACATAAACCCCAACTCAACTCAACCTAGACTAACAAGCCACATGACAATGGTTAGTCTAGTCAAGGGAGGCAACTCCAGGTTAGCCCAGGTCTCAATGAACCATTGGGCCCCACTTGGTGAATTTGTTGTCCATTGTGCCTTGGCACACTGTTCTTGATAGAACCATTGGTTTGTGTTAGTCAGTTATTTGCAGGCAACCATCTTCTACCTAGAATAAATCAGAATTTGGAGAAGAACGAAGATTCTGGTTCTATGGTTGTGTTTGTTAGTCAGCCAAATCGTACACGTCTCAGGTGACAAGGCAGACAAGTGAGCTTCTTCTTTCCATCTCATCTCATTGTATCCTTCCAGCATGGGACCTGTGAAGATCTGGGTTAGAATTGGTCTTTAGTAACCCACGCTTGTCGTAAGACTCCTACTAAGAGGCGACTGGTCAGACATTATATCCTAAATGTGTAAATCAATGCTCATGCTGTGGATCACTGGATTGTCTGGTCCAGACTCGATTATTTACAGACCGCCACTATAACTATAATATTGCTGAGTGCAACAGACACCTCCAAGGTGTGAATATTACTTGGTGTGGAATAAGACTGCAAACATTATCTTTCATGGTTCAGAAAACAAACACAGGTTCTGATTGTGAGTTTATCATTGCTGATACAAGAACAGGACATGACAGAGAGTGAGATACCGGGTGACAGTTTCATTGTCTGCAGTACACAGAGGGTAGAGCTGGCATTAAAAACATGTAGAAGCAGCTTCTTATAACAAGGATCAAGAAACACAAGTGTGTTCAAATGCAAACACATAAAAGAAATCTGCTCTCCTAGTTGGTAAACATCTTTTAAAATTCTAGAGGTAAACTTCTAAAAATCAGACTATAAGTTCTGAGAAAACAGAAACAGAAAAAAAAAATGATTTGCATTTGTGATATTTCTGGGGTTTGTGTGATACAATAAATATACCTATTGTTATGTTAATTTATGAGTTTATTTGTTTCACCTCTCGGTCAATGAAGCCAAAAGGAACTTGTATAAATTTATAACAGTATAACCTCTGAATGTGACAGAACTCTAAAAGTAATAACCGACCATAGAAGAACGTTGTGGTATAAGAATTAGTTTTATCAACACTATCATATAAATCACAACAACCATAATTAAGTTCCTCTTTCGAACAAGGAACAAGTGTTCCATTTCACCAGTATCACAACACATAACATCCTCAGTTGTTGGTTTCCTTGATTAAATGTCTCTACAAAAGTTACCTTATCCTCCTCTTTTGTCATAATTACATAAAAACATCAACATAGTCATAAATATTGACAAAAGCAAAAATAATAGGTCACCTGCAGTATCTTTGTTAACAATAAAGACTATGATATGTGAGCTTCATATAGGTCCATGTGATAGACAGACTCATTCCACTGGCTACTTGTTGGCTTGAATAATCTACCATGTCATAAACACTGTTATAACATAAGTAACATAAAAGTTCACAAAATGCATGTACAATGAATAAGTAAAATTATACACCTATCATAAAAATAATTGAAGATGAATAAAAAATTAACAACTTGGAAGTGTTAGCTATGATTAAGGAAGCATTATTAGTCTACATTAAATCTTTGGTATATTTTGAAACCAAATAGTTGGCACCAGCATATTGAGGAACTAGGCCTAGAATATGAGGACATGTCACATCTAAGTCTAATGCCAGCTTTAAGCATAATGGTTATTCAGACCTCAAGATGTGACATACATTCAATCACTTGCATTTGACAATTAATTTTAATTCATAGGAAACATATAGTATATATGTGCCTGACTCATAATACACTTATGACTAAAATTCATAGACATTATAAGTTATGTATTAATTAAACACAGGTAGTATTACTGAAAAAGCTTATGCGTCCAAAAATATTTAACCTCGACCATTATTTTTCAGTTGGTTGGATAAAAAATGAAAGGGAAAATGTCACATCCTACAGTTTTTGTTTGAACATGGGAAATTTAATTTTTTTTTTCATATCTGAGCAGTCACAGCTGACTTTATCATTATATTTAAAGTTATGCCCCTTTTATATGTCACACAGACCCGTACAGAAATTACTCTTTCGTAGTAAACAGATAAACCTCTATTTTACACATTAAAGGAATGAAAATCAAAGGTACTGAGGCAGAACAAAGTCTTCATGAATAAGAAAATACAAGCATCAGACTGTCCACCACAAACTTGCCAGCTCTCACTCTTCTCTACTTACTGCTTAAACTACATGATTCACTAAGGTCTGTTATTCTTTAAACCACCAAAGCTAGCTGCAACCAGTCTCCATCCCATTGGCCATCAAATGTGCTGAGATCACTTGACAGGTTTCCAGCTAGAGATTATTAATGAGCCAGTCCTTGTGACAAAATAGTATCAAACAAAAAAAATTTATCAAAAGGTTTAAAATTCAAAGCAAAAATTAGCACCTTTGAGCAAATTCCATTAAAAATGATACGGTAAGGGTTTCAATAAAACTGATAAGTGTCACACATTCATCTATTTACCCTGTAGACAGAGCATGAAACATATAAAATCATTCTGGTCAGTTGCTGGAAAAATGAAATATACGTCAACATTTTATTACAACCTAACATGAAATCAACACATCCATACACTGAAATAATTTGCAACAAGCAATAATCAAAGAAAATATCTAAAAATTACTTGACAAAATAAATTTATCTCCATATACACAAAATATTACTTAGTGAGCTGTTAAAATGTGAAATAATACCAAATTTCTTTTTGTCATATTCCTTTGCTAACATATATTAAATAACAGAAGTCATTCACTTTATTCTGAACCTTCATTTAGTAATGACAATAATACAAGTGATTAAATGACAAATGTTTCTTCTTTAGTAATACAAAAGAGACCTTTCCTAACTGACACAAGCTTACCAAAACCCTTGGCAATATACACAGCCTGGGCTGCTTCTTTTACCTATATTCATACAAAAGAAAATTGAAAAGTTTAACGAAAGAAATGCTGAGACACAGAAACAAAGATTAATTTCTTGTACTACACGGAAGAGAATTTTATGAAGTGCCCACGCCACACCTGTTCCTCACAGTAAATATGTTGACATCCATACAGTTCTCTTCCTTATGTGTGTCACGTCTAAATGCCATTTAAAGACCTTATTGTGCTATCTCTGTAATCAAGCAGCAGTCTGGGCAGCCTATGGACAAAGTGTCTGTAACTTTAACTCCTTTACATGTTCAGGAATAACCCAGTTATACAAGTAACATCCAACTAATCAACTTCCATCTGTTAACACTGCAGAATTCCACTGGACTGACCTGAGCAAACTACACTATGATGGCACAGATAACTCCATGCCAGACAGATCTGAAACTTTCTACAAAACGGTCCAGAAGACCATAAAAGCTAGTCTATATCCCCACAGATCTTTTTTAATATGGGCCAGATAAAACCTAACAGATGGGCTTAAAAGATGACAACTTCATGGGAATAAAGCTACCCAGTAAATGGACCTAGAGATTCCCAACTTGTATGGCCAAGGAATCCTGATGGACCTAAAATCCTCCTAGATGGACCTTAACACACCACTACATCATGGGTCTAAAAAACTCCAGTAGAAGGGCTAAGGGATCCTTGAAGATGAGCCATATGAACCATTACACCGGCACAAGTGCTTGAAGAACCTAACTATGTAAGCCTGAAGAATCCCACTATAAAAAACTAAACAATCTAACTAGAAGACCCAAAAGAAGACCCACAGAATGGTTGTGAAGCAATAAGCCGCAGCTTCAGATTGGTTAAGCATTGCAAGTGTAAGTCAGATGATGTTTCACTGTAAGTTGCTATGGGTTGGGACACAGAAGAAGAAAAAGAGTGATAACAAATAATATACCTATACATTCATGTATTCACCAGGACAATATGACATCACAGTACAACAAATATACATGTAGTTTAAGTACATACAACAGAGGCTCTCCACAATGAATATAGGTCATTATCACTAATCATACAAATTCGCAACCATATTCAGAGGGTTTCTGAAAAAAAAATATATATATATATATATATATTTTTCTAAGTTTTACTTGGTATAACTATATGCTAGTGTCACAGTGCATTATGTATAACATCATTTTCTTTGCTGTTCTTCTGCTTATCATATATACGACCATACTATGATACTACTGGTATGTTTTTGATGGTCGTCTTTTTCTCTCCAGGACACCCATTATGTGTTAGCCAGTTTTTAAATGTCCTTATCATGCTGCACTGGACTTTCCAGAACACAAAAGTCTGAAAGATACTACATGTAAAATCTTAGAGGAGTCAAGAATATAAAATGAAAATTTGATATAAGTAACACATTCTTACAGGTCCTTGGACATTATAAACAGAACTAGCAACTCCTACAACCCTTCACTGAATAACATGTCCAAATCCTCAAAGAGAGGTCGACCATCTACACAAAATGAAACATAACCTGAAAGATCTCATTAAACGATTTTTTAAAAAACTCCAACCACTGTTACAAGTGTGAATTGAAACGTAGAAGAGAAAAAGTTGAACGCCAAATCAAAATCAAGTGCATCATTTGCGTAGATAAGGTGATGTGGTGACAACAACCAATGAACAATGACTATATTCAATATGGAGACACATATTCAGCACATTACTATGAGATAAATTGGACAGATGTTGAGCAGTGTCATTCATGAATATCTAATGATCATGCAAACAACATGTTAAAGAAAAAGCAAGTCTGGTGTAATCAATATTTTGAGCATGTAATTTTTTCAAAAAAACATGACTTTTGGACAACATGAGCTACAACTCTAGAACGACTCTGGAATGATGTGAAGATAGGACATCAATGTATATTTATCTACTGTGCATTTACATTTACTTCATCTCTACTTACACTGTATAAGGAAAGTAACATTTTGACAACTGACTCTGTTCCTCCTGCAATAAATATTCAAATCTTATTTGATAAATAACTGTCATTAGCACTAGGATTCCCAATCATAAATAAGATATTTTATCCTTATTTACAAATGTCAAAACATTAAATACATATCATGATGACATAATGTTTTCTGAAGTCTATGTTTTTTATCATTAGGACACATATTGTATGTGGTGGTATACTTTAATCTAAATGAAATATTTCACGACACGAAAGACAAATATGTCCATGATTCTCTTCTGGTCAGTTACTTGTCTCTGGTATCTAATCATATATTTATATATATCTGGGATCTTGATCCATGGTGAACTTTATTTCAGAATGATCTTCTTACAGACTTTCTAAAATTACATTTATTTTTAAAAAAGGTATCACAATGTAAGCAATACTGATCCTTGTTCGCATTTATTACCAATACATACAGTTACAGAAGGACCAATACATACAGTTACCAGGTAGCTGCATACCTGGTAACGTGGCATACATAAATGGATATACATGAATATACTGCTTATTACCTTTTTGGAAGTAGGAAATTTCGAAATTGAACAGTAGATTATTACCATTTCATCAGTTTTTGATTGCTAATTATTTCTTATATAAACCTTAAGAGACAATTACTTTTCTCTTCGACTGTTTCAATAATATGTCTTATATATATAATATGTTTTATACAAGTTCTAATACTGATGAAAGTAACACATGATGTTGTGGCAGTATCTTATAATATTGTTTGGATGTATCAGTAAACTTTTCCATTTAGATACAACATATTTCTTCAATACATAATACATTGTAGCCTGTTTAAGAAGAAGCGCTTAAGGATATCAACTCAAGCTGATTACCATCTACAGAATATCCATGAAGGTACAATTATGAGGACATTCTTGACCTCTGAGCACAATTGATATCTGAATATTTATGATATACACATACATATATATATACAGACATTGTGGTGACAACACTATACCTGTGTAACCATGGTAACATAAGCAAGTTAGGAAGCTGCCATTTTGAAACTTGTAAGCATAAGCAAACAAATGTATGGTTTGAATTGGATAAACTACATTGACATTGTTAACAAAAAGATTCTTACTGTAAGTTATCTAGCCTTAAAAAAGCAAAAATAAGTCGGATTTCTTGTTTTGGAGATATCATAATTCTTCTGTAAGATGTGCAATCGTATCACATATTAAAATTTCTGATCATTTAAAATGTAAACTGAGAATAAAACATAACTAGTTTGTGATTTCATCACAGTCAACAAATATTTCAACCTAAACAAGTCTTGGAATTGTTTCTCCATCAACAACTTTAAAATTGCACAACATAACATGAACGTTTCCAATGACATGTTAAACCAGGACTAATGAGCACATAATGGAACAAAAGTCTGTGTTAGAGAACAACAGTCAGTATGTGATATGTAGATTCATTTCTCCATTTGGTGGCTGATACCATCTTTCAGTTCACCTTCCAACTTTATGATGAAGCTCTTCTTGTAACCTTTCTTTTCAGCTTGTTTGCCTCCTTGTCATTTCAATTTCTGCTTGGAATGTTAGTTCAAAATATGTGTTATGTCCGTTTTGCCATTTTATTTTGGAACCTTAGCTTCACTTTGAGCACTTTCTGTTTCATACTTGCTCCTGAACATGAACCAAATGTTTTATATCTCAGTCCAACCAGCTCACTGAAGTTTGGTTAGCAGTAGGAAGTAGTATCTTGTGTATGGTCATTGAGACCATTTCCTTGGGAGTGTCATATTCAGAGTGTCACATTCACTTGCTGGTTGACTGCTGTATCAAGACTAATCCATCAACTTTTCTCACTCCCCCCAGCAGGCCTACGCTTACTTTTCCGCTGTTGCTCTTTCAGTTCATGAATATCTTCGTACATGTGGCCCTGTAACACTCGTTCACGCACCTCACTAGCAGCTTCAAACCCCGGTGCATTGGAATTAGTCGGACTCACTTCTTCATACACATGACGCCTGTCTCTTTTAGATGGTTGTTTTGCTTTTGCCTCTTCAACACTTTCATAATTCGGATCATTCTCGTCAATATATGTGATACAGTCTTTAACAGTCTGATAGTTAGGGTCAAGTGTCACACCATTGGATGCTCCCTCTGCATTACCATTGGCAATCGGTGCCACTGTTGGCAGGACCGGAGAGTTTGGTATTTCTGGCAGTCGTGTAGCACTTGGAGAGAAACTGGACCGCTTATCAACAATGGCATAGTCGTTGGAGCTCCCCGATATCCCTGAATCTTCTGGGCTGGCCAGATGTCGCCGGTCTTCCTGTTGTTTGGTCATCATGTGCAAGGAGTCGAGGGATGGTGGAGCAGGAGCTGCCGCAGTTGCGTAATTACCTGAGTTTGGACATAAAGGTGTCATCACAAATATTGATCTGATCATTTAGATATGGTTGGTCATTACATAAGATACATAAGGAAATGAAAAATAACGTAACATGACCAGGCACCAATTTCTTGAAACAAACTGAAGTTTGAGATTTTTCTCAAATTTGAGAAAACGCTTTTCACAGAATGAACTGAAATCAGCACAAAACTCAAACTATAGGAAACAATTGAGTTTTGTGGATAGATTACTTAAGGTGATCGGGTTTCTATATTTAAAAAATGCAGTTGAGTTAAAAATTCAACTGTTTCAAATTGTGAAACTCACTTTGAGATATGTGTAAAAACTTAAGCTTTTTACGAGAAATCGGGACCAGGACTCATTTTATCTTACTCTGCAAGACTGCAATAGGAACAATTCTAGAAGACAAAACATCCTGATCTTCTGACTCATATTCAAATTCATTGGTTAAATACACATAAATATACATAAGGCCAAATTTCCTTTTAGTTTGTTTCCCTCCCCCTCCCCATAAACACTTCATAAATTACCACAAGTAAAATACTTTTATAATTTAGAAGGAATATTACTTTGACTGGTGATGATATTTGTATTTTCTCCCTCCTGCCCTTAGGCTTTCTGGGGACAAAAATTTGTAAAACAAGAAATAAACTTGTTCTGACCTAATCTGAAAATAACAGAATTCAGAACACTAGGCAACTCACACTCATACTCATAGTGATAAAGAACCATTTACGACTGATAGAAAGAATATCCTTTGTGAAAGAAGTTGACATTCCTTATAAGGCAAGAGACAATAAATACTTGATGAACGGTTGCTTGAACAACAAACAAGGAAGTGAGTACAGACATACCATCAATCTCAGCATAAGTTTCACTGACAGAGCTCAGTCTCTGGGCAGCTTGTTTGGCCACTGCTTGTGCTTCTGGCGCTGGCTTCCTCTGCACCACGCCATCGCCAGATCCACCATCAACCTAAACACATCAAATGAATTAACCATCAGAGTCGCTCATTGGCTAGGGTTGTGTAGTGATTGGGATAAATGTAAGCACAAGTATTTGGGAGTATTACAGTGAGCGATGAAATATCGGTTTAACAATCTGTGGATGGAGTTAGCAATATCATGTCAGGGGACACCAGCGATCGGCATCACACATTGCATCACTGGTGGGAATCGAACCCACGTCTTTGGCATAACGAGCAAACACTTTCACTGCTAGGCTACCTCATTGCCCCCATGATATGCTACACACAAGGAGGAAGATCTGATTGTTGTTTACTGTCACACTGAGCAAAACATGTACTATATCATCATATCTGGACCAAGTGAACTACGGATAACAGGCAATCAAGAAAGCATGATCCCTGATCAATGAAGACACCCCTTTTGACCTAGGAGCAGAAGACCTACTCTAATCAATGGACAGAATAGAGAGAAGCCGGGTCAATATGAGAGTGAGATAATTCCGAACTGACTGTAGATCTTCACTCAGAGCTTTCAAATATATAACTAACCCTGATCAAGTGATCTACAGTTAAAACTATACAAACAGATTTAACAGATATGACCTACGTGATACATTCAGCTTGACTAAAAATCTCATTTGAAGCAAGCCACATGACTGGTAGACTGATAGAGTAACGACTAGGTACAGTGTGCTACTACAAGGGTTTAACCTGGATATCTTGTTTTGTGAGCAAATTATTATGCAATCTAATGATACAGCTTCAAGCTGAATGTGCTATCTTTACATGCTATATTCACGCCCTGGATACTTATGATGGCATTCAGCTGTTGCTATTTCCTCAAATCTGAAAGTTGCCCGTTTCACTATCATTTTTTGAAAACAATTTATTTCCTATGGAAATAAACACAATGCATGAATCAAAGTGCAAAAGAGTTGGAATATATTTATGGCATGTTTGAAAAATAGTCACTTCCTGCTTTTACAACAACAAAAACCAAAGCATAAATTCAAATATTCCCTTATCAGAAAATAATTTTGTGATAAAGTGATAGTGTTACTATGAGTGAGTTGGATTTTAAGCTACTTTTAGCAATATCACAGCAATATCACAGCAATATCATGGCAGTGGACACCAGAAATGTGCTTCACATATTGTAACCTTGTGGGGAATTGAAGCTTGGTCATCCACATGACGAGTGAACACTTTAGGACTTACCGTAGCATACATATTCTCAGTTTCAGGCACAGTCTCATAAGGATTTAGGGCATTTCTTGCAGTCATACTGGCGAGAGATTCACGGGCTGTTACCATTGTGTATTCTCGCTCTGGATTGTCATCTGCAAAATCACAACAATTAACTTTAACATAAAACAATAGTTCACAAAGTTAAGTTTCAGTTGTCTTCTATATGATTACTGTCAAAATGGGTTTATTCACCATATTCTGACTATGTAATGTAATTATGTTAGATCTCCATTAAGGAAACCTGTCCACTGCTAATAACACAACTGGCTGAGGGAGAAATAGACCTTTATAGCTCTTTAAATATAAACTGAATAGAGGTAACATGTAGCATTTCCAAAAGGGTTTGAAATCATTTAAACCAACATATTTGACAATAATATGATTACAGAGATAAAACGGTAGCTGAAAGCATGAACAACCTAAAGCCATGTCAACATCAGGCAGATCAAACATAGATACAAATCTAACACCTCATCCTCAAATAGCTGACTACAAGAATTGGGTACAAAGATAAATTCAGGATTGTATATTGAGAAATTTTAAAAGAAAGTAATATCATGTCTTCAGGTGCTATCACCAATATTGAATGATAAGCAAAAGGATCCTGGACTTATTTTGAAGAGTAGTCTATAGTTGAACAGACGGAAAAATATTTAGAAACTCATTGTCTGACACCTAAGACAAGTACGGGTAACTGAGGACCTATTCTGACTTGGAATTTCTCTAACTATAGCACTGTTGGAAATAGAAACAAAAATGGTTTTTCACATCTATCTCCACAAGTTATGTAGTTGATATGTGAAAGTGTGCAATATCTGTTAAAATAAGTTTGGCCTAACTACAGTTTCAGTCGTAGGGAGAAAAAAAAAAAGAACTTTACTGAGGGGAAATTAGTGCAGAAATGAGCAACGCAGATGTTTTTCGAAGTCCAAAGTGACCTATTTGGAACAGACCCTAGCTTTATGCATATAAGTGTGTGATGAAATTGTATTACAAAGGGCACTTCTTAAACGCCCATTTTGAAATTAGACTTAGCTTCATTATAAAGGATAGCTGATGTGAAAAATGATTAACTTTCATGCCATACCTATTAAGGAAGTAGCTACCATGGTGTCTCACTATCATTATAAAAAGAAACAGGTAGGAGTGCTCTTAAGAGCAAGACCAGGCAAGGTGAAGCAGATGATGATTGGGGTCAGGCTGGGGGAGAGATATCAGCTAGGATATGATAATCCCATAGGGCAATTAAAGTAGGAAAGTGCAGGGCATGTCCGAACATATATAACTACATTCAGTCCTGTTGATCATCGCGTGGTAATGTCACCTATATAGGGGTATTTTGAGACATTTTATACAATGCTTTTCTAAGGATATCAGGTATCATACTCTTTAACATATCTGAATATAAACTTTATGAAAGAAAGACAGGTAAGATGTTAATCAATAGATGATACATATTCAATACACATGAAAAAGCACAAAATATCTTTAATATGACCCCTATTGTCAGTATGCAGCACATGCATTTCATGTCAGGTGAGTCGACTTTCCATTGTCATACCTGGCTGAGTGACATAATTGCCATTTATAGTGTGATCTATTGTTTTCAGCAGATATTTGTATTTTGTATACGTTTTGTCAGATTTTATGAGTAAACATGCTTTTCTTGATATCCTCTTACGCATCCCGCTGAATGCCCAGTTAGGCTGAAGTGAGTTATTTCAACTTATTCTGTTTGGAGTTGTGTAAATTTGAGGGATAGAGTAACACCATAAAAACTGTTGTTTTTTTTAGATTTTTCTGACAGTACTTTAGCAAGTTCAGTGTCCTAATTTGACTATGGGCCGACCACTAACACCTGAATCTTACCAACAAGTTAAGGATGTTTTAGGAATATAATGCACTCCCTATCTTGTCTGCTGGCCTTCCAACAAAACAAACAACAAACATAAGGCAGTGTGCATCTGTTCAGACTGAATCTCTAATACTGGTGAGGTTATTTCAGGAAATGAATGTAGTCCCTACTCTGTCTGCTGGCCTCCCAGCAACACCAATGAAATGCATGAAGAACTGTGGATCTATTTTGACTGAATCTCTCCTGTTAATATTTTTGATTTCAGAGAACCTGTCTAATCCCTACCCTGGAGACTCTCTGACAATATAAATGACAAGCACTAAGTACTTGGGGCTATTATGATTGAATCGCTCCACCTAGTTAATTTGTTACTTCACAGAATCAATGTACTCCCTACCCTGTCTGGAGGCTCCTCCTCCAACTGCTCCCACTAGGGATGGTTGGGCTGCAGCTTCATCTACCGTGTAAGCTCGGGGAGGTTCAGGTGGAATCACGTAGGGGTCAACTTCATCAAGAGGCTGTACTTCATTGGATGCCGAAGCATTTCTTGGTTTGTTCACCACAGCATAGTCATCGTTTGGTTCTGGGAGATGGGGACCTTGAGGAATATCTTCAAAGTTGACAATGTTGGCAGCAGACGTACGTGATCCAGCTTCAAGGTTAATACTTGATCGAGATGACCTTGCATCTATGACATTGACCTCCACTTCTTCTACTAATGTTGAATAGGGGTCAATTTCACTCCCTCCGACCGTAATGTTTGTTACATGAATTTGATTTGATACATCAGTGTCCTTGACCTTTGCATATGTGTCATCATCTTTGACCTTTTCATAGGGATCATCTTTAACCTTTGCATAAGGATCATCCTTAATACCAGAGTATGGATCATCACTTACGTTCACTTGATCATAAGGATCCACAACTCTTCGTTTCACTTCTGTGACAGTTTCATAGTTTCGATCACGTAACTGAGCATAATAGTTCTCTCCTGAGGGAGTTTCATTCTCTACAGGCATGTCACTTACAACAGCTCCATTTGGAGAGTCTATCTTGATATGGTCATAATTAGCCCTGCTTCTTCCAGGTTGCCTTTCCTTGCCCAAATGATCATAGTCGTCGTCATCTTCAGTGATGCGATGAGGGACGCCATTTTCAACCCCAGATAAAGGTCTACCAATGTCCCCAACTGGAAGCTCTGGGAGCTCGCGGAGACTTGGAGGTCGAGCTTGACCAGATCCCACACTGATCTGGCTGCTCCTAGGAGTGAAACATGAGGCATTATTACAGCAGTGACAGAGACAAGTTCATTTACAATAGTTCCATAATTTGGTTACCTTCAACTGTCTCCTATCTTGTGTAGCAGTGACACACCTACTTCAAGAAATTATTTTTTTTCCATATATTTTTCTGCCCTCATCTAATGAGATATTTCCATTGTGAGTTGTAATCTGACTGTACATAGGCGAGAGGCTTCACAGCCTTCTCTTTCTGGAACCAGACCTTTGTATGAATCATCAAACAATAGAACCATGCATTATGAACATATGACTGTGAAACAATATTGAATTCAAGACTGTGAAATTTATGATAATCATGTGAGTTCAACATTGCTTTGAAGAGCACAGAAGTTAAATAACAGCAAATCAGTTTGCAAATCCCAAGTGACACAATCCAGGTGTCTAGTATGGTGCAAACTGATGATGAATCATGAACTATGATGTGCTGAACTATTTGAGCTGAGAAAGTATTCAGACATCTGCACCATGTTTCAGGTTATAAATTATGACAAGAGAAGCACCAACCTTGATGGGGCCCCACTGTGTCTGTTCGAGGATAAGCCATTTTCTGGCCTGCCATTGGCAGAGTCTGGAACTTGTACCTCAGGACCAACCTCCAGTTTCACTGAGGTTGTCTGTACTGCGGCCTGCAGTGAAAGAGACTCTGGTAAACACACATACAATGAAACCTGTAATCCAGCTCAAACTTTTCCCAAGGAAATCCTCTAGAAAAAGGAATACCAAATTAACAAATCACTGTTAGTCATTCCCTTCATACATATATAATGTTCTCTATGTGAAGCTTTCAGAAAGTGAGACACTGTTACAGAGTTACTGTTCCCATTCAGATCAGCAAGACCTGAAATAGGCAGTGTTACTGTAAGAACGTGAAAACAGTTTTGTTGACTATTTGAAACTAAATCATAACATCCTATCAACTAAATCATGACATACCAATAATAATTTATACACATGCACTGCTCAATGTCATCTATGCAAGGTGACATCACATTTCAAAACTACTTTATGTCATGCATCTATCACTTCCTATAAGAGAGTGAAGTGGGGTGAGGTTGGGGATGTAGAAGGATGGGAGAGTGAGTGAGTGAGTGAGTGAGTGAGTGAGTGAGTGAGTGAGTGAGTGAGTGAGTGAGTGAGAAGGGGACAACAGCTTTGACCACAGAGTCAGTTGTATCTAAAGTAGTTTGCCTAACATTAGTAGAAAGCAGGTTTTAGATATTAACAGTTTGGTTGAAACACTTAAGTTGGTGCTCACCAACCTTGAAGCGTAATGGTGTGAACCAGGATTTAAACCTACAAAGTATTCTGGCATCCTTAAGGGACACAAACTTCAAAGTGACTTGAGGCAACTCTGGTAACTGGGCCTCTAATGTAAATATACAAACGTGTGAAAGAGTCAAGACTTACAGCAGAGTTTGCCAGGCTCATTGAACTTGGTCCTTTCCTTGGCTTGATCTCCTTGAGCTCAGGGACCTCTCTGAAAGGTTGACAGTATGACAATATTCAGCAATGTGAAAATTTAGGAAAAAACAAACACAACTGGGTGATACTCTAATAGTGTCAAGGCAGGCTTACTAAATGAATAGAACTTGAATGTTAAATTCCCTTAGCTGGTCTGGAGATAAGATACTTTAGTAATGCTGGCAATGTTCATATTTTGTTTAGGAAATGGTGGAATATTCTTGCAGCTTGTACTGTAATACTCACGCATCACCACAGATGCACATGGCCACAACTACTATGATAAGGACTGTGGTGGCTATCCCAAGAGCCACTCCAACAGGAAGTGCCAATGTGTCTGTTTCTTCTGCTAGACTGAGCAACTTCCTCTGCCAGGGAATGCTGGGATTGGATAGGTCGTCCATGGCTTTCTCTGGAACCAAACAAACATTTGAACAATTTGGACAAAAACATAACTTTTTTGACAAACAAATAATTGTTTTCACATTCTGCAATTACAAGAAATAATGTAGAGATATACTTTCATAACTTTTGAAAAGTCAGGCACATTCACACAGGGATTTATTTATCCAGGAACTGTAATGCAGGGCTCCAAATAATGACCACATTGGTACATTATGTATGGATAGAAATATGCACGATACAGTAGGAAATAAGTAAGATAAGCACCACATCAATGGTAAACGGTCTTAGAATCATTTACAGACAGATATATCTGAAATGTATCAATCTCATTTCAAGCAATGCCCATCTTCGAATATATGTGACTGCGACACACTGGAGTTTCAAACATGGTGTTTTGGGAATCTCAGTTGCTAAGGAAACTGCAGCAGTGAATCATCTTAGTTAAACTTGATTGGTAAAAATTACATGTTTTATGTAAACATGGTGGCACAGAAACAAATTACAAGTTTCTTTCAGAGTGAGTGAGTCAATATTTAACATCATAGTTACTTTCAGAAACTGCACTGTTCCTCAACAACTTGTGAATGGTCAAGTACAGTGGAAGCTGTCTAATCCAGCGCTCATTAGGACTGAGGAAATAATCCATTTAAGACAATGTGCCAGACTGCAGAGGTGATGACAAATGTACAAGCCATGAAAGGGAGTTGGATTTTATGCCGGTGCTGACAACTTGCTGGATTTTTAAGTGCTCTTTAATAATATAATATTGACAAAATAAGAAGTACATAGTCCTGATGTTAAAAAATTATTTGGCGCTCAAGTGATGTATGGACTCTTGACTATAGAAAATATCCACTCCCCAGATCCAGATTATGAAATACTGCAATGTCTCCATACCTTTTACTGACTTGAAAACAAAATCCAGTCTTTCACACAAATGCAGAGTATTTTTATGATACCAAAGAAACATTTATGTTTAGATATATCTGATTAAGAAATTTCCTTCACAAAGTGGGAAAATTTTGCAAACAGCCAGTCTTAATTCCAAAAAGCCTTTGGTGGGTGAGAAAGTATGAGCTTGATGCTGGGAAGGAAGGAGTCTAGTACAAGACGACTCTTCATAGTGTTTGCTGACTTCACAAACAACCCTTGTCCAATACCTGAAGGCAGAAACTCTTTACCATGTGCTAATGACACGATCTAGTGTGATCCCTATAGCTAGTTGAGCATCAAAGAAGTTCTAAGTAATGGATTAAATATAACAACATACATGAATTGAACACTGTGTGACTGTCAAAATCTATCACCCATACTCTAACCAAAAATAGCATTCCTAAACAACATTTTCAATCCATAACATGACGTATAATCGCTATAAAATGAGGACTAACAGAGTTATCCTGACTGTTAATTGGTTTACCACAAGATGCCTGAAGCATATGGCGCTAATTACTTTCACTTTGTCTCTCTCATGTCTACTGGGGTCTCTTATCTCAAATCATAAGTCTTTCAACACGCAGATCTATTTGAAGAATGATGGACAACGCTGGATAATTGATCATTACTTCGACATCATGTGTAAGACACAGTCTGTCACAGCAACAAGAGTTTGTGTCATGTCACAATTAATACTGAGAGTGTCATGGTCAAAAGTGACACTGTTGGATCTATATTGCATTCATGAAGCATGAAAGGACAAAGTCCATCCACAGTTTGAACCTATGTGACTAAGCAAGGCTTACATGCTACATGCCTGATTTATGGTGTAACCATATATTATTGTATCCGATACACAGCCACTCATACAATACATTATTCTACAACCTTTAAATATGAGATACATTCTAAGTTGAATTAGTGAGAAAATGTGAATAACAATGGGAACTGTTCATCACAAAATTAAGTGATTCTCCAACATTTCTGCAGTTTGCTGTAAATTAAGGCCAGACCAATTCTATTTCTTGTTTTACTGATTTTTGTCCTCTGAAAACCCAAAGGTGAATATGGGTAAAAAAAAACTAAAAAGTTTTTCTTGTGAGTTTATATCTTTAGCCAATAAAAACATTAGGAATTTATCCTTTTGGAGTGGGTGCAATTTGATTTTTATTATTTTTCTAACTTGTGAAAAAATATGGAAGGCGGATCCATAAAACAAGAAATAAGAGTCTGTTTTATAAATTTCACAGTTCTCCTAGTCGGCATATTTTTGTCCTACCATATCACAGTTGTGAACACACTAATTTAAAAACAAAGGACAGTGACTCATCAGAAAAAAAGATTTCTAAAAAGATATAAAAGTATGCATCACAATATACAAGTGACCATGGGGATGCGTATTGCATCATGAACCCCAATGTATCATTACACCTCTGCCTGTTTGCCTATATGTGATGCTCACTGTATCATTGTTTTGTTTTATTTTCAATCTGCAATGAAATGTTTGCTGATTTTTAAGTGAACATTTGCAAAACAGGTAAGACAATCCACAGTGAGTACAAGATGATGACAATGAAAAACACTTAAAGATAGCCTAAAAATTCCGCTGACAATCCATGTGATGAGTTGCTGACTTCAGCATGCCAGAATTCAGTTATCTGTGGTTCAAATTCTAGAGTGGCACATGTTAACAGTCTTGATTTTTAACACCATATCAATGGCCATGAGTATTTTACAGAAGTAGCAAAATATAGTACTTTACGCTTTTCCCTTGACATTAAGCATGGTGATGATAAAATAATTCATTTTCCCTGACATTAAGCATGGTGATGATAAACTAACTCTTTTTCCCTGACATTAAGCATGGTGATGATAAACTAACTCTTTTTCCCTGATATTAAGCATGGCAACTGATAACAAACTCAACTACTAATTCACCAAAACAGACATTTCTTTGTTATTAAAACACTTCCCATACAACTGATTTCTTTATGGTGTATGTGACAATGTTTATCAAGCATAGGAATGTATTGACATTTCCACTGATTTTCTTATTACATTTAAAACAAAAGGAAAACTCAATGCAAGAAGTACATTATCAACTATATCTCATGGTCAGGCTGATATCTGATGACCACATGTTGAATATAATATTACAGTTCTTAGTAATCAATGTTTACCATTTATTTATTATAAGCCTCCAAATGAGGGGATGAGTGAGTTAACTGCTTTTAGCAGTATTCCAGTAATATATCATGGCCAGGGACACAAGAAATTGTACACTGTACCAATGTTGGGAATTAAACATGTCTTCAGTGTGACAAGCGAACACTTTAACCTCTGGGCCATCCTACTGCTCTTCATAGGGTTAAGAAACTATGTGACCATATACCTTGGTTAAGCGAGATAATCTAAATTATTCTTATGCAGTTGTTTTTCACAGGATTTTGAAAGCTAGCATTACTACTGTAAAAACATCAATAAAATATAGTCCAATCTGTCTTATCAAATGAACACTTCACTATAAATTATAATGAACACAAACTTACATAAGGTACATTATCAACTAGATCTGACTTACATGTCAGGGATACATTAATTCAGCACCAGTCACAAGTGATGAGTACCTCAAACAATCTGAGCATAATCACTACATCAGTGTGATCATTCTCACTGAAAACAGAGTGTGATATTCATTATAAGAACTGTGACTAAAACCTCATGTGCACAATATAGCTAACTATAACAAATATTCAATACTTTTCATAGGTTTGTGAGACAAATATGCAGTACTGGGGGCATATTCTGCAACAGAATCCTTAACATACACAGTAAGATCTTTCCACAAGAAGATCAGCTCTGGTCTGATTGTGGTGATGTATATCGCCTACAGCCAGACGAACAGATGATGACTGGCAACACAGGACATAAACTGCGCAATGACCACTTTAACTAATAAGCATAATCAACTTGACGTCTATTTATGTCACAAGTACATCCTAACACGAACAATGGCAATCCTCCAGGAGGAAGAAAAGCGACAAATCTCTATCAATGAACAACCAGTTAAGCACAAGCCTGTTTCATTTATCAGGCCATTTCTGGTAGAAATGTTTTGTATATATTTCCTGGGAGTACTATGTTTTAAATGTTTGAGGAAATATTACTAAGATTACAGAAAACAAACCAGTTTCCAGGGTCAGGGAGTATTTCAAGACTTTATCCAGTCAATATCTGAGTGAGTGAGTGAGTGAGTGAGTGAGTGAGTGAGTGAGTGAGTGAGTGAGTGAGTGAGTGAGTGAGTGAGTGAGTGAGTGAGTGAGTGAGTGAGCGAGCGAGCAAGCAAGGGAGTGCTTTACATTTTTTTTTAAAAATGCAGCAAATCTATGCATTTTAAACAATTAAAAATAACAAAGAAATAATTTTCATAAAATGGAATGCTACTTTTAGCAATATTCCAGCAATTTATCATGGGGATACTTGGTTAAATAAGACTGTCAGTTGTTGAAATGAATTTACTGAACTTGTATAATCCTTTAGTTTGTGAGATGGTTTCATATAGAGAAGCGAAAATGATGACAATCAGATCTGATTTTTAATGAAAATTTCAGCCTTTTTCATTTCAAAAGTTTCAATAAATCTGCAAGCATTTTACAAAAAGGGTATTTCAACAACATGCAAAGGAAACATACTTGGTTGTCCAAAGATACAGAATTTTATTTTAAACAAATCAGCGTGGGAATCTTCTAGAAGGACCTTTTAATTCTTAATCTTTATCTTAACAATTGCTTGTCATACCTAATATATGTACTGCACTAACTGATATTACGATAAAAAAACACTGGAACATTTGCAAGTATTGATAACATATCCTAGCTTACTCTGTCTGACAAACGCAACACATTTATGGGTGATGTTCACAACAGGAGACATTTATCCTCACATGGGCAAGGAATACATCTGCAGTAAATCATCGGAGACCTCTTAAGGTCCAGATATGAATAACCTTGACATTTTCCTTTGAACCAAATATAGTCTGTCAGTGTCTTACCTGAGTCCTTCATTCAGTGCTTACCTAATCCCTCAAAGTGACACCTGGCTAGTTAATGTCTACATTGTTATGTAAACATCATTATGTCACTATCACTGTCTCAATCAGTACCAGCTGTCATACTTCAGACATATTAGCCCCTTGCCCCAATATTTGTTGTCCTGTTGTCATGGATACCACACCAATCATTGTCACATTGACTGTGTATGATACAGCCAAATTAGAAGCAATATAGTGCTCTGCTGATGACCATAATCAGTTTCAGAATCAATCTATCTATCTATCTATCTATCTATCTATCTATCTATCTATCTAGATCCAGTGTACTGAAAAATACCATCTTCACCCAGTGTACTGAATAATTGTTACTAACTTGATCAGTGTACTGAATGATAGTTACTAACGTGATCAGTGTACTGAATAATACTAACTTGATATTGTGTACTGAATAATACTAACTTGATCTTGTGTACTGAATAATACTAACTGGATCTTGTGTACTGAATAATAGTTACTAACTTGATCAGTGACCTGAATAATAGTTACTAACTTGATCTTGTGTACTGAATAATACTAACTGGATCCATTGTACTGAATAATAGTTACTAACTTGATCAGTGAACTGAATAATAGTTACTAACGTGATCAGTGAACTGAATAATACTAACTTGATCTTGTGTACTGAATAATACTAACTGGATCTTGTGTACTGAATAATAGTTACTAACTTGATCAGTGACCTGAATAATAGTTACTAACTTGATCTTGTGTACTGAATAATACTAACTGGATCCAGTGTACTGAATAATAGTTACTAACTTGATCAGTGTACTGAATAATAGTTACTAACGTGATCAGTGAACTGAATAATACTAACTTGATCTTGTGTACTGAATAATACTAACTGGATCTTGTGTACTGAATAATAGTTACTAACTTGATCTTGTGTACTGAATAATACTAACTTGATCTTGTGTACTGAATAATACTAACTGGATCTTGTGTACTGAATAATAGTTACTAACTTGATCAGTGACCTAAATAATAGTTACTAACTTGATCTTGTGTACTGAATAATACTAACTGGATCCAGTGTACTGAATAATAGTTACTAACTTGATCAGTGAACTGAATAATAGTTACTAACGTGATCAGCGAACTGAATAATGCTAACTTGATCTTGTGTACTGAATAATACTAACTGGATCTTGTGTACTGAATAATACTAACTGGATCTTGTGTACTGAATAATAGTTACTAACTTGATCAGTGTACTGAATAATAGTTACTAACTTGATCTTGTGTACTGAATAATACTAACTGGACCCAGTGTACTGAATAATAGTTACTAACTTGATCAGTGTACTGAATAATAGTTACTAACGTGATCAGTGAACTGAATAATACTAACTTGATCTTGTGTACTGAATAATACTAACTGGATCTTGTGTACTGAATAATAGTTACTATCTTGATCAGTGAACTGAATAATAGTTACTAACTTGATCAGTGAACTGAATAATAGTTACTAACTTGATCTTGTGTACTGAATAATACTAACTGGATCCAGTGTACTGAATAATAGTTACTAACTTGATCAGTGAACTGAATACTATCTTGATCCAGTGTACTGAATAATAGTCACTAACTTGATCAATGAACTGAATAATACTAACATGATCTGGTGTACTGAATAATACTAACTTGATCCAGTGTATTCAATTAAGCAACCAGTGAAACACTAATTCATTTACTGGAGGGTCTAGATCATTTACAATGTATGATAACTTTACTCTGCTATGATAAGTGTGTGTCGCAAATACCCTAGACCCATCTGTCATGGTAGCTTCAGTTTGAATGATTCAAATGACACAAGAACAAAAAGTAACCTCCCTATCACTCCCTCACAAAAGCAAGAGACATTCTATGCAAAGTTAATGATAAGAAAAATGAAGCTAAGCTAGCAAATGGGTTCAGGGTATATATTACAACAGAATGGAGATACCAGATGGCTAATAGAGATGGGGCCAGACAACAGAAAACATGCTTGTTGGTGTTGAATGTTGTGTCATGTGACTAATCTAAAAAGCATTTGTGAAGCCAGTGTGACAGTTCATTCCAACCTGGCATGATTGTGTTGGACAGCCACATCACTGGCATGTTAAACAAGAATATATTCAGCCCTGCTGCCCAAACTTACTAAATTCAGGGCCTTACATATATATTGAGAAGCCATTCAACACGCAATGCAGCCGTGAGCAGTTTGAAGATTTATGTCAAATATGAAAATTTAAATATTTTGGAATAAGGTAAAATAATCTCAACAGACCCTGTTCAATAATTCATCAATACCAAAGTTTTGTTTTGAGCAGCAGCTGCATCCTGTGCTTGTATTTGTCCTAGGTAATACTTAAGGTTGCACTAGGCACAAACAGGTTTCACCTCCTTTAAAGGAGCCTTGCATCTGCACTGACCTGTGAAGATCTGGGTTGGAATTGATCTTTAGTAACCCATTCTTGTTGTTTGAGGTGACTAACAGGACCGCGTGGTCATTGTATCCCAATTCTGCATATCACTGGATTGTGTGGTACAGACTCAATTATTTACACACTACCATGATATAGGGGGAATATTACTGAGTACAGTGATAAACAACAACCAAACCAAAACCTGACCATTGAACAATAATAATGCACCATTATAACTTGATATCTGAAACAACCTGTGAAGGTCCTGGGGTAGAATAGGCCTTCACCAACCCATGCTTGCCATAAAAGGTAACTATGCTTGTCGTAAAAGGTGACTAACGGGATCGGGTGGTCAGGCTCGCTGACTTGGTTGACACATGCCATCAGTTCCCAACTGCGCAGATCGATGCTCATGTAGTTGATCACTGTATTGTCTTGTCCAGACTCTATTAAAATATTACAGACCACCACCATATAGCTGGAATATTGCTGGGTGCGGTGTAAAACTAACCTCACTCACTCATTGATATCTGAAACACATCTTAGCATTTAAGTTTTGTGAAAATGCGTCAACGTTTTCACAAATCATTTCAAATTATGAACTGCATCTGACTCTTAACAAATGGCCCTACATAGGCCTTCAGTTATATAATGTTTTTAATGAAACAGACTATGTCACATCATCATTAGAACACAGTTCAGGATGAAAGTCCAATATAGACAACCACAGTAAGAGGATGAGATATTGGTGTAATAGCAAGTGGCAATTTGGTGATTGTGTGTTCAGTATTAAACTTGAATTAGGGGCCCCATTAAAAAACAGATTGTTCAAAATATAGCAAAGCCTCCCATAGGAGCTGTGAACACAAACACTGCAACAGTTAGCTTATCATGGGCCTGTCTAAATGTAGCCCCCAAACCAAAATATGTGTGAAGCTGTTACAATGTTGGACTGTGGTCTCCCAACACTGACAAGCTGCAACCAAAGTAAGGTCTGATATTGCACTGGGTGGGTTTGTTGTCACTTCAGTGGTCATGACATAACGGGTGGTGGTGGTGGGATAACTTTGCAGTTAAAGAGTTCTGTTTCTCTCATGGGTACAATAATCATTATGTCAAATCCACTTCCGATGTCCTTTGCAGTGATACTGCTGGAATATTCTTCACAAGGTGTAAAAGTCAAGTCACTCATTCACTCACTATTACACAAAAGTGGACAGATAGCATGGTGTTCAAATGGCCTATACATGACTATGTGTTTATGGTTTAACACTGCACTCAGTATTATTCCAGATCAATAAGGCAGCCTCTAAATATTTGGACCAGACAGTCCAGTTATTAACACCATGCCCAATTCATTGCTCTACCAAACAAATATACAACAACAACAGAGAACCAGAAACAAGAATGACCACCCATCTCATTTGATCATTCTTACTAGTACAAAGGAGCACAGGACCAGAAATTACACTTTCTCAGTACACTTTCACTTGCAACACCAGGACACTGGAAGTCAGGAATGTATGAACAAAAGACTAGGGTAACACGCCAACTATGCCAGCCCAATCAAGCCCCTTGAAAACATGTGGAAGAAAGGATCTTGCCATTTACGACAAATATAGTCTTAACTTATGGTATACATAAGTTTACGCTTTCTCAGTACACTTTCCTCAAATCCACACTCTCAGATTCTGTCTAATCTTTATTCTGACAGCATAAAAAATCAGCAATATCACACTCACCCAAAACAGCTTCCACAAAATTGGACGTCTGACAACTGGTACTCTGGATCACTTACTTTGTGTACCCCCTTACACCATTAAATATAGGTGTAGGACACCAAAACTCTGCAGGGTGTATTCAGGATGTGGGGTATGAAAACTTGACATCTTTACTGACATTACAGTGACAAGTTCACAACTATGTAGTTGGGTGTTGTATGAAGCAGTGCTCGTCTAGCAATGTCTGGAGCTAACATCTAACTTTTCCATAATCTCTTGTGATTTTACTAGCCTATGTCAGCTTGAATGGTTCATTTGCCTACAATGTGCAAATAGACTAGCGTCTTCATCAAACACATACAAAACTGCCCACATTTACCATGTTTACACTCTGTTCCATTTGTTTGTTCACTGCGTCAAAGCAAACTTTAGCATGCTTACATAAAACGGGATGAACCCATAATATAATAATCATAATAATAAGGGCATTTGTAATGCATGGAATTCACCAATACAGAGTCGCACAGTCAAAGCACTACAATGTCTATTATGTCTACTTTCATTTCA
Source organism: Haliotis asinina (assembly GCF_037392515.1). Taxonomy (NCBI): domain Eukaryota; kingdom Metazoa; phylum Mollusca; class Gastropoda; order Lepetellida; family Haliotidae; genus Haliotis; species Haliotis asinina. The sequence goes on along the minus strand of NC_090282.1, from coordinate 32,613,276 downwards.
TACAAGCAAATATTATTTTTTGGTATAGCAGTATTAAACTCTCAGTCTTGAGTGAGTGAGAGGGTGAATATTGCACAACGCCCCTCTTGGCAATATTCCAATATTTCATGGTAGGTGACACCAGAAATGGGCTTTACACATTGCACACATGTAAGGAATCGAACCCGGGTCTTCGGCATGATGAGACAATGCTTTAACTACTAGGCTACCCCACCACCCTTTGACAGTCTTGACAGCTGGAATTCAAACCAGAGACCTTCTGCTCCGAGGGTGGTCACACTAACTACTTGACTAAAGTAGTTGACATAGTCAACAAACTGCAAAATAACTCCACCACCAGCAAACATGGCAAGTCAGAATTTTCTGCTACCAAAAGTTTCAAATACTGCCAGAAATAATGAGTACAAGAATGCTTAGTCTTTAATTCTGTTTATGAAAGGAACACCCCTGATAACATGGATGACAAGCGTAACTATCGGCACTTATCAACACTACCACACAAGGTCCATGTCAACATGCCTGTGAACAACTCCACAATCACCATTCACGGTCAAGGTCAGATCAGATGACAACTGTGACTTTTCCCTGTCACCCTGATTAGTGAAGGTATCATGTCTATTGCACATCATATCTCATACAAACGCTTGTCTCTGTGCTGTGGTGGAAACAGTGTCCAGCTGAACACTCATCGATATTTTCATCATTTGATATTAAGGTTCAGTAATGACTAGGAATATCAAATGACTATTTGTAAACAGTTCTATCCCCATGTTAAACCAAGGAAAACACTAAAAATATCAGATAACACTGATGACTTTTATATCCCCTTGATCATGATGATGTAAACCAGAATTTAATGCAAATTTATTCAACACCTTAAGACAAATCACTTGAACATTTCTTCACAGCAGGATCCCAGTAGAGTCTGTCTCCTAGACTCTTGAGAATACATTAAACCTTGAGTCTGGACAGCCCAAGTTGAACATTAAGCCCCTGTTCTAGACACCAGCTGAATACAATTTTCGGAACATAATTATAGTTTTTCCTATTTTATCAAGTCAATCAAACTTTAACAATCATTACGACTCTTCTCTACATAGAATGGGTCAGCGGGATTGCCTTGTGGTTAAAGCATTCACTCATCACACTGAGGACCCAGGTTCTATTCTCCACATGGGAACTATGTGCGACTCCCATTTTTGGTATCCCCCACCTTGATATCACTGGAATATTGGTAAATGTGGCATTAAACCAAACTCACTCAACATAGAAGATATCTACCTGCTGCTAATAATGCTTTTGTACTTGAGTGAGAGAGTGAGTGAGTTTAGTTTCACGCCGCACTCAGCAATATTACAGCTATATGGCGGCGGTCTGTAAATAATCGATTCTGGACCACACAATCCAGTGATCAACAACATGAGCATCGATCTGCGCAATTGGGAACCGATGACATGTGTCACCCAAGTCAGCGAGCCTGACCACTCGATCCTGTTAGTTGCCTCTTACGACAAGCATAGTCGCCTTTTGTGGCAAGCATGGGTTGGTGAAGGCCTATTCTACCCCGGGACATTCACGGGTCCTTTTGTACTTGAACATAGTAACTGTTGTGATATTTTGGAAATAATATCTACAACTAATTTTCATTCCTATAACTATAGCCTGACACATAGTCATAAGGGTATCTTTAAAACTTAGAATTTAGATTAATTCAACTTTTCCACACAGCATAGCAGTTTTTCACTACAGATGTGGCATTTACCACCTGGGCTAGAGATAAGAAATTGAGTATTTACTCACATGTCTGTTTATGTGTGAATAATTGCATTTTCCAAGAAATAACTACCATTTTGTATACATCCACTAGTTAAAAGAATCAAGTACTTTTACACAGAGTTTCTTATCCTACTCGTACTTGGGTAATTAACAGGTAGTTTCCTGTTAATAATATAACAGGTAGTTTCCGAAATAGTAACAACACAGATCTTCTGCTACATGTTTCAATCATGTAGTACATCTGTATATAGAGGCATTACTTAACCCTCACTAATGCCCTTGTATAGGTTGAGTGTCATGACGAATTATCATGTGTAAGCCAATTTAGTTAATTGAGTACATAAGGTATTACAGACCTGTTGACTTTAAAGTGATTCTTATGTGTTCTTTGTACTCACAGATTTGTAATTAATTGAGTAAATGTGATTTTGGTTAAGCAAAATATGCAAATACACGCCTTACTATCTGGAGCTCTGTACCACTGGAGTCCTGAGTTCAGACCACTTCTGTTAATCATAAAGGTAATCCAACAACAACAGCATTTCTAACATCTGGAATATAGTCAATGGTAGTATACTATGATTATATGAACTCTGCCTGTTTTAAGTCTAGTTCTTTATAATCAATTTTAATTCATATACAGAGAATGTCTTGGACAACAAAAAACACTTCATCAGTTTGTTGTAAGCATGTTAATTATTGACACAGTGTAGTCTAAGTACAGTTCCACTTGTACTGCTCAGGACAGAACAAATCTTGGTTATTTTTTTGGCAATCAATTGCCTGGTCTGTTACTAATTTTGATACTTTCTAGAAGTTACATTTGCAATATGATAATTTCTCATTTTATTGTTTAATGCTGTGGTTATTAATATTTTAGCTATACGAAAGCAGTCCGTCTGAGCCAGACAAACCAGTGATAAATATCATGAGCATCCATCTGTGAAATGATCCATGACTGTTGAAAAAACTTTCAGTGGTAACCAGTTTTCAGGCAAATATGATAAGGACTATTTATGGATTGAGACAAAACAGCATGCCTGCACTTTCTTTTTCATTTTCATATAATACATGTATGCATGTTGAAGTGATTTGTACTAAAGAATAAGCCATCAGTGTTTTCTGGGACACCATTTGTTTATTGGACATGTTTTCACTTGTAAATCCATATTGTATTTGTTACCAGACACATAGGTTGAAAGACTTGACACAATCTGTAAAACTTTCATTTGGGGTGACGACATCTTATTAAACTTTGTGAACAATAAATGTACACTTGCACAAAGAAATATTTTCAGTTGTGAGAATTTTAAGAAATGTCCGCAGTGACTCCATCACACACCTACCTCTGTTAAGTTACCAATATCACAATATGATTATGTTTACCTTATGCAAATGGAAAACACTGTTAAAAAAAACCCTGAAAGTCTGAGCAATGTTCAAAGTGGAACATAGACAAGGTCCACCTTAACACAGATCACAATCATATTCCCTGATAAACATGATACACATGACACAAGGAAGTTGATTTATGAGTTTAAAGATAGGCTACATATACCGACATCTCCATGACATGGCTGCTATGCGGCAAAAGTTACAGTTGTCACTGACAGGTTCAAAACAAACACAGAATTTGTTTACTTCCTTCTATACAACTTGATAACAAGGAAGAAGTTATTTTCTATGTAAGACACAGTATGTCCGCAGTAGTCTATACAGTTTTTTTTATAGAAGACAATGACTGGTTTACATATAATGAGTAATAGTAAGCACAACACATTTACACTCATGGACTAAACATGATAAAAGTTTTACACTGAATTAAGATTTCTGGTCACATTGTCAGTATTTCAGCCACATAGTGTAAAAAGTAATAAAACCATAAAACAGACATAGATAACAGTGGAATGAGGATTAAACATATGATCAGGACAAAAAGAAAAGTCCAGGGCTCAAAATTTGATTTGTAAGCATTGTTTGTGCCCTTACTTAACACATCTGCTTAAGTCAACCTATTCATTCTCTGCATGTTAAATGTCCTAATTGTACTGAGGCATCATTGAGATCAGAGCATAGTGACCTAAAATATCATCGAAAAAAAATATGAAAATAACAAATCCCCCAAAATAACAACAACCAGAAATGAAATTCATACGATATTACAGATAAAATACTCACATACTGATTACAAGAATATATCTCATACAAACATAGCATGTTGCATACTGATTCTGAGATGTTTATCTAGTATATGATATGCTAAAATCAAACAAAGACTGCAGGATTTGAGAGTAGGATAGTTCGGACCATCACGCCATTAGATGAAACTTCTTATCTGTAAAGTTAAGAATGATGCAACTGGTGGCGAATGTTCTGTGAAACTACTGATGACAATGAATGACTGATAAGTTCACAATGACAGGTGTGATATATTCCTATAACTAACATTATCTAAAAGTGTTCAGATCAAGACTTAATACTCCAATCATCAATGCTGACAAATTGCTCTATACTGATGAAGTACATACAACTTTATTTTTAGTCCATTCAAACTAAAAGTGCTTTATGGTTCAACTTCTTTATTATACAAGGTCACAACGTTTCGAGACAGATTCTAGTCTCTTCTTCAGGTGAGGTGAGGCCTGTACATAAGTTGAAGCCTGTACATCAATCAATCGAAGCCTGTACATCAATCAATACAAACCTGTATATCTTGTTACCCATTGTTATCGGTCTACTGTTATGTGTATAGATACTACAACCCTTTAGTTTTATCCTCACCTCACCTGAAGAAGAGACTAAAATCTGTCTCGAAACATTGTGACCTTGTATAATAAAGAAGTTGAACCATAAAGCACTTTTAGTTTGATGCCTCCAACTTCTAAATGCCTTTGAAACAACTTTAGTCCATTCGTTTAAACATTAGTCTAATTCAACATGTTCTGGGGGCTCAAAGCATATAACACCATTATTCATAGTGTATGATACCCATCACGCCATAAAAGAGAATGTAGGCCAACAGATGGGTGTTGCTGTACCAAAGAATGTACAAAGAAGCAGATAATATTAAAAGTGAATATATTCACTCTAAATAATACTTATCAATATTACATCCTGCAGCAGCAGCAACACACTGAAGTTAATGGTAGAGTTTGTTGCACAAAGTCATGATACCCTTGTGCTGACATTGTTGTTAAACGGGTCAGGATACACAGCACAGCACAGCAATGTTTGTAATTTTTAAGCGTACTGAGGCATGCAAGGGGCACTTATATACCTGTTTAGGTGTGTCCTTAGGAATTTAAGTGAGACAAGAGATAAATTTGATTTTCATACTTTGAATGTCATTTTAACCTGAGATGGGGAAAAACTTGTTGTTTCGTGTTTGCATACATTGTGTTCCTTGCGACTGATAACAAACAATGCCATTTCTGAATAAGCAGGTTAATTTTATGTATCATTCTGTGCCTCAAGCATGTTGATAATGATAACCACGTTTCTGCATTCATGTATTACTTACGGAAGGATATTTATCTCATAATATGACACTATCACTATGTGTGCCCATTACTCACAAGGATTTCTTTTTTTTTAACTGAAGTGTTTCATTAACATGTAATAAAGTGCATGAAGAACACTAAAAGGAATATCAAATCTTATTTTCTGTACATGATTCTAAAATAAGCGACACTTACAATTAAAATCAAAATACATCATAATAAATTACACAATGCCATCTGAAATAGTCATGCAACTTGACGTGGAATAGCGGGTTAGACGGCTGACTTTGTGTCTGGCGATTAAGTGCCTAAGGATGTAGGTTTGAATCCCAGAAGGGACTCAACCAAAAAGGTACTAGAATTTGCATTTTACTAATAGTAATCCCAAATGTAACATATGTCACATCATACTAAAAACGCAATAAAATTCAAGACACAAATCAGAACAAGTGATTGAGTTTAGTTTTATGCCACTCTCAGCAATATTCAAGCTATATGGTGTCGGTCTGTAAATGATCAAGTCTGTACAAAACAATTTAGTAATTAATAGCATCAGCATCAATCTAGGCAACTGGGATATAATGATGTGTCAACCCATTCAGTGAGCATGGTGAGTCTGACCATAATCAGAATGAGCATACTTGACATTGAACACTCTGATGGCAATTCAGCCATACTGAACATGCTTGTGTCTATATGCAGTTTCTTTTATTTTTCCTTGCAGTGCGTAATGAGTTTCAATTTCAAGAATGATCAATGGTTAAATGAAGATATTTCAAAGCTGAGGCATGCACGTTACCCATTTTGACTTAAACTGTAGCTTAAAGGAAGGGCTACATATCTGAACCATGTAAATATATTAACAATTATGAATTAACACTGTATAGATGAGTCATGGTAGAGAAACCATTACACCCATAAATACTGTACAACACAAAGACTGTATCTACAGGTGATGTGTTTTGCTTTTTCTAAATTTGGGTGTTGAATTTGGTACCAAGCACTATTTGGTAATGAGCTTTAACTTGCTCACTACATAGCATTTTCATAGATTCTCAGTATTTATGAAACCCTACACTCAATGAATAGATGGTTTCATGTAGAATTCCTGTTAGGAGGATTACAAACCTGACACTGCATGACAGCAAGCTTTAAAATATTTACATAAAAACAGTCTATTGGTGCATAATTATTATGACATGGGTCAAATATGCAAAATTGGCAGAAATCTGAAACTTCCATTAGCTCACAAATTACCTTTTAATGTGGCATGTTATTTCTACTTTTAATAACTTTTGAATAATTATATATGTTATGCCATAAATTTGAGCTGTTCTTGTTTTCACAATGAATGAAGGATAATAAAAAGCCTAGGATTTTATCACCATTGTTAAAAAAGACAGTGACTAACATAAACAATGTGAAAAAGACCTATCAATACTTTCTTGGTATCTCATTATACCTCTACTATTGTCATCTTTATAACATTTTTGTTATCTTTCGCATTTAAATAAATGAAATAGCAAACAGTGTCTCAATTTTCCAAGCAAAAGATACAGAAAATATGATATCAATTTAAATTCTTTGAAAATATTTATTCAGGAAAAACAGTGACATGTTTAGTATATAGTGTCAATAACATGGATGGAACGTATGTATGGCGAAAGAATATCATGCATTAGGTATAAATTTGGTCGAACTTTCTAAGAAATATAATGACAGTTTCAACATGATAACACACTTCAGCATAAACCTATCACATGCCTAGAGAAACATACCAGCTCCTCTTCCTCTTAGGATATACACCATCGTGCATGATATTATAATGCTGTCTTTAGTAATCATGTTTCAATGTGGCAGGATGTCTGGATATGTGAATAACCCACGTATGAGACAATCACAGAATATCTGAATTAACTTTCAAATACTTCCTGTATGACTGAAAACAACCAGTGCTACGTGTGATGTAGAATGTCAAGAGATATCCCCACAACCATCAAGTGGCCATTTCCACATAATAACCATTGTTTGTGTTCAACTTGTCAAGTTCTTTGTCATGTCTATGTAATTCTCAGAACAATATAAATTCATAATTTTAATTTTGATACCATTCTGAACACTGGGAAAACCTGTTGTCTGGTTGCAGTTGACAATTAGTAAAATCTTAATATTTGTTATACATGCACACTTGTCACGCACTACTTTGGATAAATGGGTTATTTATCACAGATTTTGATTACATTGCATACATTACAAGCTTGGGATTTCAAACATTGATTCTTTTTTTCATCACCTGCCAAGATGGGGTCGAGTCATCAGGCTTGTGTACTTGCTTGACAATTGCACCCTATTGGTTCCCAGTTGCATAGGTCGATACATGTGATCACTGAATCGTCTGGCCCAGACTCGATTATTTACAGACACAGCCAAATAACTGGAACATTGTTGGGTGGGGCATAAAACTAAACTCACTCGCTCTTTTTTCCATCATGGTTATCACCTTGTTTACTACAACATATCGCATATGGAGACAAACATGAACTGGAAAGTTTGTTGTGGTGTTAGCGGCGCTGTTACCATGGTTACCATGACTACTATGGGTATGATCATGCCATATATGCACGTAAGAGTTTGGTTGTCATGAAATCGAGCATTACTGTCATGGCAAGTTCACAAAATGTTTCCACATTTCTTCCAGGTGTTCAGCTTCATGAAGCATGCAACCTTTTAGAATTTCTTTTGCTAGAAATGGACTTCAACAACATGCTGGGCCAGTGGGGGAGCCTAATGGTTAAAAGGTCTGCTAATCCCACTGTAGGCCTAGGTTTAGTCCTCCACATGGGTACATTAAGTGTAGCAAGCCCATTTCTGCTGTCAATATTGCTGGAATATTACAAAGGGCATAAGTCCATACTTAATCTACAAAACACATAGGTTGCAGAGCACCTGTTCTAAACCAGAATCCCCAAAGGCAGTTTGTCAAAGGTGTACCTATGATGCTCTTATACCATGTATCTCTCACTACATTTCTCTGGTGTATGAAGGCCATCAGCTTGTCGTACAATTATTTCATACTGTCAACATACAGTTTGTAGACAGCTCTATCGTGTAAAAACAATATACATAGCTAGGTTCTGTAGCACAGCAGAATTGTTTCGCGGACATGAAGGTATTAAATTTGCATAATGGTGGATAGGTATAACAGTTCACAGGATATATAATGTACGTAGATGATCACATTCAGTTTCAGAGATAATGACATTAAGTTTCAATGCGAGCACCGGAATACATGTGGCATAATCTGAGATTTCTTGGCTTATTGAAATACATGTATCTACCCATATCAATAGTTAATTGATGGAAGCTGCAATGGAACTGTGCACACTTTTCACACTTGCTTTCACATTTATACAACTTAAATATATCTAAGGGCCAAATGCATATTTATACAGTGAATATGAATATGTTTTAGAGCTTCATGTTAACATATCATGCCAACCCAGTACATACATACACCATATAATACTGCATGACATTTAGATATTTATTCACATATATATCATATGTATGTGTTCAAGTAGCATTACTTTTTTCAGCAGATTCATGAATAACACTTCAAACACTACTTGCGATACTAAACAGGCATGTTTTCAACCAGGAAGTTCCAAAACTGAATATCTGTGTCAGGTTTAACATAAAGTTCATCCATTGGTCAATTGCCTCTTACAGTCAAGGGTAACTGTTTCACCATACCATTACACCACAGCTGAAAGGGTCTATATAATGACTAGTATTCATAATGTTGATATATTGGCATTTGTTAGGTTACCATGGTTACTTAGCATTGTACAATGCTACAATGCTATTTGTACAAAATAAACCTACCAGATACTTATACAGCATTCAACTTCAAGCATCTCATCGGAAATTATTTTAACAGGAATATAATAATTGTGATCGTTTGTTTAAAATCATATTTATAATGAAGATGAGATGTAACAGACAGGATTGATAAATGATGCATGTTTGGGGATTAACACAAATGTTGAAACACAAAATGTACTTTGAATACATAAAAAACAGAATGATCTGTTGATTGATAAAATTCATGACTATTAGATATAAGTAATAACTATTTAGGTTAACACACTGAATAACTATTATTATTGTGATATTTTCCTTAGATTTATCAAAACACTGAAAAGATCACTTTTCTATTAAATGTTGATCTGGAAACTATATGGTTGACCTAGTCTAATTACACATACAGTTTAGCATAAATAGCCATGAGAAGGATAATTGTATAATTGTTTCGGAGATCTGAAATGTCTGGAGTGAGCAGGGACTGTTTGTTCAGACTATGTGTCTTAACTGATCTACAGTAACTGGACAGCAAATTCAGTTCTGTTCGATGATGTGTATATTAAAGTTAAAGTACAGCAATTTTGCGCTCTGGTATCAAGTCAAACATGTTGACAATTTTAAGTACACAATAATAAACCATTTAAACTTAAACATAGTACCAACGTTATAATCTGTGATATCACATCTTTCAACAGTGATACTGCACCTTAAAATGTAAGAAAAATGAATCATGTCAAATATATGTTGATAATGACAGCATTAATATTTAAGAAGAAAAGGTTGAGTCAAGATTTTCTACAAACTGTTGACAATAAAATGGTACTTTTAAAAACATAAAGGCACAAAATAATACCAAGCACTGATTGACATACCGGTAAATACACGGCTGATGATGTAGTATGAACTGTTATAACCCAACGATTATGATAACTGTTTATCACGCAGTGATGTTATCTAAAGATAGCCGTGGCAGACATTACCTCACGGGATTCCTCCCTCGCAGATGCCTAGATCTAAACAGTTCAGTTCTCACAATTCTTGCGTGGGCCAAAATCTACCCACTGCGAACTGTCTGTCAGAATGGTTGGCCATCACTTTCATTTCAGCATCATACGTCTGCCACATGGCGATACATTCTTTCTGCTTCCCCAAACGAAGTCATATTGATACTTTCATGATCTCCAGCTCATCCTAAAGACTAGGGGTTAAGCAATGCATATTTTCAAAGTCCATAGCTATATACCACAAGGGCGTGAATAGCTCTGCCCACTTTCATCTCATAGCCTTGGTGAACGAGGAAACAAAGTCAATAGACCTACGAGTACTCTCGAAGCAGTTAGTTCAGGGTAATAAATAATTAATTAATGTGGATTAAATCAAATGTTATTACTATAGCAGAAAAGGGACACAATGTTTATTCCACGTCCGTATATAATCATTAAGATTTTTTCACAGAATCGAAACAATCGTATATTTAGAGAGTACAAAGGGAAGTAACTTTTGTTCCTGTAGCTCTGTGCTGTCTTTTCACGTATAACTAATGCCGAGACTGAGAGTTATGCACTATAGAGACCTTCTATTAACTTTCGACTTCTGCATTACAGTAACACAGAACTGTAAAATAAGTTACTTATTGTTCCACGTTGTCGAATGCACAGGCATGATTAGAATTTGTTTTAAAAGTCTCTGAGTAATTCATCGAGACAGTGTCAAAATCGGGCACTGGGGCTGCCATGTTGCGGTTAAAGCGTTCGCTCGTTACGCAAAAGACTCGGGTTCAGTTCCTCACATGCATACACTCTGTGAATTCCATTTCGCCTGTCTTCCTCCGTGATATTGATGGAATATTGCTAAGAACGGCATAAAACCATACTCCTTGTAAAAATCCGACTGCATATTCCAGCAAAGGCCTAATTGGGACTCATTTTGGAAAGTTTCGCCCGTATGTAAAATTCGAACACTGAAATAGGTTCACTGATTGCTTCTTATATCTGTTCTAGTTTTTTAATGTATATTTAGGGCGAACTATGCATGTCAGTTTGTAATTTTCACTTTTGATGAGGGTGGAGGTATGGGTGGAACTCTTACCAGTTTGGGGATTACACTACCCTTGCAGCTAGTACATTGGTGACAAGTAAAGCTGAAAGAGTTGTAGGCATGGGTACTACTACATATACAGTATAAATGTGCTCCAGAAAGGTTTTGTATGCAAGTATGTGTCCTACCTAAAATCAAAATACAGAATGATATCTTATGATGAATCATTTCCACAGTGCTGAATACCTGTCAGGTTCCTTTATTCAAGACATATTACACTAAAGGTTCCTATTTGTGCTGTTAATCACTGGACTATCTGGTCCAGACTCAGTTATTTTACACAGTGATGCCATATAGCTGGAATATTGCTGAGTGTGATGTAAAACTAAACTCACTCACTCATATATTCCCCAATACACAGCATTATCTACTTTGCCCTTCCAGTCAGTGGAGCCCAAATTGTAACAGCAACTGGCTCCTGTTTCATGTTGAATCTTATAAATCTGCCCACTCATTAGGTATATATTCAGAACTCAGAATTATCCCTGGTAAAATTGTCTGGTGTTGAAACTGTGTTAAACCATACTTCCTCACTTCATGGGAAAACAAATATCTGTAGTACTAGTGGTTATGCTGAAAATGAGCCAATCAGCTCCAGTAACAGAGGATACACACCTCTGATAATTTGCAAGAAACACACACACACTAACACACTAACCCCATTTCTCCACCTGCTCTCTTACCACAGACAATGTAACTGCTAATCTGTGCTTTCTTTATTTGTTGAACTATACACCCACTTAGTCCTAAGCTTTGGAAATCTTGACATGCCATATTTTCTAGACTTGTGTGAGTTTTCTTCTTGGATGTATTTGTTTCAAGGTCACTATGACAGACCAAGTTCAATGTAGACTAACAACAAGTCTCTGAAATGAACATATGGTACAGATAAAAATATTCAGAATAAAAACATAAGATATAATGAAATGGATCCCTGAGACTTTCCTCATTTTCATCCTGAAGCCTTGGAAATCAAGACTTGTGTGGGCTCGCTCGGGTAGTCTATTGCAACATGTTATTGCAATAGGTTTTATTGGAAATCATTTCCCAAATAAAAGTAATGTTTGTATGAAATCAAAACAAACTAACATAGTTTCAGTATTTTGACTGCGTATTCATCAACGGAAGTCAATTACTTAACTATTGATAATCACACATACTAGCGATACATGTATAGATTAATTGCTATTAGAGACTCAACAGTTGCAATCCATTGATATTGTGCAGTATCATTACAGCAGCACTGTACTGAAAAACGTGACTTTCCATGAATGTTTAACAAAGGATTACTAGCATTTGATTATGAGTATACATGGTGTCTGTCATTGAAAAAGTCTATATCTCAGCGTATTTCCATTTCAAACAGACTTTGAGACCCTGCTTCATTTTTGGAGACTGAACAATATCCTGTCTGTGCAAAGGTTTTATTTCTAGTACTCATCACTGAGCAACAGAATTAAATATTACTTAAATTTGTTTATAATAGAAAAGTTAGTATGAATGTTATCTGGGTTAAATGGGGACCGCTGATAATTTATGGCTAGGGGATTGAAGATGATTTTTATGGATGAGCTTGTACAATCTGAATGACACCTCACCCACCCCCTAAAATGTACAAAGCAAGTGACCCCCCTCCCACCTCCTGCATGTCATGTACAAAATCAGTGACACTCCCTCCCCTTTTTCATAATGTCTAAGCATATTTATCAAATACATGTAATGACATGTCAGCTGTCTTAGTGTCTGCCTTAAAAGGTTTTCAGAAGGAGTCAAAACAGTGATCTTGTGTAGCAAATCACATGATCACCAGGGGCGTTGCATGTCTACTAGAATGTCAACACTCTAACATTACTGAATAGGAAAAACACGTCAAAATTGCAAAACTGGTTTCGAATGACATGTTTTGTTTCACACTGCGCTTTGACAATCAATAGCAGGATATTGGTGCAGGAGGTCAGAGGACATCGTGGAAGAGACTGGAACGACACAGTTGTGATTTTGAGATTGGTTTGGATGTGGCATTGGTTAAAGTGAGGAGCAATATATGCCGACAGTTGATCCTCACTGATTGTGATCCAGCGGTATGTTACACAGTATCGGGACAAAGTTTTGTTCCCAATCCTGCCACTGAAGTAGATGCATTGTTCTGGATTTCAACATGACAATACAACACCAAACACAAGTCTGACCTGCACCTTAAAAAAAAAATACACCAGTGAGGCTAATTTCTTGTTTGGCATTTTACAAGTTGGGAAGTACAATATTGACAAATTTCATGGATAATAACATAATTTCTTCATGAGAACATCATCCTTCCATAATTCCATAAAGTGACAAAACAGGCATCTCCAATCACATCAAATTTAACCCTAAACACAATATACTGGTCTTGCAACACCACTCTTGTGAACAATCACACCAGCAAATGCTGAAAGCCAGCTATGATCAAGGATATTTAATTCCAGTTGCTCAGGATGCACTCCTTCATCAAGAACAATCAGCTGTGTAAACATCACTTTTTCTGAACAACCCGTTTGATTTGTACACATCTGGCTTCCAGCTTTTCTCTTTGTTAATCCACTGGCTTTATCAGCTTACTGACTAGCCAATTTTGTAAATCAATATGTTTTCTTTGCCACATTCACTATATCCTGGATTGGTACCATTTAGCCTGGAATGTTCCTGAGTGCACCATAAAATGAAACTCACTTCCTAAGTAATAACTCTACATTCTCCCCTCCCCACCGAAAACAACCCACAAGAAACACACAAACATGTGGACACGCTGTCCATGCAATAATGTGTTGCACACTTGATACTGGCTTCTGCCCCTGTTGTGGAGGGAGGGGATGTTATGAGGCATCATCACCATGTATTGTTACAAGGATATCAGACTGGATTCAACTTTTCATAATAATTCCATAGAGGGATTTAAGTTTTAATGTGAATGGGTGTTTACAGGAATTAGTTGCAGAATAATGACTTTTCTGCCTGTTAACACTGATATATGGTATAAGCAAGAATTGAATGTCTCTTATCTGCCTTTCATTAAACAAAGACTAATTGATCATGCTTTCCAGTTCATTGGAAGACAGTTGACCAGTTTTACTAAGTGTAGACTGTGTGAACATCTTATTGATACTTTCACTTTGCAGTATTATCTTAAAAAATCATTTCGATTCAAAGTTAAGTCGAAACTTATTGTAAAATGTGTTTGCATGTCCTTGTTATGGTTATATATGTACTGAATCAACTTCCCTGTCTGTACTAACAATATACGACAACATGTTATGGATGTCAACAAGTTCTGTATTGTTTTCACAACATTTCTGGGCTATTCCTTACCCCTTCGTCAGGTTGATGCTAACTAACAGTTAAACAGGATATATGTACTAGTAATTTACATGAAGCCAAGTGATGATTTTAAGAATGTATATACAATTAAAACATAGCAGATGAAAAGAGAATTAAAATATACGAAAGCTGGTGTGGTGGTGTTATTGGACTACCTGGAGAAAGTGACATTTAGCCAAAAACCTGGTTGTAAACATTCTCTACAACAATGCTCCTGTCTTAATTTTGCCACAGCATAGATTGATGTTCATGCTGTTGATCATCTTTTTCAGATGCGACTATTTACTGACTGTCATGATATAACTGGTATATTGATGAGTGCAGCGTTAACCAGCCAACCACAGCATGATCCATCCTGCACGTTTATAGAAGGACATGCGCCTACAAGCATCAAGTCATTCAAATATGTACAAAACCTCAATGCAGAGACCAGGCAGTCTCAATTTTTTCTATCGAAACTGACTCCATTGGGGGTAGAGGATTATTGAATGCATCTCTGTAAATCAGGTATTACACCAGGTGTTCACTTAAGGAATAAAGGTCCTACAAAACACCATCAGTGACAGATGTCACAAATTACACTTCCACAGGGGTGGTGGGGTACCCTAGTGGTTGAAGTGTTTGCTTGCAATGCCAAAGACCTAGGTTTGATTCCACACATGGTATAATGTGTGAAGCCCATTTCTGGTGTCCCCAGCTGTGATATTGCTGGAATATTGCTGGAATATTGCTGAAAGTGGTATAAAATCATTAACACTCCCTGAACTCTTCCACAACTCGTTTGTAGAAAAAACATATATGTCAGTCACTCTGATCCCACTTCAGATGTTACCATACATATAAACCCAGCAGTTTTCAGTCTGACAACTTTAGTATATGATGAACATCACAGGGACTTGTATCGCTTCGAAACAGCGTTCGAAAGACATAGGTGTATAGACCCTACCCTAGTAATTTTATGTAGTACTCCTACCCTAGTACTTTTATATACCGTAGTACTCTTTCCCTAGTACTTTTATATACCCTAGTACTCCTACCCTAGTACTTTTATGTAGTATTCCTACCCTAGTACTTTTATATACCGTAGTACTCCTACCCTAGTACTTTTATATACCGTAGTATTCCTACCCTAGTACTTTTATGTAGTACTCCTAACCTAGTGCTCTTATATAGTACCAGGGTAGGGTCTATACACCTATATGTCTTTTGAACGCCGTTTCTAAGCGATACAAGTCCCTGTGACGAACATCATAAAAACAAAACTGAAGATCATTCTTATATGGTAAAACTTTATTGTCGCAAATAGAGTGATTAAGAAAAATATCCAACACATAAAATAGTGCTCTAACTTCTACACTATACAAGGTTGGTAAAACCTTCAGATATGTGTGTATAACAATAGAATATAATAGGTATGATAATTAGTCTTGCATATCTTGTAGCATCTCACAACTTGGTTCAAACAATGTTGGGGTAAACATGCCCATGTTCCTGTAAACGTCAGGAATTAATAAAGGATTTAAATATACACACTTCAAATAAATGGATTGTTTTATGTTACTTTGTACATACCTAGTGATCTCTATATTATATCTGTCTATGAATTTTTATCTCAGTTTCAGCTGAATTGTAATATATTTACCAACTATATCTTAATGCAACACTTGTTCTGTGCGAAGTTATTTGCCTAAAGACCAAATCTACGTATCTTAATTACATTGTATTAGAATTGTAAGAGTTTTCTTCATTTCCTTTTTCTGACAGGCTATTAAAAGAAACCATCCGTATAAATTTCTTACATAAATATATTAATTCAATGGCTTCAATGGAAATTGTTTCAAAAAAGTTATTGAAAAAATTTGATTTTGTGTCTTTTTTATTACAGATAATCCTCTGTGATATATGGTTGTAAAATGTATAATAATCTCTGAATGTTCACTCACTAACACTGCAATTACAACTGTATAGGTATGTTATGAGCTGCTGTTCATCTTGATGCCTCTGTGCATAGATCCTGAGTGGATATACCCTGGAAAAGCATCCATATGTGAGACGTCTATATCGGTATGTAATAGACAAATCTCTATCACAGAATGCTTATTAATCTGAAAAAGGGCAAGACTGCTGCCTGTAATCATGATGCCCTTTTGCATAAAGCCATGTTCTGGTACAGCACGCATATACCGAAAATCCTTCTCAGGAGGTGGAAAAAAATATAATGAAAAGGGCCAATTTTGGTTGGTTTTTAATAAAAATGTATCATCCCTCATTGTTAGCATAAATGCATGCTCTTGTGGATTTTAACAGGATATGACTCCTCACTAATATCAAGCTATTTAAGGATTCTGTCAAATTTGTTTGACACATTCCTCAAATACCTGAATAGTAATGGCAAGCTTCAGTACAGACAGACGTACACTGCCAGATTCCTATTCAAAATGATTTCATATTGAGTAACATGACATTATAGATTGTGCTAAGGCCAGACCAATTTTATTTCTTGGTTTACAAATTTTTGTCCTCAGAAAACCAAAGGCCAGGAAGGGAAAAAAAATCTCCCCCCTCCCTCCCCACCAAAACATCACGTCACAGTAATATTCCTTTTAAATAGTAACAGTATTTAACCTTTAGGCAATCGATCCAAACAATTTTGTGTAACTTTACATTTTTTTGTCCAATAAAACATTAGAATTCTATTTTTTGAGCATGGAAAATCCATTTTTATTTCATTTTTGTATTCTTGATAAAATATGACCAGTGGCTTCATAAAACAAGAAATAAAATTGGTCTGGCCTAACATGAACTATACAAGAATAACTGAAAAACTCTGAAGTTTCATCTTTCCCCCTCAAGTACACCTTATTCTGAATCTTCATATTTCCACAAAGATTCTATTGAACACGATATGGTAATGAAATGAAAGCTAGTAGACTTCACATACAAGGGCAGTTACAACAGGTTTGATATGTTGGGATTTTGCATTGCAAATACATTTGGCTTTTGTCGTGAGTGAGCAAATGCATCCTTTTGGTGGTAAAGTCAAAAAGACTGAAGTTTGAGTTGTTCACATTAAGAAACACAGTTCTAGTAAACCAAAGATATGACATGTTGGACCTGTGGCTTACGTTTGATGAAAATTGTATTAACAGGATTGATTAAGCAGTCAAAGTGGATAGGGCTTCAGCTAATTCTTAGAAGACATGCAGAGCAATAGAATCAACTTCTACAGCACATTAGTATTCTCTTTAACAGAGCATTGGAATTAACTTTTATGGTGCATTAGAAGAGTCTTTAACAGAACATCAGAACTGCCTCTTACAGTGCAATAGAGTAATCGTTAACATAACATTACAACTGTCTTTTTAGTGCATTAAAATAGCCTTTAACAGAGCATTAAAATTATCTTCTATAGCAAAATCTTGAAATTCCTATGTGCTGAATGTCAGCTTTCCCTGAATATTCTAACTACACCTAACCAGAGTCTGTAAATATCCCAATGCCACTCGAATATATTCATTATTTCTTAAATAAATGCCAGCTATTTACAAAATTACAAAATGCAAACAAAATTGTACAACATACAAAGATATTGGCTTGATATGTCAACAGAAAATATCTGACTAATAAAGATTACAATTGCAACATATCTATAACTTAAACATACACATTCATTTGAAACACAACATGTGATACACATGACTAAAGATCTGACTCACAGTCAGAAGATAACCACTGAAATATGCATATCCGTTACAGCTGATTCACTTCAATTCTAATTCTTAACTATGTTACACACATGACTACTAAATAGTAGCATGGGGATGAATTAAATAGCAAAATAATGACAATTATGATTTTAACACAAATAGTAAAAGCAAATCAATAATGTACACAGCCCATACACCTGAAAAGCAAACAACTCAGTTTTGTTGTATATTTTATAAAGTGAAATATTTCTTTCTTAAACAAATAAAATGCCTGCCCTCTACATAGTTTTGGAAAGTTAACAACACATTTTGTGTAGAGAACTGACTGAAAATATTCTTAATTTTAACATCTTTCCATTAGTATATTCATTGAAACCTTTTTCCCAGTGTTAACTGAAAATCTCAGATGATAGCACTCTACTCCTATTGGTATTTCTTGACAAATTCATAACAAACATATATCTACAAGAAAAAAACGCAATGCTTTCATGCAGGATTTTCATGATAGCTGATGTGAATTGTGAACAACATCATTCTTAGCCTTAAGCAATATAAAAGAAGACAAAATCTGCAATAAAATTTTGCTCTACATAATTTTCCTCATAGGAGTTAATGTCGTTGTTGATGCAAAAATGGCACTCTGAAAGACGTTACTTTATGACGCATTTAATCCAGCAATCACAACTGATTAACTGATGTAAAGTGACCCCTTTCAGTAGTTCTCACAAAACTGACAGACGTAATTAGAGGAGTGTTATAATCCACTGCCAGAAATGGGACATACGGATATCATACTACCAGAAATGGGACATACGGATATCGCACAGCCAGAAATGGGACATATGGATATCGCACTGCCAGAAATCTGACATGCGGATGGATACCACACTACCATAACTGGGACATACGGATATCGCACTACCATAACTGGGACATACGGATATCGCACTGCCAGAAATGGAACATACGGAAATCGCACTGCCAGAAATGGGACATACGGATATCACACTGCCAGAAATGGGACATACATATATCACACTGCCAGATATGGGACATACGGAAATTGCACTGACAGAAATGGGACATACGGAAATTTAACTGTCAGAGTTGCGGGAACTACCATCACTAATTAGGACTGATTGGTCTGCGTGAAAATGAAATTGGGTATCCTTGGCTCATCTAATAATTATGAACACAGTGTGTTTGTCTTTGGGGACTATTTTTTAATTTTGGACAGGACATTGTGTACACAGTTATGAAAACACTTTGTGTTGTATTTGTATGTTTGTTTTTTGTTGTTAATCGCATTACTTTGGTACACTGAGGGAAGGAAATATGACTGGTATAAATACTTGTTGGTCAGTATTTTGGTCACATATAAACATTACAACAGCAGAGAAAGGTGAAATTTTAAATGGAAGGAAAAGGAGGTGGAATTTTGATATACATGCAGGAAGGATAAATACATTGCTCAGTGTTCTGTGTTTAACAGATACTTCATGAATACTTGGATTAATGGCAGCTTGCCCCATGAGAATTTGGAACTAATTAACCTACGAGTGTCAATTAAGCAGTGTGAACAGCATACTGCCAGAAATGGGCCTTATGGAAATCGCACTGCGTTAAATGGGACAATGTGCTAGACCAATTAAAAGGTGTGATAATCTCTATGCCAAAAATGGGACTAAACGCACCTTCCATTGTATTCCCACAAATCTTACAAATTACACCTGAGCAGAAGTAAGGTGTACAACCTTGTATAAAATTGTTGGGGTACATAAAATGAAAATGCATCAAAAAAAAAAAAAAAGGAAAAAAAAGGATAAATAAAGGTTTACTCTGATTATGTGGAATATGGATTATTTGTTCACTTGTATCATATACTCATAAAGTATTTATACAGTAGGACTAATATGCTGATGTGATTAAAATCACCCCATGCAGTTCCATGCATAATTAGGGGTGAAATGATACAGCTAAATATGATATGTATTATAACATAAGTCATGATACGATACAATGCATATCACAATATATTTACGTCAAATTGTGGATACTTGTTAGTCATTATTTCAGAACCGGTGAAAAAAGAAATGGTTCATTAAGAACCATGTTTCATAACACATTTTTCAATATTTGACTAATAAAAACCCTGGAGTGGTCATTATACCTGCTGCATATCATTTATTCAAGCAAGTGTATCACTACACATAGATACAGAAAATGCATACCCTGTACCACAATGCAGTGAATCACTGATGTCATTTCACCTCTATGTATAGTACAGACAGAGATAAACATAATATTATGTTAGATTCATAATGCATTGTTCCTTTCTATCATTCATCACAAGATAACTTTCGCTGTCATAGGTAATATTAATAAACATATATAGATATGTAGTGTTAGGTATGGGTATTATGTTGCATTTTAAAAAGTTATCAGTTCAATGTCATATCCAATGAACTTGGTATGACAGTAAATACAATTCATAAAATTGATGCAATTAATCAGCTGCAGCCAGTTGAAATATATTTCAGACGTTATATAACTAAAATATCAAACTTAATGAGTGGACTTAGTTGCTGTCACAGTAACATGTTGTATTTATGTCAAGACAATTAGTCATTTAGTGGGTTTCAGCATTCTTATTAGTCAAGACTTTCATATGTGTTATTCTTTCCTTCAAATGTACATGTATTTGCATTCATGAAGGTATTATTGTAAAAAACAGTGTGCACACTTCACATATGCAAGGAACGTAAACAGTTTGCAATGCTATTTTTCAAACTAATCTCTCCATACTTAATTTAACTTGAGACTGAGTTGTTTCATTCACAAGTCATGGCAACCATTATCGAGACAATTTAGTCAAACACTGTGTGAGTCCATCTTGTTATTGGTATGTGAATAGATCAATATGGATCTCATCACCAGTCAAGAAGTCAAATCTGCTCATTGGAAGTGAGTCCAGGAACAGTTCCTCCAAATCGGGGAGTTCTCCAATGCATGTCCGGACCATTGATTGGTGGAACATCCGGAACTGACTGCAAGAAGGCAAAGGTGGGACATACAGAGTTTTTCACATGTCAGTGCTGTCTATATTAGGTCAGTGGTGTATATACTACATATTCAATGGTTTCTGCATTATGGCAACAAAAAGTTGGAATATCATGACCAAAGATGTCAGTAATGGTGTCTTCATAACGATAACCTGCATTACATCAATTTTAACCTCCCACTTTGTCAAATCTTCAACAATTCTAAGGTACCAGTATTCTTAAAATATTTAAATAGTGATCATTGCAAACTTATTATGTTTGACTCACCGTTTGTGCACACCCAGTTTGTCTGCCACAAACTTTCGCAGCTTCCCTACAGGCCCTACAACATGGATCTTCTCCTTGAATGCCACTTTCCCACAGAGGATGAAGGTCAAGGTTGGCCTTTCCTCGTATCTTGCACCCAGGTCAATGTCAACTATCTGTGTCAGTTTGCCTGTACAAATAAAACATGTTTATTTGTACATAAATAAAGGTGGTATTGTTATACAGATCCAAATTAGGTTTAGATATAGTCTCACATGGAACTGGTTATCTGTTATAAGGTATGGGTGGTAGGATGAAACAATGACAGCCTAACACAGGATGTGCCAAAATGTATCACACCTATAATGGGTAGGAGGGTGGAGGTTGGAAGACAAATATCTGTTTTTCTTTTTTCGTAGTATCATCCATTTGAAAACTGTCATGAGTTTCTTTTAGTGATGTCAAGATACATGAGTTTTATGAATCGATGCATATCAGGACAGCCATGTCACGATTCAATATGTATCACAATACTTATTTTTGCAGCATTAACACGTAAAATTAGTTACATTTAAACATTACTGTTTCATACTTTATAATTGTCTATAAAAAGATCAACATGTTTGATTTTCAGATTCTAATTTCCCCTCTTTGTGCATGAAAACATATTATTTACAACTACCATAACATAAAACTAAATGTTAATACAATCGTCATAGAAAAAGTATTGATGCATCAATGAATGGATGCATAGTTTCTATTCACTTTAAACTTAATGCTCATCGATTTGATTACACTGGGATTACTCTCACAAAGAAACCATGTGTGTGTGTGTGAGTGAGACAGCATGGTTTAATGCCACATTTAGCAATATTCCAGCAACATTATGGCAGGAGACACCAGAAATGGGCTTCACACATTGTACTTATGTTGGGAATCGAACCACAAAGATACTCCACCATGCAATATTGGTCAGGATTTGGGGGTTGCAGCCTCCCCTTTTTCAAAAGACTGGATCAGCCCATGATAAAGTTAACATGAAGTCATGATCTGATTCTCAGTCAACACCCCCCCAACCCCGACTACAGATAAAAATGACAAAAGTGCACCTCCCCTCTTTTCAAAATGCTGGATTCGCCCATGAAAATATTATAACTTTCAGGTCAGTTTTGATGTCATTATGACTTCTTGATGAACATAATTTATTTATCAAAACTTCCACAAGAAGGCAACACATTCACACTTGATTTAATACCATTTATTACCAAACTGTGATTTGACCTTTCATCCCCACAACTTTGTATTAAAATAACTTACAAACTAAATAAACAACTACTGGCTCTTTGACTGACACATTTTTGACAAATGGTCATCTTTTGGTTTCACATGTACTGTGTGTAAAGGATAAAATTGAAACAGTTCAAAGGTAGCCATATGTTTTAGTTTGAACAACATGAAGATGAAAAAATATATCCAATGCACTGAACAGTCAACAGAATCAACAGATTTAAAGAGGACAATAATCTTTTGTCACTATGAAAGTATCAAGAAATCTCATAAATAGACATGTCATCAGAATGGTGACTCAAGTTGAAAGATAGGTCAACATAATTGGCAAATGACAATATTTCACATTAAATAATTAGTGTGATGAAGGCAGACAATAGTTCATTTTTTTCATGGTTTCTGACTTTCCAATTATTTTCAATAAACAAGAATCTGTCTACATGTGCAGATTTAAGAGTCTGCTAGTCCATCCATCAGTTGTGAGTGAAACATTCTCAGCACAGGAAAGGTCATTCTTGGCCTCAGTTTTAACAGTCTCATAAAACATGGGCAAGGCTGAATCATAGAAATGCTGTCATAAGTTGGGTTGTGTAACGTGGTTCTAAAACTCTCAATATGTTACTAAACTCATCGTTTTGGACAACAATGGATGGCCTCAATTCATTAACAATAGATAAGCAATAGTATCGACAGTGGATGCAACAAACAATGCAACTTCAATCATCATTTCATACACTTATCGATAAAGTACTATCGAGAGGTTCACAATCAATCGATAGTTCAATGCATCGTTACACTCCTAATTTTCACCATGTGTCCCTTCCAGTAGCTCTTACCATGTTTTTTTTCCAGTTCAGCAAATCTTGTTGGCCGATCACTCTCGGCAGTGTTAAGAAAATGTCGCAGGAAGAACCTCTCTGACTTTTCCCTCTCTGTGTTCGTGATATCGCTGCCGTTCAGAAGCTTTATATTCGGTAAGCTGATGAAACAGATTCCCATTTTAAACAAACTTTATGATGTTGTAAAAGACAATGAAACAGGTATTGATTACCAGGAGCCAATACCTACTGTTTACCACATGAAACAGATAAAACCAGGGCAGAACATGACACACTGTGTAAAGCAAACTTTTTGCTCAGAAGTTTAATGTTATCTTGATGATGACAGGATAAAACTATCCACAAGGTAAGAGGTTAGGTTGCAATGACATTGTTTGGGAGAGCTGGCAAAATTCATGCCCTATATTTTGAAACCATTTCCTTTAACCTGTATTATTATTATTCATATCATGACTTGGTCAAACATATGATTGTGATGTTTAAGGTATTTTTCAACTCAGTTGTGTTCAAACTGTGACATACCTAGCTATGTACAACATCCAACGGTCGTCCTGGTCCATCTGTGCTACAAGTGGGATCCCCTGCAATGATACAGATAAACCTGAAGTGTACTTCTCACTATATTTTAGGTCATCTCTTTTCCCAGAATAACCGCATTTGAGGTTTTTGTTTTGTAAGTAAGACACTTTCCCTTACATAAGTAAGGTCTCTTCCCAGGTTTAACATTTTGTATTTATCTTTTCCTAACTGTATATGAACATAAACATTCAAATCATATATACTTAGTGTTTGAAATCAATTGAAAAATATCGGTCAAGTTAAAGTTCAAACATTTTTTTCCCAAGCAAGATTCGAACAGCAACTTTCATATTGTAGACAGACGCTCTACCACATGACCACCAGGCTGACAAAAGATGTTGGTTTGAATTATCTATTTTATAGTTACTGTCATTAATTGATTTTACCTGCGCTTCAGTTATTGTTATGTAGCTTCATTAAATGATCATCTACATTGTAATTATCCATCATTAACTGTATATATGGTCCAAGTCCAAATAACCAGTATATTGATAACCATCTATAAATATAGCATGTTTGTTTGTTCATGCCTCACTCCCATTTCTGGTGTTTCGTGGTACTGCTGGAATATTGCTGAAAGTGGCCTTACTCATTCACTCACACATGCATCACTCAGCAATATTCCAGCTATTTTGGAAAGGTCTGTAAATTCTAGAACCTGGACAATCCAGTTACCGGGATCATTAGCATATTTCTATGCAGTTGTGAAGCAAAGAGGTGCATCAGCCTAGTTAGCAAGTCTGACAGTCAGACTAATTGACAGTCTGGTACCCAACTCACCGTGAGTCTCACTGATGAAAGGGAAGGGAACTGAGACAATGCCTGCAGGTGCTCCCAGTCACTGATGCTAGTCTTGCTCAAACACAATGTGTGCAGGTGCTGGAAAGGTCTTGAGCTGGTTTCGCTAACATCAACCTTTCCTGAATCAGGGGTCTCAGAATTGTCTCCCTTCACTTGATCTGATTTGGCAATGGGTTTTACAGATTTTTCTGGTATGTAACTCGTCTTTGACTGGAAAGTATCTGAAGTACTGGCTTCATTTGTGTTAGGGTTGCATGAATCACATGCTATATAACAAGCCTGATTAAAAAGCTCATCAACAATGCTCCAGCATTTCTCATTGACAGAGTTATCTCCAGACTGACATGCTTCTGACACAATGGCATCAATGATGTCACTGCAGTCTTGCACAGAGGTTATTTTTGGCTTGAGGTCACATGGAAGGTTGTCTTGACAACTGGGATCATAATGAACATCCTGTAAAGGGTTGCCTGAGAGTATGAGGTTTTTGAGATTTTTCAGGTTACGTAGTTTCCATACTTCTGACCAGCTGAAATAAAGCATTCAGAATGTCATATTACATTTTCAACAATATAGGAGACAAAGCAATACAATATGCCAGCATATTCATTTGCAAACATTAACAGAAACACCTTCTTTTAATGACATCTTTGGAAGTTGGTGAATCAGCTAAGAACAACCTATTATCCAATGGATGAACAAGATACTTGCTTGACAACAATACATTTAGAATCTGTGTGAAAACGTCGCATCAGTCTAAGTAAACTTAGTCTCAGTATTATTTCTTAGACTCCTCTACGAACCCTAGTAGGAGGTTGCATCAGGTGACTATTGAAACTGACCAATAAGATCATAGCTTACCAAATCATGAAAGTGGACATTTGCGCATACCCTTTGAGCTTTTCCCTGGAAAAATTTGTACCCAAACGATTCCAAATGCTACTTTCTGTACCACTGCTTCCAGATGATGCACATGGACCATACTATAATACTGTTAACAGTGAGTAAACAGTTGCTGAAAATAGGGTTTTTGTGAATATTCAAGGAAGTCACATTGTGGAAATACTGGCGAATGATAACCATGCCAACAGAAACCCGAAAGTGGATATACTGAATGTCAAATATCTGTGTTTTATGTGGAGTTTTGTTTGTTGAGAAATCAGTGTGAGTGACTGGGGAATTAGCTGTTGTAGTAGCTGTTGTCTGATTGGTTAAATCTGTTTGGCCATCACACATTTGACTGGACGGTCATGGGTAGCTCAAAGTTTACCTGAAGCGACCTCCTACTAGGGTTTGCCAGACTCAGTAGAGGAGTGTAGTAAGTAATACTGAGACTAAGTTTACTTAGACTGAATGAAGCATCTCCCAAATAAAGAAGTTGCTCATCCATAACGTTTGTTCTTATCAGGACAAAAATATACAGCCATCACAAATGTTGGTAATAAAAAGTTGAGGGTAACTGTTAGTTTCCAGATTAAGGATCCAATTTCAGCAGGTTATGTAATCTTTAATGACATTTGGCTATAAGTAGAATTGTAGACTAAATTTCTGTCATATTGTTATTATTTTGGTATCTACTGCTTAAATATTTATATACTGTCACAAATTTTAAATGTACAACCATTTTGCATTTGCTATATGTATTTCTTACTAGCCAACTACTATTTTGTGTTCTGAATATGAAAGGTTGCATGGACTTTCTTTTATCAAATCTGAGAAGACAGTTCCACCTGACACTACAATGACAAGAAATGGATGAAACAATGGATGAATTTACCTCTTGATACCATTATTGTTGAGTCGCAAACATTCCACTTTGGGAAAGTGCTTCCACTCACATTCCAGGTCATCAAAATCTGAAGAAGAAATGATTTATTTAATTCTTTTTCTAACTTAAATAAGGAAGAAAATCGAGATGGTTTGTTTGTCATTCAACATCTAAGCAAAGGTCCTGCCACATGACAGTGATCTGTCAGCGTAACAAGTCTGAACTACACAGTCCATTGAATGTTATCATAAGGATTTGATTTTTTGTTGTTCAGATTTGCACTTGACTGTAATGGATTGAGTGGATTTGGTCAGTCAGCCTTACAAATCAATCCACTGAGCCAACTCACAAAACAAACGTGGGTCTCTGAGGGCCTAAAGTCCTATTCATAATACCCACTGATAGATGGGTCAGCTCCAGTCAACTCCCAATAACCACAATTCACACCTTAACAACATGCATAGGATGACTGGTACATAACCTAACCAGGAATCCTTAAATGTGTTTGGTTTGCCAAAGTTTCATACTAATCAGATTTCATAGAGAGGTACTGTGAAGTACATCCTTAAATATTTTCACAACAACAGCACATACCAAAATCAAATTATACCCACCAGTTCTGCACTGATCTAAACAATTGATACCCAGAGGAAACATTTTACATAGCCTGACATTTTGCAGAATTTCTGTGTCAGTGCACTTAGGAATGGAAACAAATTGACCACTGACTTCCACTTCTCCAAGCCTTCAGTAGTGTATAGAGGCTTCAGGACATACCATTTCCACAGACGTGCAGTTCTCTCAAAGTAGGCAGTCTCTGTCCTAGTGTCTCCACCTCAGGCCAGGTGATGCCTGTCTTGTTCAGCACAAGGTTCTCCACACCTGGTAGTTGCAGTGGCCAATCACGAAGCAGTTCCTGTTTTGAATGAATGAAAGAGCAAAAAAACCTAGAACTCTACAAAGAGAATGTACTTCAAGTCTTGGGTACTTGGGAATGTACTTCAAGACAACAGAGAGCTTGAATGTTGGTGCTTTGCCACATGAAACTGTGACATGAGCAATTTCACAGAGGAATAGTGGTGTGCAAAGCAGAGCAAAGCCTTTCAAATATTGTTGAGTTTCCTTTAAGGATGCTCACTTGTATTTACGTTCTACATGTTACCTTCTACAATACAGATCTACATCCATCCAATGACTGTCACATGTTTGTGTGAAGCACGATGAACGGAGCATGGGCTGTTTAGAATTCTTGTAAGAGTCTCTAGTTCACAGTGGAAACTACAAACAACATCTGACTCAAAACATTCAGATCCACTCAATGTGGTCATTATCACCAAAGAGTTTGCATTTAATTTAGTCATTCTAGAATGAAGATAACATTGTGTTACTTCTTTATTTAGCATATCACTGAATTTGGTAATGACAGTTGTCAAATTATGTGTGGCCTAATTTTATTATTAGGGCCCTAGAAGTTTACGATTTATACAATCACTTTTACCTACAACTATGGAATAAGATCACATCAATCACCTCCAGTATAATTACTGAACAACTTACCTCATCTCTCATGAGTTTGTTGCCACTGAGATTGAGAAACTTGAGCTTGGGGAGTTTTGAAATTATCTGTAGTATTTCTGGCCAGTTGTCAATGTTGTTACAGGCAAGGTCAAGGTCAACAACATTAGGACAGATGGAGGTGAGTCCCTCTTGTGGTACTCCAGCATGGGATATGTTTTGTCTGTCTAACACCTGAAATAAATCACATTATACATTAATGTCAATATTTCACTAACTAGAGCTTAAAATTAAGCACGAAAACAAAGGATTCCTTGTCATAACCCAATTTATGGGGACAACTGTCATACACAGTAGGACTCTTTCATTCAAACACAGTGTGCAAGATCACAGAATTATGGGGTAATAGCTATGAAATATATCACTGGTACTCAAAAAGAAGTTGAATGACACTAGAAATTTTCATGTGACTGTACTGTGTTCATATGTAAATATCAGGTGTTTTATTAGCATTTTTCATGAATACCACACAAATTCAAAACTGATATTTTAACCTGCAACATAATATGATAATACATACATTATTTAACCTGGTTACACATAGAATCTAATTACCAGTATGATGGAATTAACATATATATCTGTTATATATGAAATGCAAATGTGAGTATATCTAATATACAATCTGATGAGTTGTGATAACTATTCACGTGCCATAGGCATGATTAGATTCTCCTAACATGGTATATTACTTTCAGTGACAGTGGGTTCTGAAATTATCCACAATCATACCCAATAAAGCCTATTTCATTGATGCCGTGAAACAGTCAATATTGGTCCCTGAGATTTAGGTCATGTTTTTATTTCTTACTGAACACAGAATGGTTGACCATGTAAGAGACATAAAAACAACACTCCCAATGACAATATGACAAAAGTACATTAGTGGTATATACAAGGCATTGTACTCAAGTGATTTTATTACAGGTCACAATGTAAGAAATTGTAATTCCTTCCAATGAAAACAAATTATGTTTCCACCTAAACCTTGTCCTTATAATCAGTTTGCAACACAATAGGTGAACCCAAGCAATTTGAAATACCTACTTTTCTTACAACATTAGTCTACTTAATATACTACATACACAAATACTAGTATGTAATAGGGCTTGTGGATTAGCTACGATCTCTATAGAGTAGCATTCTCCATCCTGCATGTGTGGTAACCCATGACAAAATGCTGATCATTATTTCTTTCAGTGTTCATCATATAAACAGCACAAAAAGAGTTCAAAGATTCCCAAGATGTTTGTATTTGTAATAATATTATGTATTCTTCTCTTAAGTGGTATTGCAGACCTGGCTTATAATAAAATGAGTTATATATAAAAATGTACATTGTTTGCAGGGTAAAACAAACAAATATGTAGTTTTCTCACTCTGTACCTCCTGCATTATAATATTTCTTCTCTAGTGTCAATCTTCATGGTGTATTTTGTTTTATTTTTGGAAAGGGGTTCTATAGGTTGTTTAAACTAGTTCCTGACGCTTTCAGCTTTGTGAATAGATTCTATTTAAACTAAAAAAAGGACATGTACTTAAACAGGGGGGAATGCAAGGTTTAATTAACAGTTATGGTGTCTGAAAAAGTGTAGGTGATGATCCTTTCTCTGTACCCATCAGTGCTAACAAACACTTTCTTTAAACTTTCCTGATGAGAAAAAGAGATTGGCAAATGGGTAGGAGAATTATGTATTCCAGTTTGCAAAACATATGTTGGGACACTGATGCCTTTGTATTCGTTGAGAGAGACATGGCAAGGGTATAGCTTTATTGTTTACACATGTATTTGTGACAATTGTCCATTTCAGCCCATCTTCAATTATGTCCTCCCACTTTCACAGCAAACACGTCAGAACATAAAATCTTTATAGACTATTTCAATATAGACTTCTGTGTAGAGCACCCCACACTGAAGGAAGGGCAACTCTGTGTCCCACAACATCACTGATCCTTTCCCAGGTATTCAACCAGCTGGTCATCACTGACATATATTTCATCAGCTGGTACTAAACAGCTGTCTCCTTGCACATGTTGTCCCCAGTTGGATGCTGACACAAGTTAACATAAGCAGCAATAACTGCCTTTCAAACGGTTCTTGCTTCACCAGTCATACAGTCAGCAGTGGTCCTATACAGTGTTCATGCTTGAAACTTACACATCAGTGCTTTTGACGCCGGCATTTTGCCAGCATTGTTTGAAACTGGTACAAAGAATAAACATGACCTTATCTAGCCTCTGTGTGTAACAGGATTACACATCAACAACTAGCACAAACTGGAAGCTGTAATATGTTATAAGTTTTGTAACACAAGAGCTAGTGGTGGTCCAATTAATTGAAATAATCAAAGACTGGTCGCTGTGACCAAACAATCATGCAATTGATCGCATTTTCTAAGAATCGAACACAAATGATTTTGGAACTATTGTTACAGTCTTTGAAACACTTCACAATGGAACATACCTTCAAACTTGTCAGAGCCTGAAAACTTGTTTGATTCCTCGAAAACTCACTTCACTAAAAGTCATTACTGAATATTTCTTGAAGACACTAGGAAGTGTATTTACATGACATATTAATCATCACTTCAAAGTATTCACTGGTAATAAAGCAGTCATCAATTGAGAGATTTCAACTAAATCCCAACAGTAACAAGAGCTGGGAGCAAGCATGACAATACAATCAAATGACATATTGTAATTTTTATATAGGCATTCAAATTTCAAAGGGACGATAGTATTTGAGTGAGTGAATGTGTTGACTTTTACGCAGCTTTTAGCAATATTCTAGCAACGTCACGACAGGGGAACACCAGAAATGGGCTTCACACACTGTACCCATGTAGAGAATCGTACCCTGGCCTTTGGCATAACAAACCACTAGGCTACCCTACTGCCCCATATCATTTAAGTGTTATTTTATTGCAGTAACTACAGTTATAGCAAACTTAATTGATCTCTACATTACGATTAATTACATATTTTATAAACTTGTTGTTTGTCATTTGAATTTCAACTGATATGTAAAACATGTGGACCCAACCAAAGAAACAGTTTGTTGTATCTGTCAGATTGTCACAAGTGTGTTGGTTACAAGCATAGTTTACTGCAGTTCAGGTTCTGAACTGTTCCAGTTATCAGTTTTCCATGGGTGACTGACTGTTGTCATTTTCTAAACAATAAACTGATATTATACAGGAGAAAAACAAGTCTTGAGATACACCAATTGCTATTATTTTGCAGTAATTACTTTTTCATAACACCACTAGTCAATAAGGAAATGTGTGCATGGAGGAGCTATAAATAATTCAGCACATCATGATCAACTAGTCAGCAGAAGTCTTCCAAACAAAGCCTTTCTCTTGTTTCATTGATTAATGAGATTATCAACAATCACTTCAATCCACAAATCTCAATTATTCCAGTTCTTTATTAATTTCTTTGTGTTTCAATCTTTGTGATCTTTTCCCCGTAAGTGACAGCAGGAGAAAGCAGGCTTAAAGGTGTGTTTACCTAGATTTATCATAGATTAAATATAACACATTGAAGAACAACTTATCTCATGAAATATGACCTGACAGCACCCACAGCTGATTTTCTACACATGATCTCAACCTTCTGTCAGGTTTAATTTCAATAACATGCTAATTAACAGTGCTTTAAGTGTGTATAAATAAAATAATTTGTTTGAGAGCATTTTTGTTAGGTGCTGTCAGACAGACATAAAATAACTTTAGGGTTGTCCTGTTTATTTCAGTATTTATGTTACCCGCATTGACTTAGTGTCGTTACAAATGTTTGATTTCATGGATGCTAATTACTGTTTCCATGTTTAGAATGTCAAAGGGTGTTTAAACAGTGTTCCCTGAATAAATAAATGGGATCAATGTAGATGGTAGAACCAATGGTTGGTTGTCTGACAGTTGACCAAATTACCCTTGATTGCACAAGCTCTCGTGATAGAACAACATGCAATCATTAACCAACAGTACTGACACACGGAATAGCAATTAAATCCCTACGTACCTCCCTAAACAGCTTGCTCCCACAAATCAATACCTTAATAGACTCAGTAACAGCCCAAATACCTGGAAAGTCACGTGGAGATTGAATTCACACACCAGTTATGCTGGTGTTCTAGCACATCATTATTTATTCATCTCATCAATTTCATAGCATTGTAACTCTACATCTTGGAACTAGCTGTACTCTTGAGACAGGTCAAAACTATAATAATGCATAATGGCTAATATTTTCAATTTGTTGTGCAAAATAATGCTGAGTCATAAAGTCCAAGAGATGAATTTTTAGTAACATTTACATATATTGTATACTAAAGTGATACATAATGGAATGGATATTAGAGCACATTTTGTTCACAACACTATACATGAAATTTTCATGTTCATGCATGAAGCATTCATATTTATAACATGATAATGACCCAATTGACTTCCTAATTGATATTAATCAGTTATCATATGAAAATAATTTAATATGAGTATTGTTGATAAGCATTCATCTTCAGAAACCAACTGAAATAAAACATTCAATGAGGCAGACTTTCGATCCACATTGCATTTGATTTGATAGCACATTATGGGCACAAAAAGACGACTTTTCTACAGCCAGGAAATAACCCACAAGTGTTATTGGTGGCAAACATATACAGCCTTTATCTGTATTTGATGACATGACAGCAACAAGTTTATGTTGGCTGATGATGTTTACGTACATTCATAAATACAGAAAAATCTACTTACGACATTTCTTAAATGTGCGAGTTCAGCGTCTGTTCCATTGTTGCGTGGTTTACCCGTGATCACAATGTGCACGAACTCATAATTATCATCGTTCATATTTACACAGTATTTCTCTCTAAGGGCATCCAAGAATGACCTTTTTCTGACCAACCGTTTGCGGCTGACATTTCTTGAGTTGTTGTTATTCTGCTCCATGCTCTCAGCAATTACCTGAGTCTCAGGTATGTGGTCCATTTTAAGTTTGAAACACCTGAGCTAAAGCGTATATATAGTAAATGTCATCACAATGTTGACGCCACGCCAACTTGTTTTTGTTTTGGTAGTCGTGATGTCCTCCTCGTATTTTATGTTAATGTTGTTTTTTTAGAGACCTTATACAGGACATGATAGCACACTTGACATGTTAGGTATCTGTTATATATTCATTAGGCCAATAGTCTTTGTCAATTTTAACGTATATGTTTTGATAATTAAACGTTTTGCTATCAAATATATTGTTGAACATCAAGTTAGTTCTAAAAATATCGACCAATCGAAAAAATAGCTTTGCGAATCTGCTTGTCACGCACTTCCTTTCTGACGTCATTGCCGGGTTGCAAGAGGGAGAGAGAAAGATGGCAGATTTTGACAATTTCGAGGGTGCTAATACCGCAGAGGAAGATCCTGCAGCGGAATTTCTAGCGAGAGAGCAGACAGAACTTGCAGGGCTGGAAGATGATAACTTCGGAGGAGATGCAGGGCAGCAAGCGGGAGGTATACAACGAAAGGGTTATTTTCTTAACCGAGACCACCCATATTTTCTCCACGCCCCCAGTTTGGGCTTCGTTGTTCAAAGTCGATATTATATTATGAATTGTTCGTGATCATTCATTTGACGATACGGTTTCTATACTCTAGGGTCTACAATTTCTTTTTTGAGGTATGATTGTTTCATTGTTGATGACTAATGTGTATCTGTTTCGTACATTTAATATTTGGGAGTCTTTATGGTAATTATCATCTGAGAGCATGGTCATATTTTCATGTGGTAAAGGGATCTTCACATTAGTTCATCAGGGACCATGTAGTTTCACATATTGTCAGTGTTAGGGTAAGTTACCCCAGCTCTTAGCCAGTGAATCCCTATCCCATTACGGTCATAATTTTTAGTAAAGTTCCCTGTTTGGATAAATGCTCCTTTCTGAACCCTATGGTAGAGCACCACTAGCAACATGAGGGGAAAATTTCCGCCTGCAACCCCAGTTTTATTTTATTGGGCCCCTTTTATCGTTCTATGGTAAATAACAAATGTTTATTTATAAAAAAAAATCCTGAACACTAACCACTACCCTAACCCTAAACAACATCCATACCCTAACCCTAAAACCTTGAAATGATCCTAATATTGGATACATTTCAAGCTGGGGCTACGGGCGGAACTTGTACCTACATGAGTACCCTTAACTGTTGTAATGGGTTAGACATTGAGAAAAGCCTCTTCACTGAAAATGACCCATGAAGGTCCAGGGTAGAATAGGCCTTCAAAGCCCATGCTTGGCTTAAAAGGCAACTATACTTGTCATAAGACGCGACTAATGGGATCAGGTAGTCGGGCTCGCTTACTTGGTTCATACATGCAATCGGTTCCCAGTTGCTCAGACCGATGTTCATGACGTTGATCACTGAACTGTCTGGACCAGACTCAACTGTTTACAGACCACTGCAATATAATTGGAATAATGCTAGTATAAAATAGTGCAGAATAAAACTGAACTCACTAGCTCCCTCAATCACTTTTCTGTTTTGCTTCCTGTTAGTTTCAACTCATGTTATTGTTCCAGGTGACTTTGATGCTTTTGGCAGTCAAGCCACAGAGCCAGCAGCTCAGGTATTATTAAAGATTTGTTTCAATGCCCATTTTTAATTATTTTTGTGATTTAAAGAAAGGAGGTAAAAACTTAAACTAAAGAAAGATGAACATAAGTAATGTTATAATAATAGAGGGTGTAAACCCTCTTGGTATTCTGTGCAAGAATTGCACCCCTGCATTCTGTGCATGTCAAAGGGGTACCTTGAATTTCGAGCTCAGACACACTTATGTCTTTGATTGAGTGTCTTTCAACCTCATCGGCATGGATTCTTTCTCACAATGTTGATCTTGTGAAGAGTCAAGTGCATATTTTCAGGCTAACATGACATAGCTGATTACTGACTTGAATGAAAACCATGTCTGTTGTTTGTCTGATGCAGCAAGTAAAGTCAATTTCTGTATTGAGTAACTGTAAACATTTCAAATTATCATGGTATGGTATTCATAATATCATGAAAGTACATTGACCATGAAGCATGGTGCACCGACATGTAAAACTGTTGTACTGGATATTGTACTGTGTGCTGCATGTTGCATCATGGGAGAAACATTGTATCTGCATGGTTATGATTGTTGTGAAATATGCCATGCTTCACTTTGTTATTTGTCATGCTATAGGAAGAAGAAGATGATGATGATGATGTAGATGAGTTTGCAGTGAGTTGGTTTAGTTTTAAACTGTAGTATGTTTCCTGTAGTTTCTGTCCTGTAGTTTGACATATATGGACGACTTATGGGATGTTCTAACTGTGTTTGTTTTGTACGCAAAGCATGTACTGCTGATGTGTGATTTGGGGGAAGGATTACAAACACATTACTGATGTGATGGACAGACTGCAAACTCATGGTACTGATTAGTGTTGAGTTTCTGACTTGCAAAACACATATGATTACTTTTTAGAGCATCAGTACAAACGTATAAATACAAATTTACATGGTGCATATCCAGGGCATGTATCTGAGGTTGTTATAGGAGTGATGAATGCCTAGTGTTATTCATAATATGCAGTGGTATTGATTTGGGCCTTATGTGTTTCCTTTTTTCTCTAACATTTCTTTTTGTCTTTTGACCATACACATGATACAGACAAATTTTACATACTCACAGCTTGTTAGAGCAGAATCCTAGTCTTGCTTCCAGTGTCCGATAATATATGAGCTGCTCTGTCCTTGTGGGAAAAGGTTAGCACTAATAGCACCATAGTGATATTTTCTAACTCTTGAGACATACAACATTGTGCAGAGACATCACCATCATCCAATGAACCCTTATCACCAAGGTATCAGAAATACAGACACAATAGATGTAAGACACGAACTGGTTGTTTCAGAATGATCTGTTTGGTGGTGGTCTAGGTGGTGGGTTTGACATGGTAGGGGGAGACAACTCCTCAGGAGGCGGACTCCTTGATATGGGGTCAGTACAGCCTTCTGGGGGACTGCTGGATATGGATGCGGCACCTCCATTGGTCATTGAACAGTCAGCCCCTGAACAATCAGTACCAACCGTGAGCAGTTTGTATGACATCCCTGCCACCTCAATCCCCATTTTTCATTGCATTAAATACTAATCACTAAACAGGTATTTCATTTGTTGAACAGTTGGCACTCTTCTGTCCCAGTGTTGCTTAGAAGATTGTACTTTTGTCAGTATTTTGAATGAAATCTTCAAACTAATGTAGAATATTTTGGAAGGTTTAAGATCAAGAAGGATTTTAGTGGATGTGTTGAAGGAAGGCAGCATGCATGCCTTAAGCACATTGTTATTGTTTAACTGAAATTGTTGACATACATATGACCAAGCCTGATTGCAAGACTGTTAGCTTTGGGAGACTGGTTATAGCCCAGACTAATGACAGCTTTGTCAAACTAATACGTGAGGGTTTGCTCCTTATCTTTGTTTTAGAGAAACATGCAAACACCCCCCCAATAATGTTCACATTAGCACTTTATGGTGGAGTGCATATGGAAACACCACTCATCAATCCTCCATCCTTTTCCTCTACAGTGCAAACACACCATGGTAATTTTGCCCTAAAGTTCAGTGAGCTCAAGATGGTTTTAGGTTTACTCATGTCATCATTCACATTGGGTATTTTATACCCTTTGTTTTCTTCTTTTAGGTGAAATTACAATTGGAGGACATTTTGTTGAAGTCAAGTCTGCTTAAACTGCTGCTTTCAATGGATGATTCTCTATTTTGGAAGTCATATTTAAAGTCATTTTGTCTCTAAATAAAGATGAGAATGCGAGTTTAAAGCATGCATTGGATAATTACAAAGAGACACAAATTGTTGTCATGCTATTCTATTTTTCATTTTTTGTTAAGAGGTATTTATACATAAACCATGTGAAAGATATTCAGTAGTGGTGATTTGTTTAACATGTTTTGCATAGAGTATCTGGAGCCCAGAACTATATGAAAGCCTCCATTTATTGTCAACACTTCATGATAAAAGGAAGTAGTATTTACAAGATCTTGAAGTATTGATGCTAATTCTGCCTTGGAACATGGCATTGAAGAATTATAATCAAAGCCTGCTTTCGTTTTAAAGAGATATATCCTCTACAAACCAAAGGGCAAGATAGCTTTGATTGGATCTATTGTTTGGAAAGTCCCTAAGTAGTTCCATGAGCAGTGGGGTAGCCAAGTGGTTAAGGTGTTTTCTAACCAAGTCCAAAACCCAGGGTTGGTTCCCACATGGGTGATATGTCTGCTGTTACTTTGCTGGGATATTGCTAAAATCATCGTAAAGTCATACTCAGTCACCCTAAATTGTTCCAAGTGTGCATGTTAGCATCTCCATAGATATAGTCAATGTTATCCCCATTATGCTGTCAGTACTCTGCCAGGTGTGTTTGTGCATTGCTTGCACTGCGAACAGATTGCTATTGGCCAAGGTTCGAGGTCATGTAATTGTGATGACTATGGCTCAACAAAAGTACCCCACCTAACACATCAACAGCCTTGGAAATTTGTTATTTGCAAAGATCAGACTGATGTGAGCATTAGTTCACATGTACTGAATGTTTGTTACTAGTATAGCTTGTAGAAAGTTAAAAACATATACTAATATAACACTTTTTGACAGTTTTAGTCAATTCAAGTTTGTGACAAAACTGAATCATTGACAACTAGTTCAGAATCATAGCCTTATGTACTGCTAGTCAGTGACAACAACCATCTGGTATTTTTTCTTGTACACAATGCCTTTAGTATAGTCAAACAAACGAGTTAGTGTGAATTTCAAAGGCTGATCTATGTGTAAACACTTCCACCATATCCATGCTGCTTTACTTGTTTATGTTCTGTGCTGTTTGTTCCTCACTTTGTTGCAAGCTCGTTGTGGGCAATGTGTGCCTATGTTTAGCTTTTCATTAGTCCTATGTGTCATGGCGTAACAACTTTACATAATGTGTTGTATTACCTCTTCTACAGTATGGTGTGCACAGAATAGTTCAATGAGAAGTGTTATTAACTTACTTCTTGTAAAATTATATCTTGCCTTCCATTGATAGCTGTCAACTTATTAAAGGATGTTGGCCTTGAGGAACTGGAAGGTCATAGCGGCAGTACAGCACTGAACTGTATTGATATTCCAAGCATGTTAAAAATTGAACCACGGTTAATGAGAAATGGGCTTCAGGCACAGCATGAGCACAGTGCTGTAGTGCTTCTTTCAGAAGACAGTTTCTTCAGAGCTTGAAAGTAATTCTAAGGTGTTATTACTGTTAAGGATGGTTGTATTGTTGCCTTTGCCACACTTAGACTAATGAATAATTGTTTGCTGTTGTTGATTTTACAGACCAATGGTCCGACGGATGCATATTCTGCCATATCACAGGTAGACAGTGAGAGAGCTGAACCTGAACAGATCAAAATTTGGAGAGAAGAACAGAAAAATAGATTAGAGAAAAAAGGTGCATCTTTGATTGGATGGTTTTTTTTTTCAGTTTTGTTAGGTACAGAGATCGGACAATGAGCTGATGATAAGTAGATGCATAGGATATAGCTACATGCCTTTCTGGAATAGGAAAATCACTTTACGAAATACTTCATAACCTATATTTATTTGAGTTCACAGTTGAAAATGTGATATTTGACTTCTTGAGACATGGTTGTGGGTAGCCTAGTAGTTAAAACTTTGGCCAAGTTCTATTTCCAACATGTACAAGGAAGCCCATTTTCAATCTCCCTTGCTGTGATTTTGCCGAAATATAATAAAAATATTACAAAGACAGTTGCCTGTATTATACAAAGGCTGCTGAAGGTGAAATTCTTTCTATGTGTCTGTATGCAGATGTAGTGTTGTAGTGAAAGTAACTCCTCCATGTTGCCTTTCAGATAAGGAAGAGGAGCAGAAGAAGGCGGAATGGCATGAGGTTGCCAGGAAGGAACTGGAGGACTGGTACAAGCATCATGCCGAACAGCTGGAGAAGGCCAAGGAGAACAATAGGTAAGGTAGAAGAGATGCACACACTTGCAAGTCACCATTCACGTCCATGTGTGTTATGCTTTTTAAATTTTCTCATTGAAATTTCCATTTTGGCAGGGGTTGGGAAGGAGAACTTTGACAATGGGCCATTTTCCGGATTATTAGCCATTTTCTGAATTTAGAATGGGCCACTGCCCTTGTGTCAAAAGTAAACTTCAAAATTTTAATGGGTCATTTTTCATTCTAATGTGCAAAATGGCCCATGGCCCCTGCCTTTCCCAATCCCTGTTTTAGCAGTAGCAAACACGAGTGAAGAAAACTCATTTGTTATTAATTTCTTCTTCTTAGCTTTGATTTGATCAAAGATAGCTTGTAAGTTTCACATAAATGAAGATCAGGATAATAACACTGCTTACAGCTTCACTGAAAGACTATCATTGATTATTACCTACGACAGTGAACATATCAGGGTTCATATTTTTCGTATGATGTCCTAGGGCAATATATCAATTTGTCATCGTGATGTGACATTATAACAATGCTATGTTGTCACGATTCTTCTGTGACATTTCATTTTACATGCCGTGATGGTTCGTAGCCACCCTGTATTTGAAATTAGATTTGGGTTCATTTTCCTCAATTTGAGGAAATAAACAGAATACAGTTTAAGTAAACTTATCCTCAGTACTTTTCGTTACACTCCACCACTGAGTCTAACAAAACCTTATGGGAGGTCAGGTAACCTTTGAGATTGACCAATCAGAACACAGCTTACCAAATCGGGAAAGTGGACATTCACACATACCTTTCGAACCTTTTATCTCGAAAAGGTTTGTACCCGAACGATTCCGAATGGTATTTAGCTTATGCTTGCTTCCGGGTAATGCACACGGCTTACATACAACCATGACAACGGTGAGTAAACAGTCGCTGAAAATGGTGTTTTTGGCATTATTCAAGGATGTCATCTTGCAGAAATATCAGCTGATTGTAAACATGTCAACAGAAACCCCAAAG
The DNA here is from genome assembly GCF_037392515.1 of Haliotis asinina. Taxonomy (NCBI): domain Eukaryota; kingdom Metazoa; phylum Mollusca; class Gastropoda; order Lepetellida; family Haliotidae; genus Haliotis; species Haliotis asinina. The sequence continues at coordinate 32,572,756 of NC_090282.1, read as the reverse complement.
CGTATATACTGCAGGTCAAATAATTGTGTTACATGCATATTTTTGTTTGTGAAGAGATCTGTGTCAGTGACCTGAATATTTTGAAAGTCCCTCTGATCCCCAAATAATAGCTGTTGTCTGATTGGTCAAATCTATTTAACCGTCTCGCGTTTCATTGGACGGTCATTGGTCGCTCAAAGGTTATCTGATGCGACCTTCTACTAGGTTTTTGTGAGTGGTGGAGACAAAATACACTGAGACTAAGTTTACTTAGACTGAAGCAGAATATTATATTCATGCCAATAACATATTATGTTTACGACACTCGTGCCTAAATATCGGTATATCCCTCCCTCGCTCTTGCTTGGGAAATACAGTCCTCCCTCGCCATAATGCGGGTCTTGGGGTCCTCGGATGACCCCTTGCGTTATTAGACATCCGCATTATAGTACCTATTACATACTGTGGAACAAAGGCTGAGTAAGATCGTATATTCCAAGGACATAACAAAAGTGCTATTTCGTGAATTGTGTCCAGTCAAAAATATATCGATTCGTTGAAGGTGAAGATAAACAAACTTTGAAAATGAAAATATATATGTACGGGAAACTTGCAATCAAAAAGCACTAGACATGATAACTTGATTGTTGTACTAGTTACCCTACCTGTTATCAAAGACATATATTCACGTGAATATACATCTTTGCTGTTATTTAACTAAGCCAGAAATAGCTATCAGCTCTCCATAGATGTTTGGGTCCAATGTACTGGTGATTCAGGTAAAAACGATCTGATAATATTACATCCAAAAACTTCTATTCCATTATCAGAATATTTTACATATTAAGCTGTTGTTGTAACAGATTATTTTACATTGCTATCTGGCTAGTATATAATGCGAGTTTTCTGCAAACATTTAACATAACAATGAACACAGGCCATTACCTGTCTTGATACAATTTATGTAGTAGACAGTTTGACCGCTGATTTCCGGCGATACTAAAACAAAATTTTGCCCATTTAATTGTTGAAACTGACTTCAATGAGACAATAACGCGGGTCTCAGAGTCCATTTATTACGAGACTAATCTGTTGGTGACTGCTAAGAATAATGTGAAATTGGTGCTATCGGGGTAGCAAGAGCGAGGGAGGGATATACCGATATTTAGGCACGAGTGTCGTAAACGTGGTATGTTATTGGCATGAATATAATATTCTGTTTCAGTCTAAGTAAGGTCGCGTCTTGTACCCAGATGTGTTCGTGCGAAACAGCACAGATCTTCCAGGAAACAATTTCTACCAGAACGGCCGTGTTCAGGCAAATGTTCTTGCTGAAATTTTCATTACGCGATAAACACTGTCAATTGCCATCCGCACTGAATTTCACTAGTTTACGTAATTTATAAGAGCGCAACAGTGGATTTGTTGATGAGCTATTTTCAATTTCGTGAAGGGGTGTGATTGCAGTACAACCTTTTTATGGGAGCCACAGATTACCCCGTGGTTTAACCAATATCGCGAAGCGCGTTATTGTGAGGAATGACTGTACCATCATTTAGGCACTCATGTCAGAAAACCTAGTATGACATGGGCACTCATAATATCCTCTATGTATTGTATAGTGCCGTAGAGAATATGAAGAAGACCTGACTGTTTTGTTGCTTTGTTGATTATCATTATTGCCTGTGACCCGTGAAGGTCCAGGGGTAGAATAGGCCTTCAGCAACCCATGCTTGTCGTAAGAGGAGACTAACGGGATCGGGTGGTCAGACTCGCTGACTTGGTTGACTCATGTCATCGGTTCCCAATTACGCAGATCGATGCTCATGTTGTTGATCACTGGATTGTCTGGTCCAGACTTGATTATTTACAGACCGCCGCCATATAGCTGGAATATTGCTGAGTGCGGTGTAAAACTCAACTCATTCACTCACTCATTATTGCCTGTACCATAGATTCCTTTCAGTCAATTCAATGCATATGAAAATGCCCATTCTATCTAAGATGCCTCATGCCATAGTATCAGTTTAAATGCAACTAGTCTGTTGTATATTTCAGAATAATGATTTATGTTAAGTATATATCCCTTGAGAAAACTGTTCATCCTACTCATCAACTGTATTACCTGATATATAATTAAGAAGCATGTTCACTCACACATTCCCTATATTCAGAGCTGCAGAGACTGCCTTCATTAAGGAACGTGATGAGAGCATCCCTGGAGCTCAGTGGGAGAAGATATGTCGGTTGTGTGAGTTCAACCCCAAGAATGTGAAGTCCACAAAAGATGTGTCCAGAATGCGCTCCATGTTGCTGCAGCTGAAGCAGACACCTCTTGTCCGCTAGATGTTCATCATATTTATACTAGAATATCAGATTGTCTCTTGTAGAAAGGAATAGGGAAGGACTAGAGTCATATTTTGTTTGTTTATTTCCAAAAATCAAGTCAGGAACTCTAACATACATTCTTTCCTACACTTTAGAGTTGGACACACCTGAAAATGTTTCACAGAAATTCTGTGGACATTGTTATCTTTGTTCTTAATTGTAAGTACTTTGTTAAGAATGGTTGCAGGAACCGAGACACACCCTTGCCCTCTTCTCAGAGATAGTCAGGATTCTAGGTGTTCAGACAACCATGTATGCTGACCAACATGTCATCCTTGCTATACATCCAAAGGTGCCCATATATTTGTGTTTCATAGTTTGTTGTAATGTATACTCTGATCATGTCACTCATCGTAGGCAGGAACAAAAACCATACTGTTCCGAACAGGTGTCTACTTACTCATCTTTATTTATGATATTTGACTTCTATCAGGAATTGTGTTTGTATCAGGAAAATAGTTATTGAACACCTTTGAAATAGTTAAGGAAACATTGGGCATCTGCACCGATTGTAAAAATCAAACATGTTTGTTGTAGATATATACTGTTGTGGTTAGTCAAGAAAATACATTGAAAGACCAAGCATGAATCATGCAGCAAATGAAACAGAGAGAATTTGCTGGTCAAGGAGTGAGTGTATGTCATTAGTCACATTTCTCAGTTGCTATGGTTACTGTCAATTTTAGATTGTAGAGTGCAATTATTTGTTGGGGATTTTAGAGTGAGAAATTTGTGTCTGTGAATGACTGCATTCCAGGTGTATATTTATTTGACATGTCTACAAATAAACATCATCAGTTATATCGGGTCGTGTGTTTGTTATTGCTAATGATTTGGATGGCACGGGAATAAGAAAATACTTTCAGCCTCTAAGCATTGGTCGCTGAACACAGTTCTAACCAGTTCTCAACACCTGGAGCATATTGTTAGAAGAAATGAGAGTTGCTTATTTCTTGTCATAGCATATTTCCGTGAGCGTTTACTTGTCATGCTGAAGATGGGGGGTTCAATTCCTACATACGTACAATGTGTGAAGCCCATTTCTTGTGTACCCCTGCCATGATATTGCTGGAATTCCTGAGAGTGACATAAAAACATTTCGTCCCCCACTCATACCATTTCCCAGCAAGCCCACTTCAAGATTCCAATGTCAAAAGGGTTGGAGACAAACAGTTCCTATTTTGCTAGGACATCTTTCATTTTTTGTAAAGATCCATAGAGATGTTAAAACAAGGATCATCTGCAGATGGCAAATACCCAACTTTTCCCCAAAAGTTGACAACCAGATATGACAGACAGATTGAAAGTTGTTGCTAAGGAAACAGAAAAAGACACATCTGAAAGTCTTCATCTAGAGAAAGGCACCAGTTGACAACCTGGTCGATTGTGCGCAACGCAATACAAGTTTTAATGGTAAGGGAACTAAGATATACAAGTTTACTGAGAGTGTTGTGATACTAATGATGACAAGTACGTCTAGCAGACTGTTAAAGGACTCCGTGAAATGGGCTCATTGAAATCATATGATTGCAATGATATGTCGGGAAGCTGCCCTTCCAAGTGAATCACAAGGTAAGCTTCATATTGAGTTTGTTGTTTTTAACTTTATGTATGTCTTCCACAGTAAAGTACATTACCGTAAATTATGTAAATTTGTAGGCGGATGTTTTAATGTTACTTTTTCGTTAGGGAGCTAATAGGGATATATGTAAATTTTGAAATCATTGATAACGACCTATTTATTTATTGTCACTCTGATTAAAAAATCAAGTATAGAGTCCAGAGCTCTAGATAAGGCGCGTATTTGCGTACTTTACTCAATAAAAGTTACATTTACTCAATTACAAATACGGGAGTACCAAAACTCATAAGAATCACGTAAAAGCCAACAGGTCTATAATACCTTGCGTACTTTACTCAATGAACTAAACTGGCTAGGGTATGACAACGTTAGCAAATATTAAGTGATGATTATATATACATCTACTATTGTGGACGTAGTCACTCTCCTTTCTGTAGTAGTCACATGGCTTCCTAGTTGAGTGTTGAAAATGGCTTCCAACTATTTAGCAATACAAGAATTACTAAAGCCTTAGGCCTATTGAGAAGCATCTGTGTTTATGTACTTAACAGTGTAATATTACCAAATAAGGATAAGAAACTCAAATGTAAAAGTACTCGATTCTTTAAACTAGTGGGAGTACACAAAATGCAATTACTTTATACATAAACAGACTTGGGAGTAAATACCCAATTGCTTGAAAACTTATCTGGAGCCCTGCATAGAAATATCAGTATCCCTAACGTATTTTGTCAGGTTTATCTGCCTTGTTGCTAATAATAGCATCGTGATGACTAAGCATTCGGGAAAATAATGTTTAGGGACTGAGACAGAATACATATCAAATTGACTGATCAGTTAAACTGGTGTAATTATTTCCATTGACCCAGTGTCATCACCTGTGGCCCCCGGCGTTGTGACCCACGTGTGAGATACGTATCATCGTCTGTCACTCACCCTGTATCACCATATCCAGGTGTCAGCTGCATGTATCAATTACATTGTTGAACTCTGATACGGAAGTACATGCAGCTATGTAATATTCTAGCTCAAGTTGGGATTTAATTACAATCAATACATCTGCTTAGATATTTTGTATTGTATATTTATTATTGACTTATATTAAAGTATCATGTACGGTTATTTTAGTAAGGGGAGAGGAATGCGCAGAACAGAGGCGGAGTGAAAAATACAAATAAACGTTATCACATAGAAACATTTTGCGCTCTTAGCCACAATTAAGTTACTTATGTTGTTAATTTTGTTGAATTTATACCTCTCACCAAATGGTATTTTAGTCCGTTTTAAACTCCAAAAAACAAGCTCAACACGACGAATTTATATAAATAGTAATTCCAATTTTGCGAAACTCTTGCGTTATACAATTAAGTGGTGAGTTAAGCTTTATGCTGCACCCTGCAGTACTCCAACTATATTGTGGCGGTCTGTAAATAGTCTGGACCAGACAATTCAGTGATCAACAGCATGATAGGAAAAATAACATATACAGATCGCTGTAATAATATTTTACAGAGGTCAAGGTACCAGTTTTCATAATTTTCATAGTACGGATGTCAACCAAACAGCCATCAGGAAGTGAAAACGTGTTATTCCCAGAGCAACTGACGTGTTTAAACCCATATCACAGCAGAACATGCGTCAACATGCCTTTGCCATTTTGTTTACAATAAAGTACATTTTGTTTACAATAAAGTACATTTTGTTTGCAATAAAGTAACAATAAAGTATAAGAACAAAAGCAGCGTTAGCATTTGTAGTAGTAAAACAAAGACATACAGTAGTATTATTCATGTGTTTCATTATCAGAACTAAATAGGTTACCCCTTTCTTTGTCATCGTTATACCGTGTTATATCAGGATGCGTTTATACCACGACATCGTTATACCGTGTTATATATTTGGGCGTTTATACCGCGACAGTTCAGTCTGAAGTTGACATCGTTAATAAGTATAGATTTTGTGCATGTGTAACAATTTCCTGATCGTTTTTATGTTTAAATATCATTTTCAAAGGCATAATCAATAGTTTAATTCTGAGTTGATGTTAATTGGTAACATTCATTCGTAAGAGTTTATACATATACCAATTATAGTTTCATTCAAGCTTTGTACCAACACCTGGGTAGCAATCGATCGATTCTAGAATTATCAGGTCTGTTTTTCCTTTTGTGTCCAAGGGGATCTGTTTGGGTGAAAATTTCTAAGTATTGTACAAATGTGTTTTCTAAGTATTGTACAAAATATGCCGTTTCCCAATCCCAGTCTGTGAATAAACACCTGGCCCTGAGTCATTTCTTGGATCGATTCTAGAATATTTATTATTACGGCTGTTTTCCTTTTGTGTCTTATGGAATCTGTTTGGATGAAAATTGGTTAGTCCCAAGCATTACTGCTTTCTGTGTATTAAACAAATGATAAACAACTTAATGATTAAATGCAATCTGTGACAAACTGAAAACAGAGTGACGAAGACATGGAGCGATATCTACATTCAACTTTGAAATATTGAATATATGGCTGTGTGTGCGTTAGTGTGTACTTTAAGTTTTAGACAACACACAGTTTCTATTGCATGGAATGTGAAACCTAAATCACGAAAATAAACACGCAAAGCCTTATGTTCATCTTTGTAAGTATATCGCTGAAGGGTGTCAAATCTCTTTTCTTTTAATCTGTGCATAGACATTAGAGCAATCTCTTGTCTGCATGGGCGCACATCCCAGCGGCGTAAATGTTATCTGATGAACCAGCTCCATGACTGCAACTTAAGAGACACGTACATTACGCCCAGTGAGAAATGTACTGGATACTGTAATGGACATTCTCGGAAATACGATAATAACAATATATGAACGTGTTCGAGTATTACATCCATGGGCAAAGTTCATGCAAATACTTATACAATAACTCCTGTGGTATCATCCTCATAATATTATATGACATGGAATGGGGTTGCAGTGACTTTGAGCGCGGCTAGTATAACCACAGGATTTGATACCGTCATACGTGTCACAACCATGGTGACCAGAAACTCCAGTGTACCGTATGTGAGCAACAAAACATAAAACCCCGTCGGGGCAGACGGACGCACAGTGGGTAGCTTAGTGGTAAAAGCGTTCGCTCGTCACACCTAAGACCCAGGTTCGATTCTCCACATGGGTACAATGTGAGAAGTCCATTTCTGGTACCCGCCGTGATATCGCTTGAATATTGCTAACAGAGGCGTAAAACCATACTCACTCCCTCGTCGGACTGGCAGTTTCCGGTTCGATGTGTTTACTATAAATATCGTAATAAATCGTTATCCATTCTGCTCATCAAGTGCTCATTATGCCCTGCTCCTCCAAGAAGCATGGACGTCATTGTATGTCTTGTAAAGGAGTGTCACCGGGTTCTTCAGACTTCGGCTGCACAGTATTGCCAGTATACAAAGTATACGTGTTAACTGCACTTCGCTTTACAGTATATTTGCCAATATACACGCTTACTTCAATGAGGAGGAATTTCCTTTGCAATCATGATTTTATCAAACGATTCGAAAATTTCATCGCATCGCCGTATTCTGTTAACTTGTTTTTAATGAATGCATGAATAAATATAAGCATTAAAAAAAAATCGATCTAGTCCTTGAATATTGCTGAAATCAACTTTCGGACGCACAGGCCAAATATAAATTACTACGCAACTGCACACGTCTCTCTATTTCAAAGTTTAACAAAGCGGATTTTTACATGTTTGAATAATTTATAACTTGGTGAGAAAGATGATTTAGAGTAAGCAAGAAATTTATATTTCGTTTCGTATCAGTGCATATTTGTTATAACTATACAACATTATTTGTTTTTTTGATGAAGTAATTACCATGATTAATACGGTAAATGGATTCAAACAATGACATTATCGAGCGAATAGTGTGATGGGGAGAGTTGCTTCCCTTGGAGGAAAGTACCGGCTTATATTTGACACGTACTGCAGCTGTTGACCAATCAGAAAACTCCACGACCGGTATTGGCGAGCCCAGTCAACGTGGGTCGTTTCCACGCAAAATACATACAATCGTATTGATTTGTTCATTCAATCTCGCAAAACCAGTTGGTGATAGACGTGCACAACATGTTAGGTAAGTGATTTATAACCTAATGCACCTAACGATAATTCAAGATTTTCCCAACTGTGTGGTTTCTGTAGACATGATGGCAGTGCCAACAGTGGCACCAATAGGTGTTATTATTGTCTGTCCCCAGTTTTCGTGAGTTACATGTCTGAAACGTGTTTTCAAATGATACTGTCCTAATACTATTAATCAGTAAGTAGCTGGTATGAATAAACATTTTCGTAAAGTTGAACCCAGCGATGTTGGTCAATGCAACCGACTGGCTATTGGTTATTTTGATGAAACTTGGACATTTATTGGCCTCATCAGCAGACAACATCTGTCTAATTTCAACATTTGTCCATCAGATTTACAATTTTGGGACAAGTTGTCAAACTCTACATGGCAAATCAAAATATTTAAATGCAACTCAAAAGTATGTGAAAAAAATTAATTCTCTCACTTGGTTGGTAAATTTGTCATGTAATGACTGACTATCTTGAGTTAAAAGGGACGAATCAGGTGTGCTCGTCAACTTCTTATGTGTAGTATAAGTGTATGATGACATGATAACTTGATAATTAGATCTTTTCTAACACATGTATTGCTTTACCTAATTCTATACAGTAAGCATTGCACCAATATATTCAACTGTGTTTGGTTCATTCAAAAAGACTATTTTCAGCTGTTTTGAATTACTCATTGTATATTATGCAGTTATGTCAATAGTTCGGATTATTTTTTAAATCTTTCTGCAATAGTGTCTGATGTAGACATTACAGTTTCAGTTCGAGCATGATTCAGTTCTCTCATCAGACGACTGAACACAAGAGTGTGCAGAATAATTAGCTTTGGTGTGTTAATCACAACCTATATTACAGTACAAGTGCCTCTTCTGTTTGTGTTGTTGCAGAACATGCTTCTGATCAGAGTTGGGCATAACTGCCATACTGTATCTATAACCAGTCCATTTAAGACACTTTGTTTGTGGTTCATCAGTTTCTGTCACGTTTACACAAACTTACTTTAGAATAAGTAAGTTGTTGTTCACAAACCTGAGAAAGGTGTGGTTTCATGAAATGCCTACTCCCTTGCTGTAATCACTCAAGCAGAAACCTTTATAGAGGAGTAGTGCTAGGTGAGCTGATTGAGCTTTGGAATGTGCGTTGTTATTTGCATATAGGTGCTTCAGAGCTTCAAATAGTCAACATGTATTGCATTAATGCATTCCTGATGATGAAAAACCAAGGTAGAGATTAAAAATTTATCAAAAAGTTATTCTATAGCTATAACAATAACAAACACAGTGTGTCACGAAAGTAATTCAAGAGCTGAAGAGTTAACATGCTGTTAACACAGTCAGATATTCTAAACAGTAATTATTTGTAATTATTAGTAATCCAATAATTCACTGCTGATGGAAAGTGACATTAACAGAATTTGTTTTAGCACATAAGGCTTAAGGCATAAGCTGAAATTGTGAGGCATATGGCCCTAATACATCATCCATCAACACTACTGTATCCAGATAACCACATCAAACATATAACTTACAAAAGTATTCGGTTGTTTTTATTGGCAAACACGCTATATGTTTAAATACACTGATTTTGATGGCCATAGGCTGGAAGTGCAATTCAAAATCAAGGTGAATAAGCTACATATGCAACTGACTCTTCTATGTAGGTTTATTGTCTTTCACAGCAATATTCTAACTATATTGTGGTGGTCTGTAAATACTCAAATCTGGTCCAGACAATGAAGTGGTCAACAGCATGAACATTGATCTAGATAGGAGGCAATGATGTGTCTCAACCATGTCTGTGAGCCTGACCACCTGATCTCACTAGTCGCCTCTTATGACAAGCATGGGTTGCGGAAAACAAATTCTAATCCAGATCTTCCTGGGTCGATTCTTCCATGCCAAATACTGATGATGATTGATAGTAATCTCCAACAATGGTTACAGGTTGTCAATATTCAGACTTACCCAGAAATTTACCAAAGTATTATGTGTCTAAGACCAGCATCACTTCAGACTGTCTTCTAATGTGCCTCTATATGTTATTTAGGTTGTGTTTTACTTCTAATACAACTCCCATATTAACTGTATTTGGTGTACATGTTACTTTAGAATGGGATAATGTTTGTGAATTTAACCTAACATTACAAAGAGACGCCAACATTGGAAATGCAACTTTACCAACAATTGCTGTTGATCAAATCCTATTGCTTTGTAGTGGTAAAATGTACATGTAGTTCACTGATGATGGGATCAGTCTTTCTTAGTGTCACTTAGCTAAACTGAAGTTGATTTTTCAGATTGATTATTGTGTAAATGTATGTCCTGGATCAACCATTTCCTGAATATGACTGTGATGTTTACAGGTAGTCATGCTATATATGTTTTCTGTAGCTGACATTGATTTTTCAGATTGATTATTGTGTAAATGTATGTCCTGGATCAACCATTTCCTGAATATGACTGTGATGTTTACAGGTAGTCATGCTATATATGTTTTCTGTAGCTGACATTGATTTTTCAGATTGATTATTGTGTAAATGTATGTCCTGGATCAACCATTTCCTGAATATGACTGTGATGTTTACAGGTAGTCATGCTATATATGTTTTCTGTAGCTGACATTGATTTTTCAGATTGATTATTGTGTAAATGTATGTCCTGGATCAACCATTTCCTGAATATGACTGTGATGTTTACAGGTAGTCATGCTATATATGTTTTCTGTAGCTGACATCGTGCTGTGCCTCAGGCAGTTTTTATTGTAGTTGTTGCTTTGATACGTATCCTTGCAATCATGAAGTGTTTTGTTTGTCTTGTAGGTTGGTCATTGTATGCAGTGTCGCTACTGGCGACAGTGTCCTGCCTGTACTCCCCATCAGATGATGTCGTCCAGGTGACTGCTTCCAGTTTCGACAAAGAGGTGAAAAACTATGATGGAATTGTCCTTGTGGAATTTTATGCTCCTTGGTGAGTGACTTTTCAGAGTCAGAAACAAGATCATAACCATGTTAATCCAAATCAAAATGCATCAGACTAGCGGAAACTTTTCACTTGCATCAGTTTACATTTCAGTCATGTCACTGGTTGAATATGTGAGAAGGATCAGAATTAACTAATGTAAACTGTTTTGAGAAACAAACTGACTGAAACTTAACAAGTTTTTGTCCACTAGCTGTATGTTTTAGTTCATGGAACTAGTTATTATGAACTATAATTAACATGTTCAGTGGGTCATTTCATTGATACTGCGCAGTGTTATTGTTTGGACAGCTAGGTTTGTTAACATGTTTGTTACTTATTTGTAGGTGTGGACATTGTCGCAACTTAGCTCCAGAGTGGAAGAAGGCTGCAAAGGCCCTCAAGGTGAGTGTCCTTGATATGACTTTTAATGCTAGGTGAGTGTATCCAATTAGGCATAGTAAAATTATGTATTAAAGTTGATTTTATGTCAGACAAATAATGGTAAAAATAAGGAAATATTCAGATTGATGTCTAGTGTCTGAGGTCTATTAAACTTATTTGGATGTCATTGAAAGCTATATCCATTAAAAGTGGAAGTCTTTTGAATACATTTTTTAGTAGCTTTCCTGAGGGCTGATAGTATTACTGAGAGAAATACATTGTTCATCTTTAGGGAAGTGTGGTGTAAAGTAGTGCCTTTAAGAGCTATAGTCACTGAAAGTATTTTTTAATCGAGATGACCGTAGAGAAGCCAGCACTTGGACTAACGGTATATATATATTGTCTTTGTTATAGGGGGTTGTGAAAGTGGCTGCTGTTGATGCTGATGAACACAAGAGTCTCGGAGGTCAATATGGCATTCGTGGCTTCCCAACAATCAAAATCTTTGGTGCCAACAAGAACAGTCCCTCTGACTATAATGGTAAGTACAGAGGCAAAATGACTCTGAAGTGAAAAGTTGGTATGATTTGTGAAACATCTGTTGCGACAGACTTGAATGAATTTGTTGATTTGCCTTGTGTTTGTCAGGTGGTCGTGATGCCCAGAGTATCGTTAATGAAGGTTTGAGTCAGCTGAAAAGTTTTGTGAATGCCCGTCTCAGTGGCAAGTCTGGTGGTGGCAGTGGCAGTGGCGGCAGTGGTGGCAAGGTTAGATATGATATTTTATGTGTCATATTGCAGACAGATTTGTGGTTGGTACCTTATTCCTATTTTATGTGTCATATTTCAGACAGATTTGTGGTTGGTACTTCAGTCCTAGTTCTTTTGATTGTACTTTTCTGAACAAGATGTTGTAATGAGACACTGAATGATACTTTGGATGGGGCAGTGAGGGATCTATTTTGTACCCTGCCAATGATTGACTACTTAACCAGTCATGACCATCTTGTATCTCCATGTTGATTGTCTGCATTAAGGTTTTGAAAGCCATTAATTAATGTCTTGTATGTTCAATGGACAGACTGAAATTCCATGAATACAGTTTATTTATGAATGTTTTATATTGCATTATCACTGTTAAATATAATCTTGACAGATGGCTGTCATAGCATCTTGCAATGTACAACACTGACAGTATTGTAATATTTGACACAAGCAGTAGGTAGTAATGGACAGTGCTGATGGTAGACTGTAATGGACAACACTAATACAGACAGTAATGGACAGAACTGACAGTAGCTGGCAATGGACTCCACTGACAGTAGACAGTAATGGACAGAACTGACAGTAGACAGTAATTTACAGCACTGACAGTAGACTGTAATGAACAGCACTGACATAGACTGTAATGGACAGCCTTGACAGTAGACCGTAATGGACAGCACTGACAGAAGACCATAATGGACAGTACTGACAGTAGACTGTAATGGACAGAACTGACAGTAGACGGTAATGGACAGTACTGACATAGACTGTAATGGACAGAGCTGACTGTAGACTGTAATGGATAGTACTAAAGCAGACGGTCATGGACAGCGCTGACAGTAGATGGTAATGGACAGATTTTACGATAGATGATCATGGACAGCACAGTATGTTACAGTACTAAAACTACTTGTCATCTCCATCTAGCCCGGAAACCCCGATGATGTGATTGAGCTGACAGACAGTAATTTCGAGGAGATGGTGCTGAAGAGTGACGATATGTGGCTGGTGGAATTCTTTGCTCCCTGGTGTGGACATTGCAAGAACCTTGCCCCTCACTGGGCTCAAGCTGCCACCGCTCTCAAGGGCAAGGTCAAGTTGGGAGCTCTTGATGCAACTGTTCACACTGTCATGGCAAACAGATACGGAGTAAGTGATTTTGTTATAACTTTTTAGACACTGATACCTGCACTTGTTTATAATTGCTTTGTCATGGTTTAAGCTCTTGTTGCTGACCAGGGCCTAGATTTTTGAAGCTCTCTTAGTGCAAAGATAGCTGTATATGCCATGCACTAACATTAGCTTACGACTTTCTAAGCACTAAGAGCTTCAAAAATCTAGGCCCTGGTCTGTACAATGAAAGCATTGTCATCTTCTTTCTGTATTCTGTTAAATGTCAAGATCATAAACACTGTGTAAACTTCCATGTAAATTCTGTATCCAGATTTCTGTCTCTGTTGGGGGTTTTCATCCAGAAGGGTTTAATATTACTGGTGACAAAGCTCTACAAGTCAGACTTGAGTGACATTTGTATGATAGTGGTTTTGTCCTCTTCTGGTGTCCCTTACCATGGCAACACTGGAATCCAGCTACAAATAACATGTCCTCGTTTTATAAGTCTATAAAACCTCTGGTATATGAAGAACCCACCTTAGAGATAACTAATGGAAATTAACTTTGACAGATTCAAGGCTTCCCAACCATCAAGATGTTCCCAAGTGGTAAGAAGGATGGTGCAGAAGAGTATGATGGTGGTCGCACAGCATCAGACATTATCGCCTGGGCAACAGAAAAAGCTGCAGCCAATGTCCCTCCTCCTGAAGTGGTTCAGGTAAGAGGAGGTGCTCAAGCACTAAACAGTCATTGAATACTGGTGGAATACACTTTTGTACTCCCAGATTCAGCTGATCCTCAGTCGAGGTTTTACAAGACAGTCAGACTTAGATATGATGGGTAGCTGGATAACGTGGGTATCATATGATTCTTATCCTGATACATTACCAGTACTTTTAATTCATCTCCCTGTCTGTCTGAAAGTCTTTCATAAGGCTAATAGATAGGCATGGGATAATATGTTTTGTTTGTGAGTACCTTGTTGTCATAGAGATATTTTAGAAGGGAGCATAATTTCTCTAATAGTTGAATTAAAGGATGATTTATGTCTTTTCAAACTTTTTCGGACTATTCCTTGACACCTACCAATCTGCTGTTCAGGTGACGAATGCACAGGTGTTGAAGGACAATTGTGAGAACCATCAGCTGTGCATCATTGCTGTCCTTCCTCACATTCTTGACTGTCAGTCGAAGTGCCGCAATGATTACATCTCCATTCTCACACGACTCGGCGAAAAGTACAAGAGAAATCAATGGGGGTAAGTACACATATGATGGACCCAATCAGAGACAGATGGAGCAGAAAGTCTATGGAGTCAGTCGACAGTGTTTGAGTGGGGTTTCCTTGTTACACTGCAACATTGTATCCTGGTGGGCTAGCAATATACTATAATTAGTAGGTTAATTCAAGAGGCCACTGCAAATTGAACACAAAACATATATATTTAAATTTGCAAAATATGTACCTGATATGCTCTACTTGATGTAAGGCTTAGAACTTAGAATCAACTACAGTGAGATATTAAAGGTGACCAATCTGCCTCTTAATGTTAATGTTTTAAGTTAGTACATGTTAAGTTTTCTGTTCTGGACAATAGTTGAAAATCTTATTATGACATTGTGTAAGTACCATGATAAACAATATTTCCATTATTTCAAGTGAGTTATCAGTTAGCATCTGATTGTTCCCCCAGATGGGTGTGGGCCGAGGCAGGTGCTCAGACAGCCATGGAAGAAGCTTTGGGAATTGGTGGCTTTGGATACCCAGTAAGTTGAATGTTTTTGGCATTGCATATGCATTAGAACTACTAGAACAGAATGTTACGGAAATCCTTTTTGGGATGGAAAAGGATTGGTGATGGTGCTTGCATGAGTGGGTGATATTGAAGCAGTTACCAAACTGAAGTAGTCAGTCTTGGTGTTAACCAGGGCTGGATTTGGAAGCTCTCTTAACACTAAGATAGTTGTAAGTGCCATACATTAACATGAACTTACAACTATCTTAGCGCAAAGATAGGCCCGATCATTGATGTTAATATCCTTAAAAATTTCGAGTCAGGTTCTGTTAATTCCATACACGATCCCATTGTTGATATACAATAATTTACAATTTGAGTTTATGTTGTCTTCAGTTTTAAGGCAGGCAAAATTTACAGTGATTGGATGATGCACCAACAAGCCATGTGTCAAACAATGACTCAGTCCAGACTGATGGATTTCATGTAACTGGAAAAGTAAAACAACATATGAAATAATTTTCTGTTAACAGGCATTGGCTGCTGCTAACAGCCGCAAGATGAAGTACTCCCTGCTAAAGGGACCATTCAGTGAACAGGGAATAAATGAGTTCCTCAGGTGAGATTATTTTGTCATCAAATGAAGAACATCCTTAAGAGAGTCACATCCTTGAGACTGTCTGTGATGCCTATCTCTTGCCATGTCCTTGAGACAACTCATGGGCTCTGTTCTATCAGTGCAAACAATTTTTCTTTCATACTGACTCTAATCTGGGTCATGATAGCATGTACTTTCCATAGTGTAACTTATGACATCTTTTTGAAACCTGTCACTTGTACTGTCTTCAGGGAGCTTTCATATGGCCGTGGATCCACAGCCCCGATCAAGAATGCCAAGCTGCCTGCTATTGTAGATTCAGAACCCTGGGATGGAAAAGATGGAGAGGTAAAATCACACTTTATGTACTCTCCTAAAATAAAATAGAATATTGAGACTTGTCCCTCAAACAGATTTGTTACTTGTATGTGACAAAACCATCTTACATCTGTTATGACTTCTCAATATTTGAGGGACCCGTGAAGGTCCCGGGGTAAAATAGGCCTTCAGCAACCCATGCTTGCCATAAAAGGCGACTGTGCTTGTCGTAAGAGGCGACTAACGGGATCGGGTGGTCAGACTCGCTGACTTGGTTGACGCATGTCATCGGTTCCCAGTTGCGCAGATTGATGCTCATGTTGTTGATCACTGGATTGTGTGGTCCAGACTCGATTATTTACAGACCGCCGCCATATAGCTGTAATATTGCTGAGTGCGGCGTAAAACTAAACTCACTCACTCACTCACTCAATATTTGAGGAATTAGCATTATATTTCTCCGATTTAGGCCAAATCCTGTTTTTTATTATAATCCCTTTACAAAAACACGCTAACTCACACGTTAGTATGTTTTTAAAATCTAATGTTACTGTATTGTTAAAGGTGTTGAATTGCTTTCGTTACAGCTCCCAGTCGAAGATGATATAGATCTGAGCGATGTAGAACTAGACGATTTGGACAAGGATGAATTGTGATGTGTCGGTCAAGGGAAACAATCAGTGTGGGATATGAAAGTGTAACATGCAGCTGCAGCCAACACTCCAAGCTACAGGGAAAATCCATGATTCTGCTCACGATTCAATTAACTTTGCATTCAACTGACATGAGAAAATTATGAACAGAGAAAACAGTTTTGTGGAAATACATAAATTTGACAACTGTAAATATTTGAATGAATTATTAATTTAATGACCTTTGTTGCTTTCGTGATATGAAAGGAGGTTCTATGCAGCTAAACTGAAGCCTGATACATAAGGCTGTTTGGATGACGTGTGTGAAGAAATATATCGAATGTTTGAGAATGCTAGAATATGTGTGAAACTGTGTGCCCATTTCAGTTTGCTGATTACTGAAGCATCACCTACCAACTGTGTGAACAGTTTCATGAATATTTCAGTTGTTCATTGTGAAATGAATCTATTCAGCTTTTAATTCTTCGGTGCAATTTGTAAAGCTGTTGAATTGCCAGGTTATACATTTGTTATTTCTTGATTTTGTTTTTGAATCTGATTTTAGATCAATGACAGCACAGATTACTTATTTCATGCACAGATGAAGGTACTTAAGATTGGTAAAACTTGATGTTCAACACCGTGACTACATTTCTTGTAACATTGTGTGCGAACAATATGGTACTATTGTTTCAAAAAGGTTACGATGTCCAGAATTTACAGTTCAGTTCCTCAGAAGTCTGATGGTTATGTGAATGAACTGGTATTGAGAATGTCACTCAACATAGTTTGATGTTCAGCTGTACAAAATTTGGTTTGTTCTCCGTGGGTTTATATGTTTCAAAACACTTTTTGCACGAAAACATGTACACTCTTACTGTGACAACGAAATTGAGTGGACAGTTTTCTCTTTTGAGACACAGAAAAGTGTCATCAGATTTCAGGTCTATCTTTCTGTTAATAAAAGCCAGTCTCATCCTTCATTTATTCTGCATAACTTAGCTGAGAATTAGAACTGGTTAAGGTCTCATAAATCCATTATCTGTTCATAAGTAGTCAATGTACACTATCTTCAAGACTGAACATTTGAATAATTATAACAGATTTGCATCTATTTTGTTCATGTACATGTTTCATCAATAATAAACCTATTTATAACAACAGCTGGTTAGTTTCATGTATTACACCTTGAAAAGAGAAACATTGACTGATCAGTGCTAGTAAAACTCTTAAGGCACCGACAGGTCAGTTTTGTTTAGTATGAGATTCTGTGATGGAATTTTGGCTGTGGTGTCATAACACATGTGCACCATCAGGCAATAGTTTGTAATGATATCAATTGTCTGGACACAATTGATTACATACTTACTGCCAGACTGTTAATTTGAAAAGGTGGTGAGGGGACATTACGCTACATAGTGCATGAGGCAGTGAGGTTAGTTATACTTTGTAATATTCCAGCTATATGGCGTCAAGAGAAACATTATGGCCATTATGTTCTCAATTGCTGACATATTGTTGCCAACTAAGGAAAGAGGCAACTTCAAATCCTTGATGAGAGTCTACACATTGACTAGTCATGGGCGAGTGTTGGGTGTCTGCTGCTTTCAGCAGTGTTCTGGTTATATGGCAGCATGTCAGATTAATGTGAGTGGAAACATAGCAAGGAAGGCAGGCCTTAGATGTTTGCCATTTTGGTGAAACCCAGAAGCATGTTACTGTGCTCCCAAATCTAAACACATTATCACTGTGAACCAGGATTTCGAACCCACAACCACAGATTTCATCTTTATCCAAGGCACAGTGAACTGTGACACCTTGCACAACTGGGCACCTGTACTCAATACACTGTCTAAATATCAGCATAAGTAAATTTTTCATTACATCATCTTCAGTGAGTGGATCAAGTATTTCACAGCATGATCGCTTACTTTGAGTGGAGAACCCAATTACTACAGAGGCATGTTCACTGCAAATGCCCGTGCTGTTTCCTTGTGTGATCATTAGAATCGACCCCTAATGGACGTGCTCTTGGTTACTTTAAACCATTTGTGACCAACTTGAGTTATTCTGGGACAAGGCAAACAGATTCTTGTCTCCTTGTTGGAGGTTATGGAAAGGGGTGAATGTTACCATCTTGGTTCTCTTGGTGAGGTAGCTGTGGGGATGGTTTGCATGGGCCTAGGCATTTAGGATCGAGTGCTTATAAACTGTCATGGTTTTGAACATGCCTCAGGTCTGACATTTACCACATTGCTGACACTAACATCAGGCTAAGGTGCAGAAAATTCTCGAAACATAATTGCAGTGAACCGGGATTCAAGCCTTTTATCGGACAGGTCCAACATTTACTACAGAGAGACTAAAGGCAGCTTGTCTTGAAGAATAACAACTCATGCTTGGTATAAATAACTTTGTTTGATGAATGATAATATGAATGAACGTCACAATATTGTATCACAAAAGTTGGAATATCCTACACATTACATCTAAACACCAGGACACATACTGCAATTAAAATTAAGTGCTGTCATAACACTTCATGCATGATGTCAATTCTACATAGTATTTCAATGCTGATTATACATCAGTGACTAGATGCTTTGTGTAAGACTTCACCAAACACAAATCTGACATATAGGTGTCCGGAGCCATTCAGTCCATCATAAAGGAAGATTATGACGACAATCAAACAGACGTAATTGGCTCTTTGACAAATCTTAGTTTATACAACTGAACTTTCCCTAAAACAGTGCATTGAACATGGAAGCAAATGCCATTCTCTTTCAGTCGTATGATTTCAAATTAGAAGATGGAAGAAACATTTTTACCATCTGCTATATAATATAAAGTGAGGAGACTGATGACATCTGGTATGAAGTTAACAGTTTTAGATGTACATGACCCCATATATGATGATTTTGGCTGGTTTAAGTGTTGTGGTACTTTTAACACAAACTGATGACCTAACAGAAAGAATATATTCCATCAAATTTGTGATGTGGAGACAAGAACATTCCACATCAAACTTCGTGATTTTGTAACACATGTAGCCAGCACTTCACTTTGGAACTGACAAATTAAATATCCTCTGAAGAATAATGGCTATTATAATAGAAAGAAGCAGTGGTGTACATTGATTTATATAACATTAGTAAACGAACTTAAGCATTGGCATCTTGCAGCATGAACTAGATGATTATAAAAAAAATAAACAATTTTATTATTGTGTCATATATCATGTTTCTGATGAAGCACATTTGGTTTTGATTAGAAAAGGATACAGTCATATTCAAATACAGAAATGGTTTCTCAAGAAGCACACCTGGGTACTGTATTGTAATAACATTTCGTCAGGAATTGGTGAGGTCTTGGTTATTTATTGAAATCATATCACATATACGTAAAAATAACTGAGGATTACATGACATTATAAAAAGTGTGGTGCATAACCTTTGAATTGAGTGTGCATATGGAGTGACATCTTATGATTAGCGAAAAAACTCAAAATTTTCAGCACATATGTCTGAAACATGAACCAACACACTGACACACCCGAGATGGTAATGGCCTACCCCATTCCCCTAAAGAAACTCATCAGCTGAAGTAATACCATAACATCTTCTCAACTAATGCACACAGTAATAATTTCCTGGGATCAATTTGGACCTAACACACCAGCCACTATTGTAAAAATCAGCTTCCCATGTCAAACATATAATTGAAATTAACACAAGCATTACAGTCTATGATATCAGTCCTTGTTTAAAATACAACATACACCATGAAAATATCACGATGATATAACCAAGTTAGCATCTCTGGTTGAGGGTAACCTTACAATACAAATGAGTGAGTGAGTGAGTGAGTTTAGTTTTACGCCACACTCAGCAATATTACAGTTATATGGCGGCGGTCTGTAAATAATCGAGTCTGGACCACACAATCCAGTGATCAACAACATGAGCATCAATTTGCGCAATTGGGAACCGATGACATGTGTCAACCAAGTCAGCGAGTCTGACCACCCGATCCCGTTAGTCGCCTCTTACGACAAGCTGAGTCGCCTTTTATGGCAATCATGGGTTGCTGAAGGCCTACAATACAAATGAACCACATCTATAACACATATACTAACTGGATTCAAACTGCTATAGGACTAAGGATATCGCCTCCCGAGCTTTCATCACTGCAAACACTTTCACGTCATAGGTTTTTCTCTCATGTGAGTAACCAGCATGTTTCATGTAGTTCTGAGTTGTCATCAGTAACTGACACTTTATTCCACTTTTGTGTCACATCATAACTAGCATTGTCTATAACAATATTTTCTAATTATTAAGTATTTTAAGTAATATAAATGAACTTAGACATAACTGACACAAAATGTCCCTGGTACCAGAGTTAAGACTGTTGGCACCTAAGATGCCATTTTATGCTTTAGACATTTCTTAAAACAGAACTGCATAAACACATTTATGCTTTGGGAAAAGGTGAGTTTCAGCTTAGATTTAAGATTAAGTAGATTTAAGTGTTTTTCATTAAAAAAAGCAAGTCCTTGATCCTTGCTGATTTTCTCAGTTGAAAGAGTAAGAATATGATGATGGGATGATCTTGACTTGTTCTTTCTGAGAAGAAATAGAAGGGACATAACTCTGTAAAAAAAATGTTCTTTCTTGCAGTTTTCAAAAACATTTGGAATTTTGAAAGGCAAATGGGTCGATATATCCCCAATTCCATGTTGTTGAAGGAGGCAAAGAAAAAAGTAACATCATGTCATTGCGATTACCTCAGGTAACAACATTTGCATGAAGTAACAAAATTTCAGTATTCGTATTATGTTACCAATGTTGAATTTAACAAATGTGATAATACAGAATTGCATGTTAGTCTCAAAACAGTTTGTGTACCATCTTTCACCAACACCAATGTTTACTGGGTTATGGTGCTGATTCTATTGATTCAGCACTGATTCTCAAAATGTAACTACACACATTTCTTAAGCACAGGGGAATCAATAAGGTGTTTTTGTTCTGATATTAAAACAAAAGAATTTCATTTAAACAGAAAAAACCCCAGATAACATGCTGATCATTATGACACTTCATTACGTGTGGGCTTTCTGTGCAGCCATTTCTAAAAGTCTTCTATCGAGAAATGAAAAAGAAAATTCCTGAAAAAAAACTGATCTTTTGTACAAGGTCAGTCAGTGCTATGTAATTTTTCACACTGTCTTGAAAGCTCAACTAATAAGATTGAAAATACACATTAGGTTTCCATTACAATCACTTTGAGACAATGGTAATACCATGATTAGTTTTTACTATGCTTATACAGACAATTACATGTAAGGGGGTGGGGTAGCCTAGTGTAGTCTAGTGGTTAAAGCGTTCGCCCATCATGCCGGAGATACAGGTTCAATTCCTCACATGACAATGTGTGATGCCCATGTCTGGAGTCCCAGGCCATGATTTTGCTGGAATATCGCTAAAAGCGGCTTAAAACCAAATTCACTCACACACAATTACACAAACTATTAAAAAAATACAGTAACAATATCATAGCAAATCTGGGCTACTTTGACATGTATGTCTTTACGGAAAGACTTAACACTGCTGCTAAAAAGAAATTTCTGACTGATTTACTAATGTTTGTGTAGGCAAAAAACATTTTCCCTGAATAGGGTTCTGAGGTTCTCTAAGAAACGCAGCTCAAAGAATTATACTCACCAAACTTCCATCCTAGCCGTGTTAAACACTGCCACTATTACACAAATCCACATCTTCTGTTGTTATGTCACAATTTTTCTACAGGTTTGTTTAACAGTAGCCTTCGTGACAAAATAGGCCTGACAAAAGCTGATTCCCCTGTAGATACCCTCATGACACGAGAATTAGTCTAGGAGACGTTAGTGTTAATATATGCTACCACGTAGGGGCAAAATGGTATGCTCTTATCATGGTACAGTACATAATGTGATACAATTTGATTCAGTCCATTTCTGTATATGAGAACTTATTTAAGGTAAATAACAGCTGTCTAGCAAAGAAATGCATCCATTTTGACAAAATGATTTGAGTTCTGGACATTTTAGAAAAGGTTTTGAAAGGTCAATAGAATGGCAAAAACATCAAATGTTTGGATTGCACTGCGGTATACCAAACTAAAGGGAAAATTCTGTGGTATGCCATTTTTCCCTACTGTGACGTAATCCTTACATGCTGTATTTACAAAAGCTAGTCAATATCACTGCATGCATTCATATACCACCGTTACTGTGTCAATAAAGCACATCATCATCCTTCACTGCCAACAATGTACATTAATATGCAATTTGTCCATTCTGATTATTCCATAACATGATGAGCTTCTGGGTCATTTATAACCATAATCTAAAATATTAATCACACACTAAATTCTCACTCCTTGATTAATCCTCGGCCCAGTTTCACAAAGATATCGAATTGCTATGACTGCCTTACCTCCTACAGTGTAACAGACTGAAGACAGTCGCAGCACTATGATAGCTTTGTGGAATGGGATTCTGATTATTAACAGCAGTTAAATAGTGTCTGTATTGGATCGTTTTATGCAATCTGTCACAAATAACCCAACATACTGAAACGAATGTTGGTCTCATGTGAATTACCCTAATTTAGCAATCAGAGAAATTGAAAGTAACTTCTCCCTTCAACTGAACCCAGATTACTGAAAACCTGAACAGAAACATCATGAGGAAAATATACATCAAATATTACTGCTGGTTAAGAAAATTGATTTTGAAATCCTTATCTTCAAAACCAGTTCGCTTATCTCTCAATGATATTTAGTTATCACATGAGACAACACAATAATTTTACAGAATCAACACAATAAATTAATATCTAAATTTCCCAGTTTCAGTCCAACTCTACATGAATATATCACTGTCTGCACAGAACAATCCCTTAGTAAGTCCAGCTGCACAGAGATGGGAACCGGTATATCACAATCTGCATCTGTCACAGCCATTCTCTAAATATTGTCTTCCTCCCCTGCTTGGACAACTACTGTGCTGGCAAGGACATCATAGGCAGCACGACTGTACTTGAAGAAAAATACTGTGAGGCATGCTGGGAAGAAGAAGGCTATCGTAAAGTTCTTGATGACTGATCGCACAAGGGCACTGGAACAAAAACAAGACATCTTGATATCAATCACATCTTTCCCACTGCAGCATTGTAGGTATGTCAAGTATGTTTCATGTGTTTTCCTAGGATCAGGGAATACAAACAGTAGACGTAACACGTATTTGCAGCAATATGATGATAACGGGCCATACAGTACTTAAGCAACATTGTCAAGAGAGTTCAACTGCATGAACGAATCTTTTGAGCAGATTGTTGGTAGGCTGTGGCATACACTACAGGACAGATACACCCTTTATACTTCCCATCTGAGAACTCACTGGTGCCCTTATATACAGTTATGTAAGAGTGAATGAGTGAGTTTAGTTTTATGCCACATTAAGCAATATCCCAACAAAATCACTGCAGGGGACACCAGAAGTGGGTTTCACATGCTGTACCCATGTCGGGAATTGAACCTTGGTCCTAGGTTTCAAACACAAGGCTACCCCACCACCCCCAGTCAGGTAACTGATGATATGTTGAAGTTTTCTAACTCTGAAATACCTTGGAAGCCCAGCCAAACAATGTACAGCATGTGAGGTTGCTAAGATGACTAAAATGAACAGAAAAATCCTTGAAGAGTTTATATAATCTGTTCTGTGCAACAATGAGGATTACAGAATGCACCAAATTGCCCAGAGCAAGTGAGCCCTGCTGTTGTTCTTTAAGACTGTAAACCATTCACTGAGTAAGTATTGTTTTATGCCAAGTCAGCAATATCCCGGCTTAGTCATGTGTGGACACGATCACTCACCTTCCCCAGCCAATGTTCTGTGCAGGGTAGACAAGGATACGGTTATGTCCCACATCTATGATGTCACTACACGAAACAACTTTCAGTCCCAGAAGCCTCTTGCCAGGTGTTGAACCACCGATTGTTCCAATGCCTTGACGTAAGCATAATGTCTGTAATGTGATTATGAAACTGCCATGTTATCAGTTGCATTTTCTCACATCTTTAGTACTTAGCTTAAACTTTATTTGCAGATCCAGGATTCCACATAGTTTGTGAATGAAATCTATTTTTCTGAAATAAGCAACAAATTGCAAACAATAGACTGTCAACAGACAGCTTAAATCTTAAGGATATACCTGTCAACATGGTGAAGCAACTATAACCAGATATGAATCTTGATAATGTCCCTTGGTGCCAATGTTCAAAGCAACCTCAGCATTATCACTGTCCTGAGTCTATGTTAGGGTATGGGAGTTATGATCACCTCTGCTCTAAGATAGATATGTACAATCGCACACTGTTCATGACGATGGGTGATGGACAAAATCAAGAGACATGGATCCAGGATTTTTAACTTGGTGCCCATGGCGGTCATTTCTCGGAAGATGCGTAAGTTATTACTAATTCAGTATAACTTAGGAAATGTATGTGTCCAATTGAGGGATTTTTACTGACTCTGAACTGGACTGGAGTTATGGTCGGTAGGGGTGGGTATTGCAAAGAGTTTTCATATTGTGATATATTATATGCTATGTATTGCAATGTATTGGAAGAAGTATATCCTCACAAAACAAACCCCACAAAACAAAAACTACTTATAACTGAGTTAAGACTTCATTTCATGCTGCACTCAGCAATATTCCAGCTATATGGTGGCAGCCTGTAAATAATTGAGTCTAGACGAAATAATGCAATTATCAACAACATGAGCATCAATCTGCGCAATTCGGAACCAATGATGTGTGTCAACCAAGTCATGATCCCTTTAGTCACCTCTTATGACAAAAACAGTTCCCTTTCATGGCAAGCATGAGTTGCTGAAGGCCTATTCTACCCCGGATCTTCATGGGTCTTTTTAATCATGACAAAATCATTAATGAGCAGATATTTATAGCATACAGATTCAAAACATTGTGAAACAAAAATACAGAACACAACTTCAAACTGAACATAACTTGACCTTAAGTGTGAAAAACAGAAATATCCAAAGATTTCTGAATTTTACGAATGTTTTTGAAAGCATGTCAACATACTGCTTTCCGATCAGTGAATTGCAATACACATCGTTTCCATATCTGAATCAGTAAATACTGGTAAACAAATCATACTGCGCAGTCCTCATGATTAAATGTTGATTTCTTGAGAAATCACAGGTCTACTAATCAAAGTAAACAAAGCTAGACTGGTGAGAACATTTGAGGGTGCTCTTGTACCAAAAGAACCTTATTTTACAAACCAGCAAGAACCTTATTTTGCAAACCAATATCATGGTCAAACACTCATTAGAAAATATACTTCAGAAACTTACCTCAAACATGGTAATAAGAAGTCGATTTACAATCTCCATGGCAATAACTTCTGATGTGATAGCGAAAGCTTTGTCATAATCCAATTCTTCCAGGTTGAAGAATAAATTGTAATCAACATTGCCATCCCTGTAATTAACCAAGAATTGTCATGACAAGTCACTACAACAACAGATGCATTTTGAGTATCACCATGATCGTTAACTATGAAGTCAATTTTCAGCACTGAAAACAGTACACAGAAATGTAATTTTCTGAATAAAATTGATATTTTATACTTATCCTGACTCATGTTTAATTGCTTATCTCATTTTCCTGGCAAAGGTAGTGGAACACCTGAAATCCCCTGAAGTTCCCTTCTAAAAGAAGTGGATGTAAAATTCACACTCACCCATGTATTACCTCCCTTCCCATGCACATGGTCAGCTGATGGCCATGATCCTTCACTCTCTGCTATAATCACCCGACATGAGAATACAAGAATTCAGCGTGTCTGTGAGGGGCGGCTGGGAGGGCTTTTGCCTTGAGTCAGGATAAGTATAAAATATCCATTTTATTCAGAAAATTACATATTTTTCCTTATCCTGACTCATGCTTAATTTCTTACAGAATCCGACGGAAACGGTGGTAGGTCAGATTCTGCTGTCTGTTCCAAATTACGTCCAATAATTTCTCCCCTAACGGGAACTTGTAATGTCGAAAATTCAGTCCTATTCTTCCCATATTCATTGTAGATTTTGGGGGGAATCACCTCCAGTCGAACTTGTTTTCCATAGAAGGCTTTGTTGGCACTTGATGACATCAAAAGTAGCTAGCGTCCTGCTAGTTTCTGATGCAACTAAATGTCAAGATATAGCAATTGAAACTAGTTGCGACCTTTCTTCATGTTCAAATATCTTCATAATGAATACAAGGTCCTAATCACTCATGCTAGTCTGTTCAAAACATGTGCATAGACTTTCCACCAAAATACTCTACAGAGCGTCTGGCTTCCACAAGTCACGTGAAAAGTCGGGTGAGTTGCCCAAACTGATGAATGCCAGAGATGTCCTCTGTGGATATGTCTCGCATGTAATGGTTGGCAAACACTGTTTTGACTTCCAAAAACAGCCTTCCATAATAGTAGATAGCGAGCAATTTCCATGTAGAGCTAGTGCAGAGGCTAGGGCTCTGACTTCATGTGGGTTAGAAGCTCGCAGTGGGTCTAATCCTGCTGCTTTATATGCTCTAAGTATAACAGTCCTAATCCACACTGAGATAGTGTTGCGGGATACTTTTGTGGGTGTCTCATTAAATATAGGGATAAATAGGCACTTGAACTGTTGTCTTCTAGACTTGGTACGTGCAATGTATATTTTCAATGCTCTGACTGGACATAATGATAAATGTTGTGTATCGTGAGGTCCTAAGATTGAAGACAAGGCCGTTACATGGAACTGTCTATCCGGCTGACCTGGTAGTTATTTCTTTGCTATGAAATCCCATCTTAGATCCAAATGAGCTGTTTCTTGTTGACTTGTATCAGACTTGGTTGGATTGAAGTCTAGAGCATGAATTTCTGACATTCTTGCAGCTGAAGTCAGGGCAAGTAAAAAAAGCCTTTTTGAGTCAACATTTCAATCGAAGTCCGATCAAGTGGTTCATATGCATCACTTGTATGATGTTGGAGTACAATATTTAGGTCCAACGCCGGAGCTCTAAATCTGTGTTGTTGATCTTCCAACTTGAATGAACGTAGTAAGGCAAGAAATTCTGGTACTTTAGTCAGCTTGGTCCCTGTTCCCATAGTGATGACTGAGCTGAGAGCTGCTAAGTACGTAGAACCTTTCAGACTGATTTAGGTGATTTACTAACCAACCTAGTCGTGTCTGTAGCCTGATTGTGAAGTCTAACTGCAGTCTGGCTAGATAGTCAACCAGTCAGATAAGGAGTCTTAGTTGAGGAAGATGTAACATCTTGAAATGTTCTGGCTTCTGTAGAAACTTTTTGTTGAATTCCTTCATGTTGTAAATGAGTAATTTCTCTCTGGAATTCTTCTTCGGTACTAAGAAGATTGGGGAGTAAAAGCTGGGCGGTCATATGTATCTAGCTGATTGTCTGCGTAGATGATGGGAGTTGGTAGTTTTGTGAGCGGTGGTGTATCTTCCAGCGGAATCTTGTAGCAGTCTTGTAGAATATTCATGACATAGTTGTCGTTGAGGATTCCTCCAATTTTGCCAGTAGACTTGAAGAGGTGAACGGCTGGGGGTGGAAAACTTCAGCCGTTCCAAACCTGATCTTCAGCGTTTATTCCCTCCACTGCCCCTTGACGGTCTTCCTGACATCTGAGAGCGTTTATTTCCTATATAGGGGCGACAAAAGGAAGAAGACGAGTTTTCCCCTCGATCGTTGAATTTCTTGTCCCTCCCTCTTTAAACCCTGAAGAACTTGGACTTACTAGTGTAACACTGATTTGTCTGTTTAAGGACAGAGTCAAAGTGTCGATGGATTTTATCATCATAACTTCCCTTGAATCTTGAGTAACCGATCTTGCTACCTTTTCAATCCTTCCGTCAAACACACTAGGTGCAGACCATGGGGCTTGATACAAACTTTGTGAAGTTCTCACTCCATGATGCAGTGGACAGGAGCCCCTGTCTCAGAAATAGATTAACACCTGCAGTAGTAGAGGCTAGATGTTCGGACATAAACTGTTGATCCTTCCTCTATGTAATAAGCGCACACAGGATCATCCTCTATTCCTCACTGGCACGATTGCTGAATTTTCTGATGAGAGTCTCGTTGATGGCCCTAGATGGAGCTAATCCGAAGAAAGTTTGCCTCGTAGTAGTATCAAGTTGCGCCAGTCTCTTGTCTTTTACTTTGTAAAATCTGCTGCGAGCGAAACTTGTTTGCTGACCTAAATGCTGTAGACAAAGTCTCAGGGATCATAGATACAGGAGCTATTGGTGGGAACGTTAATGTATCAATGTCATCATTCTTCAATTTATATGTGTTGAATTCAATGGAATCCTTAGATGGTGAAAAAAGGTTTAAGCCATCTGTGATCCATGATGTGACTTCTGAGTCCGAAAATAGGGCCTCCTCCAGTGACAATTCAAGAGGGTGTCTAATTTCGTTCTACCTAGAGTAAGACGAATTCATAGATCGCCGACGATCCCAACTGTGTGAGTCTAAGTCTGAAGGGGAGGATGACTGCATACGGTGTCTTCTATGAATAGGGGAGACTGAAGGAGACGTTTTCCGTTGATGAGTCCATCCACAAGTGCACTCACGCGACCGCATGACGTCACTCACCCGAGTATAACTACTAGTGCGAGTGCACTCAACTGGTGTGGGTGTATCCTTCTCTGAACTGTGACCTGATGACTGGGACCTGGATCTTCTGGAATGCGTGCGTGCATGCATCTCTTCTTCATCATCAGACGTGAGTGCAGGTCATCTTTCCTCTTCCAACCGTCGCTCCATAAGATTCATCATCTGCATTGTGAATTATTGCATGAAGGCGCATGCATTGAATGCATGCAGTACGTGCATTGACGACTGTGTTGAAGAGTTGTCTATGATGCCCGAGGTTGCAGTCGACATCTGCAATGTCTGTTGTAGATGAAAAGATTTCTTGTTCTGTGATGGCCCTGCCTCAACAGACGGTCTCTTCTGAGTCTTGGGAGGGGACTCGCCCTACCCTGGACACAACCTCGGAAATACGGCTGGCATATCACTGGAATGAAACTCAGCATCAATAATCAAACGGTTACCCTATTTTAAAGTAAATGTGGGTCAACCGCCGACAGCCGTAACCTGCACCGAAAACACGATTTCATCAACTGAAAAGGCACAATAATCACAAATTTGCATAATAATAATAATATATATACAAGTGAAAAAACGCATGAAACACAAATTAAGTTAGAAAAACACGCAAAAGAATGAAAGACTTATCGCCATATATGGGACCCGGGTGCTTCCAGCCGCCCTCGTCGGGCGATAGGGAGAGAGTGAAGGATCATGGCCGATCAGCTGACCATGTGCATGGGAAGGGAGGTAATACATGGGTGAGAGTGATTTTACGTCCGCTTTTTTCAGAAGGGAACTTGAAGGGATTTCAGGTGTTCCACTACCTTTGCCAGGAAGAGGAGATAAGCAGTTAAACACGAGTCAGAATAAGGAAAAATTATGATTTTCATTACGAGGTATATTGAAAACTGTACAAGGAATATGATATCATATAAAGCATGACTGAAAATGGTATACAGATATTGATTTCACTGGAAGCATATTGAAAACAGTACACAGAATTTGACCTCATACAAAATAGAATGAAAACATTACACAGTTATCAATTTCATATGAAGCAAATATTGAAAACAGTACACACCATGTTATTTCATATGAAAAAGAGTGAAAGCAGTATGCTACATAGGATGTGATTTCATATGAAGCAGACTTACATGTAGCCCAGCTCTCTCATGACAATGACAGTGACAACAAGCTTAATGTAGAACAGCAATGTGAAGTCAATCAGTTCAGCTGCAACTCTCTTCCAAAATGATGGCAATGCAAATTCAGTTCCTGAATTTGAAACATACAAGTAATAACTGAAACATCACCAAACACCTTTTCTAGTTTTGCAGCAATACAAAAATACACTTTAAAAGAACAGGGTTTAGCTTAGGAGTAGTGCATCATCATCATCATCATCATCATCATCATCATCATCATCATCGTCGTTGTCGTCATCATCGTTAATTTAATATAATGATGTCATTTGAGACCCACACCATCAATGCTGATTATAGAGATACAGTCATACACTGACAGAGGTTCCAATGCATCTTCTCTAACAATTAGTCTGTTATCATGTTTACTGATATTGTGTTTATTTTGAAATACCCCATACAGACCTTGTCTCTGTCCTGCTGACCTATCTGCTCTGACCTGGGCTTGCACTGGTTGGCCAGTTCTTTGTCGCAGGTTATTATGGTTGGCCCCAAAACTTGAGTACTGGCCTAAAAATTAGATAATATTTCTTTTGCTAGTTAATAGGTTTCATCCTTTTTCTGTAGTGTAAGGTTTAATGTAACATTTCCATCTAATATCATTACCAGCTACCAGATCAATCCTTTTGGTACATAAATGTGTTATCACCATTCCTGCAAAAAAATGCAACAATACCATGCATTAGTCTGTATCACAGTCCCATTCTATTTTCCCTATTGCACGGTCCTTCATGCAGTGCTAATGCTTTCAATGAAGCAAATTTAGATTTCTTCACGTCTGAATTTCCAATCTCACTGGGGTTTCTTTTCAATGTAAATGTGTTTATTTCTTACGATGAAGATATCAAAATTATATATACATATTCAGAGATTAAGTGTTAGTTTACATGTACAAGTTACTACAACATGTACAAGGGCTGTACTGAACCTACTATCAGAACCAGATTAATATAATACTTATCCCAAATATTGGGAATGTATATGAATATTGGATACTGTTTGTTGTTTTAAAGGTCACATGCAACGTAAAACACAACTTTGCAGATTCTGGTACCTTTCGGTATGCACTTACCGAAACAAATCATCAAAAATGCCAATTCAACCTATAAAGTTGAAAAAAACCCGCGATGAACAAAAAGTCCGCGAAATCGGAGTTCAAACGTTTCACTAAATTCCCCCCAGCGCGGGGGTAAAAACTGGTTTCAACAGCTGTGCTGCACTGCGTCCATAACGCATGCGCAGTGAATAGGTTCGCGGAGCTTGAAACAGTATGCATGCCCAGCTTCTGAGGTCGTGAGCAGTAGTCTGATCTTGGTTGTGTACACAAACAAGTGAATAATCTACTCGTTACATAAAACAACTTGTTGATTGTGGTAAGCAGTATCTGTCACAGAGAAAGCTCAGTGTCTGGTTTATTCACACCTATATGTCTGTCTGCCTGTCTGCCTGTCTGCTAAAGACTGTGCAATACACAGCTTCAATCATTGACCACATGCAATTTGAACTTAACACCTATCAGACTATACGACATAAAGAAAATAAGTTGATTTATGACTCGTGCACCCGAGTCCAATCTCTGCCACATTATGTAATCAGGCACGTGTGATACACATGACATGTTTTATGTCTGTGGGTTGCAAACAAACTACATTCATTTTTTTCGGATGACTGGATCTGACGGAAACTGGTGCAAACTCTTGTCAGTTTCAAGTCCTGCTTTGTACTTGGACGAATGACAGATTCCAGTCACGCAGTAGTTTACCATCTCTACTGACACGATTTTTGTTTGGATCGAGCACAAATTCAGAGAACACATATTTTCCAAACCCAACATCTCTATATACATTCTTCATGGATAAAGACTTCTTTTAGTGTATATGATTTTGTTTGACAAAAGTATTTGAATCCATACTGAAACGATGCATCAAGTACACATAAAGAAGTTGTTATCCATAAAGAATCTTACTTTCTTGTGACTGGCTATACTTCTAAAATGCCCATCAAACAGATCATCTTTCTGTACACACAATGAACCCTCAGCATATCAACAAATGACACAGCCAATCGGAAACCGTCTTTACACTTGAGTGCATATTCACCCGCTATGACTGGGTTTGGTCTCCCGAGGGCTTCGTTTTGGGGGAAGTAAGCCCAAGTATAAAATATTGCACTTTTGAATCGTGATTGTACGCTTATAATTTTATTTATTTGTTTTTTTAAAAGCAGCAATGTATATTATATGTCATGGATAAGTGATAAATGTGTTTTAATTATGTTTGATTTTTCGGTTGCATGTGACTTTTAAAATACTGTTCCCTGAAAACACCTGGACCATTCCCTGCAAAAGACAAAATAAATATATACGTAGAAAGTAGTTTACCAGGTGCAGCACCAGTCAGTCTCCATCCTTTACGTTCCTTAGGGATAGGGTTTGGCACCCTTTATGATGCTAGGGGTTTGGGGTTTGGGGTTAGGGTTAAGGCTTGCGGATGGTGTCTGGTATCCTTACCGATCTTTAGGGAGCACTGATTAATCTGAATGTGCATCCAGCAAAGTGCACTACTCCCAAATATACCTATTTACTTATGTACTCTAATACTACATGCACATATAACTCATAAAACTCAATGCCCAATTTTTGTACGCAAAAAATGGCGAACATATTCTGTATTCTTGACATTGCATGGCTGCTATTATCTATAGTCCAGCATATAACTAGACGACTTCGCACTATACCAAGGTGTGCTTGACGTCTAGCCGGCGAGTGAATTTTCTTTGATGCACTGTGCGCTGTACAGATATGTACAGCGGTTAAAGGCGAAAATCCAGCCTATCGACTAGAACAGGTGCACGGATTGCTAAAACAAACACTCATTTTCAAAACGGCATACTTACATCCACTAACATCCATTCACTTTATTTTATATCAGCCCTGATACAGAACCACCCCGGTTTTTCACTACTTGACGGACATTTTGACTGGTTAACCAAAAAGTGGAATCGCACTAAAACGGTTAGCGATAAATTGACTGTGGTTGCGGGGAAACGAACTTAACTCATTTTTTCATCGTTTGTAGACATTTCTGGATCCCATATATCATCGCACCATTCACTGAACTCTTAAAATTACATTGATTACTCTAAAATGAAATGAATCACTGTAAGTACTAATTATAATTCTACACCATCATCATGATGGCAGTGTGCATGAAGTATACGTAATCGGTCTTACGAGATGACAGTTTTCACTTTCATGCACTTGGTAAAGTTGACATATTTCCAAATTAGGATTTCTTCACTGATTCATTCAAATGTTTCATTTCCTCTACGTTCTAAATTTCTACACCATACAGTTCCTATCCTTCAGTAATAAAGTGGCGCCATTACGCAAGTTACATGACGCTGAAAGAAGACATATTCAACAAATCGGTGAATGTATTTCCAAGATAAGAAAAACTGTATGACACACGCTCTTGGGATTGTATTTCGTCAAGAATAATTTGACAGTGTTTCATATGCGGGCACATTCGCTTCAAATCCCTCTCCAAGAAGGTTAACAGCGGAGGCCCAACAATTGACTTTACAAAACTAACACAACTAAAAACGTTTTCAATTACGCTTCAGTAAATACAAGTGGGAGGTGGTTAAGCGGGGACATGGTACTTGCAAGATGTCTGCTAAAGACCACACCTACAGTTTCACGAAACGACGTAAACATCATACGTTCACATCCACACATATAGCTCTATAAACAGAACATCAAGTACCGAGAATTATCTGAGCACTAATTACACATAACATGCTTAGATTCATATCCATACATATTACTATATAAACATAATAACTAATTATACACATTACTGTTTGATGGAGGAAGGGTCATATATTTACACTTAACTTGGGGCTAGCTTATCGCTAGAGGGGAGGGACATTATAGACGTTTGGGCAATACGTCCACCAAATATTTAATAAAGTCAGCTGAAATAATACGGCTCTTCCCCATACAAGAGACAGAAGTCTTCCTAAAATGTCGCATATTAGATAGCTTGGCAGCTGTCGAAAAACGTTCCGAAAATATGTGTCCAACATGTGTAAATGGCACAAATTCTAATAGATCATCAATAACACGGGTGTGTACCTTACGTATTACAAGTGGGTATTAGAGTGAGTGATAGAGTTCACTTTTACTCCCCGGTGTTCAGCGATATTCCAGGACTATCGAGATGAGCGACACCAGAAATGGACTTCACAAAATGGAATTTGAAGCCTGATTTTCACCACTGACTTAATCCTTAGACTTCAAACGTTATAGGAACTTCAGTCTTTATCAAGGTAGTAGCATGAGAGATGCAACACCATGCTAATGTCGTGTCTGAAAAAAACAAACCTTTCCCATTTGGATAATAAGAACACTACGCACACCTATTCAACACCTAAAAACATCTAGAAATGGCATTGTAGGTCTCATGACATCTCGGAACCTGAAATGTACCGTCCACAAACAATGATATATACCACTAATGGTTCGTTTCCCCTCCCGCCTACTGCAGAGCGTCATAGTCCGTTTTCATGGATTCCGTTTTTTAAGCAACCTCTCATTTACATATCCACAATGGCCGGCAGTCGAGGGGGTATATATGATTCAAGACTTGTCAGAAATAAAATGAGTATATTTTGTTGTAGGTAAGTGTCCCGCTTTTACGATGAATGTTTGTTTTAGCAGAACCTGCAAAAATATCAGTCGATAGGTTGAGTTTTCAGTCTTGATTTTGCCTTAAACCGTTCTGCTCAAATTTCTTGCGGAAAGGTGCGTCAAAGAAAATGCACTCGCCGTATAAACTCGATGTAGGCCTTGGCTGGAATACGAGTTTATTCATATGAACTACTATTATCTAGTGCAATTCTGCAGTGTTATTGTCACAATTGTTAATTTCTCACAATTCACAAACAGACTGATACTCTAGAATTACCTGTTGTGGCTGTAGAACCTGTCATCCCACCGGGGGGAGGACAACTCATCGCATAAAGAGGCATCATTGCCATGAAACTGTTCATTGAATTCCAGCAATGATAGTGCCACAACCACTGACGAACAGCTTGTGCGTATTCACGAGCATTCTTATATGTGTTCATGTTGAAATCAGCCCCATTCGTTTGATTCTCAAAGCCAACACCCGTTTGTGGGTGTGAAAACTCTACATTGGGGACGTCTACAGGAGATTTAATCGGGCATACATAACCACTTCGCGTTTCCTGATCCTTGTCCGCCATCTTTAACGAGACATCTCGCTTTCTCTCGTGTTGAACGTCTGCGTCTCGTGATTTCCACGAGACAGATTTTACTGGGAACGATAGCATTAATTTTGCTATTTCATTGATAATCCGGATTTATGTAGGAAACACACACCTTATTGTATCCACTCCAGAAAACGTCTAATCAACATCAACACAGAATTTATATTTACAAATGTAGTATAAGATAACTGAAAATATACGATGAATAAAATTTGTTTTTCATTAATCTATTTAAGGACTTTTCTGGAAAGATGCTAATTAATTCGGGCTTTATGAAACTTATCAAACATTATCATCAGAACAATATCAGTTATATTGCCCCCGCCACATTTCAGGATCCATTTAGAGAATAATTACAATTCACAGAAAACAACATTAAACACGGACCTTGCGAGTTAGTATCCTGACTTACAGCAGGGATAATCTACAATCTCAATATAGACTCCCTGCTTACAGCCCAAAACAAATTTGATTGAAGTCACTCAAAGGCTGCTAAAAGGACCAGTATCTGAATATAACTGTCACCGGTAATCGTAGTTACACGGAATTGTGTCACCCGGTCCTAATTTGCACATACAGTAGGATATTGGTCTTCAGCAACCCGTGCTTGTAAAAGTCAAGTAACGGTCGCAGGGGATCAAGCTCGTTGACAGGGCTGACACATGGCGTGTATCGATGCTTATGATGTTGATCACTGGATTGTCTGGTCCAGAGTCGATTATATACAGACCGCTGGAACATTGCCTAAAGTGGAATTAAACAAGAAAATAATAACATACGTCCTGTGAAATACAATTATATGAAATGCTAAATTTAAGCATACAAAATACTAATTAAAAAAAGATAAACATAAAAAACCACCCCAAATCTCTTACAGGGACCATTAGGAGTATAACTGGTGTAACAAAGGCTGCTACAGCTTAGACGCGATGAAGAGAGGGAGAACTTCCATCCGCGTCTCTTCTATATACATGTAGTTAGTTAGGGAGGAAACGCAATGCAGAAGTATATATATGAAAGCTACTTGTGGATGTGTGGATATTTAGCATTCATAGTTCATTTCAAGCACATTAATGTTCTACTTGAAGTTAAATAACCTGAATAGAAAGCGGATTGTAACCTTTTGAAATTCAGTATGACAGTATATAATGTGATAAGTACAAAGTTCTAACAAGCAGTGAATAGGTTCAGATTTACGACGCACTGAGCAATATTCCAGCTATATAATGACTGTCTGTGTATATTTGAGTCTGGACCAGATAATCCAGTGATCAAGAACATCAACATCGATCTGTGCAATTAGGATACGATCATATGTGTCAACAAGTCAGCGAGCCTGACTGCCCGATCCCGTTAGTCCCCTATTACAACAAGCATCTGAAGATCAATTCAAACCCGGATCTTCATTGGTCTTATAACAAATAAAGAAACTATGCTTACAATATTATTTGCGATGGTACAGTATATAGGATATTGTTCATCCAAAGTGATTGCCATTCTCTAAGTACACATACACAATAAACATATACACATAAGGTGCCGAAACAAACTTGCTTAACTCACTCTGCATTTCACATTTATCCTGCGGTTATGAGTTACTCCAGCAATATCACGGCGGGTGAGACCAGAAATGGGCTTCACACTTTGTACTCATGTGGGGAATCGAACCTGGGTCAAAACGCTTAACCACTAGGCTACCCCACCGTCCCTAGATATTATTGATAATACAGCTGTTGATTACTGCTTGACAAATAT
Source organism: Haliotis asinina (assembly GCF_037392515.1). Classification (NCBI taxonomy): domain Eukaryota; kingdom Metazoa; phylum Mollusca; class Gastropoda; order Lepetellida; family Haliotidae; genus Haliotis; species Haliotis asinina. The sequence goes on along the minus strand of NC_090282.1, from coordinate 32,535,206 downwards.
TAGATGAGCCAGTGCAGTGAACGCGTTTGTGACAAGCAGGCGGGGCAAGTAATCTGGACGAATACGCTTGGTTGCTACAGGTAGGTTGGTGATTAAGAACGTGTAATACATGCTGACCGTGGCGTGAAATGAATACCGCTACTGTTTAACACGTGTCTCATAGAGCGGTGTAGTTCAGCAAGACTGCATCATCATACGAGTCAATGTTTGAATGCTTGCAGATTTCAGTTAACATGTCTACGTTAGGGAAACATGTGCAAATTGTTCATTCCCAGGCAAGGGAGTTAGCCTGCAATGTTATTATTTATATGGAAAAGGCATGTGCAGCCAAAGCAGCCGGAATTTCAAACAGTTACTGGTCTTTGCTACGCGAGTTTAAAACGCATTAAAGGGGACGGCGATAGGCGTGCGAGTAGGCCTACTTTTATTAGTCCCACCAAGTTATGCAAATCCAAAACTTTCAAGCACAATCTTGATGATTTTGACCTGTGTGCAGTCTGTCAATTTGTACAAAGGTTATATGGTGTACAAAAAATAACTGCCTACTCTAGATATGATATATGATATGTCAAGAAGCCAAGCAGTTGCACTACCAGGGTTCAAAGGAACGTTTTCGAGAAAATCTGATAGATCGCAGGGTTTTAATAATAAGAGTTTGCAATACTTGCGTATAATAAATAAATAAATAAACAAACAAACAAACAAACAAACAAACAAACAAACAAACAAACAAACAAACAAATAAATAAATAAATGAAAATCGAACAATCATCTTTATAGATGAAACATGGTCCCATGTACACCACATTGTCCCCAAATGTTGGCAACTTGATGGTGAGGTTGTAGTAGATGGGGTTCAGTCTCCACGCGGCACCGGATCTCGGCCTATAGTGGTTCATGCTGGGTCTGAAAATGGTTTTGTACCAAATGCTTTACTTTTATTTGATTCAAAGCTCAAACCAGCAGATTATCATGACGAGATGAAATTTGATAATTTTTACAAATGGTTGCAGGAAACAGTGATCTCAAAACTTTTACCAAACACAGCCATTGTTATGGATAAAGCGCCATACCACAGCAAGCAAGTGAACAAGTGTCCAACAACGGCTAACAGAAAAGATGATATATAAGCTTGATATATAAGATTGCATTTGATGATAAAATGCTCAAAGCCGAACCGTTGTTTCTGACAAAATCCAACAAATCGGGCTTTGTCTATAGTAGACACTATGTTGAAGCAACACGGCCTCGGCGTACCACGTCTTCCTCCTTACCTTGCAGAATTGAACACAGCTGAGTTGATTTGGGCCTGTGTTAAAAATTACGTTGCTACACAAGACTTGCGATTCACGAAAACTTCGCTAAGAGGGGCCATAAATGACTGGATGTCTGCAATCTGTGCTAAGGAATGGTCCGAGTGTTGTGAACATGTCAAAACCATTGAAGATGGCTACTGGCAAAGAGAATTGCAGTAGAAAAAGAAAGTGACAGAATCGTGATCGATTTAGGACTGACAAGTAATTCAGACACCGAGACAGATTCTGAAAGTGACGACTGAGGCCCGAATTCAGTCTGTCTAAATCAGTAAACTCTGTAATGGATCTAATCAGTATTTGACGACTGTGTGGAGAGGATGCACCAGTGCCGTACAATATTACCAGTAAACCGGTATATACCTTTACAGTATCTCGCTATACGATAATCACGATATGGTTCCGATTCTGCAAGAAATTGGTCATCCGGAGTTAGCTCCTTCTGAATTATGTGCCCTTGATTTCCATAGCAACAAAATGCTCAGGTTTTATGAAACATTTTACAGGTGGAAATGTCTTAATAAGTGGCTCCAAAAGTGCCAAAATACACATTCTACCAAATGCTTTGTTTGGTGCGTTTTAGTGGTTATATATATGTGACGTTATTTTCAAGGTCATCACGACACTTTGGCCACTTTTCAGATTCTTGTTATCACGATATCTCAAGAACTATTGTACCCAGTATCTTCAAAATTGGTGACAGCCTACATTAAATTGGGGGATTACGGAGACACCAGTCAGTTTTGGTGACCCAGGCCTTATTTTCAAGGTCACTATGACATTTTGAACACTTTGAACACTCTTTAACATATCTCATGAACTATTTTATTTGATGTCTTCAAATTTGTTGACAGCTTACATTTGGTGAGTCGATACGTGACATATGCTTGTATACATGTTTTGTTTCATTCACGTTGTAGTTCATATTAACAATCTAGTGTAATGTATTTACATTTGACCGGTGTCACTGTGGGATTTCTGGAGAGACGCTGGAAAAACCCCATTTGCATCCGGTATTGGCGGTGAAGGGATAGCCTCACATTCCGTGACAAAGAGATGAGGCCAAGGATAGGCTCATATACCCCAATGAAGAGCTGTGCCAAGAAAAAGGTTTCTATTTTCATGACTGAGAGCTGTAGCATGCTTTCACATTCGGTAATAAACAGTTTGGGTTAGGGACGGCCGGTATCCTTTTCCGTCAGGAATACCTGACATTAACATAACAGAGAAACCGAGATAAATAAGACTCTATCGTCCCTTGGGATCTTCAGTTCTGAACACTTAAAATGCGCAACAGCTCCGCACTGTGGCCACTCTCTCACAAAGGATTTGGCAAAAATAAACATGCAGCTGTTATGAATATGTGCTAAGGATGAAAAAAAAGTTTTTTTCGGAAACTCAAAATTTAAACTCCCGTGTTTAATTTCGTTCAGAAAAATATGTTTTCGAGGTTGTAAATGAATGAAAAAATGTTAATAAGTATCATGGCACAAATTTCAGCTCGTTGTGACTTGACTCCGCTAACTGACAGCGATTTAAAAAAAAATCTCGCCCATGGATGAAAAACATATTGGCCCATGGACGAGAATATTTACTTTCACCGAAAATACATGTTTTCCCCATGTTTTGCAGTTTTTATACAAACGAAAACATATTCAATGGTGCCGTGACACGAAATTCAGCTTATTTTGACTTAATTCTGCTAATTTAGAGCGATTTTTAAAAAAATCGCGCCCAGGGAGAAAAACATTTGGCCCATGTGTGAGAATATTTACTTTTACTCAAATTACATCTTTTTCCATGTTTTGGAGGTTGTAAATGGATGAAAGTATGTTCATACGTATCATAACACAAATTTCAACCCATTTTGACTTAATTCCGTGAATTTAGAGCGATTTTTAAAAATCTCGCCCATTGACGAAAAACATTTGGCCCAAATACATCTTTTCCAATGTTTTTGAGGATGTAAGTGAATGAAAGTGGCTTTATGAGTATCATGACACAAAATGCAACTGATTTTGACTTAATTTTGTGATTTCGGGGAGATCTGAAAAAAATATGCGAGAATAATTACTTTTACTCAAAATAATCTTTTCCTGTGTTTTGGAGGTTGTAAATGAATGAGAATATACTTATAAATATCATGACACAAAATTCAACTCATTTTCACTTAATTCCGCTAATTATAAGAATCTGCACTTCGACTCAAAATACATAGTTTTTTCTATTGTTTTGGGGGTTGTAAATGAATGAAAGTGTGTTTGTGAGTATCACGACAAAATATGATCCAGATCTTCACGGGTCCTGTACACAGAGCTTTACTTCCAGCAACATATACAATGTACACTTAGAATACTAAGCCTTGAAGTTCTTTTGAATTTACGTATTCTATAAATATAACAAAATTCAATTTATATCTATGAAGTTGAAGCTATTTGTGAAAGCCCCAATCAAGAGTGACCGCACTCCGGTGACATAAAGACTATGCTGGGACACATTAATATACAGTGTTGTGAGATCTTTAAACCGTATTGAAATATGTCTTGTCAATCCCACTGTCAGTCGCCAATAACCACTTAAATATAAATTACACAGTCTGTGCTTCTTCAGAACAAATAAGTAATTAAGGCTCCCCAACTGGGAAATTAAGTAAAGAACCCCAAATATTGTCACCTTCTGTCCAGGACGTCACGCGTCACCAGTCGTGAGCTAATGGCCTTGTACCCCCCCCCCCCCCCCCCCACACACACACACACAAAGGAAATACCAAGCAACAAAACTGTGTTTCTTTCTAGGTGACACGCGGTATGTTGTCATAGTTTCCGTTCTTGAATACATACTAGCGTGGGTAAAACCTTACGCTTGAAAAGTGTACTTACCCAGTTTAGCATGTTTCGCTTTAATGTTAAGTCGAAATATCCGATCTCCAAGTGAAGCGTCAGAATCACACTGACTGACAAAACACCACATGTCTATGTAATGGTCACATGACAGTATTCTTAAATGCTCTTTCACACTTATTTGTAACTGACACGAATCGAGGAGAATCAGTCAGAAAAAATATTTCCAAACTACGAACCCCATTCCGAAGGGAATGTAAAAATAAACAATTTTTTTTCAAGCTTTTTCAGAATGCAACTCCCAAATGCCATCATTCGTTTCGGTGACACGTGGACACGTTTTTGTGCGATTCGGCAGCGTTCTGCTGACTTCAGGGGTCGTTCGAAGAGTATTCGGGATATTCTGACCGTATTCCAAGTGTATTCGATGTACATTCGAGCTGTGCTCCAACTTTAATAGAAATATACTCCCATACATTTGAAACATATTCCACATGAAGTCCAGTAGTAATCGAGACACATCCCGTCTCATTCGAGCTGAATTCGAGACTTTCTGATAGGATTAGTAAGTGGCTTGCCTTTTCCATTCTCCCTCGAATACATTCAGAATGCTGTAAGAATGCATTTCGAATGCAGTAGGAATAATTAGAATGCCATAAGAACGCCTAGAGTGCAGTTATTCGATATTTTCCCACTTCGACTGTACCTAGAAAGTATGAACTTGTTCAAAACATTCGGGCATGTTACAAGAGTTGACCCGAAAAGATGGAATGCGTTCAAGTGCAGTAAGAAGTGTTAGAATTCAGTTCGAATTTCCAGGAATCTCCAGAAATTTTCATTCCAACAGCATTCCGGCTCATTTCGCCTGAGGTGTGAAGGGGGTATGAGACAATTAACATACAAGTTACTACACCTAGTCTCCAGTTATTGGGTTCGAATACAATATTTGCCTCTGTTATTATGCTACGTGTACGTCACATCAATGGAATCGAGTTTCAAGTTTTTATAGGATTTACAGCTGACGTGGAAAAGTGAATTATTCGATTCATTTCCCCCTTATAGAAATTCATCATGAGCGTGCAATCCTTCAGGGTGTTGAAATGACAATAAAGAGGATTAGAGGAAAAACTGTCATACTAGGCTGACAAAAGTTGCTGTGTGGGCGTGACCGGTTTTCAACAAACACGATGTTGAAGAATATTTTCCTCATATTTAGCAACCCACATTGTACTGTGATTTGTAGAGCCTGACATCAGTAATTGCTTTATTGGTATTTATTGATACAACTTGAGGTAAGTACTCTGTTTTCATGTTGCATTTTGAAGCAGTGCGTTTGTCCTGGTCAATATCATATCATATTTATATTCAGCTAATATACCACGATGTAACTAGGATACTGTTCAAAGCGGCGTTAAACCTAGCTCACTCATGCGCAGTATTCAGATGTAGGCAATCGTAATTTTAAGTAAGTTTTTGCTTTTTCAGATATTGTCTTTTCTGAATTAAGTAAAATCATTTACAACATCGGGTTTCTAAACATCGTGTAAATTGTTCAAGATGTATGGCAGAATTTGAAAACTTGTTACAATTTGAACAATGGGTATGTAGTAGACTATAATCTCAGTCTGATCTTTGACTACTATGTAAAGCATAAAGACAATACCACAGCATTTCGCCCACCAGGGTATGTTGTCAGTATTATAGATGTCCAAAAATGACCCAACAAAAGTTCTCCAGTGCCGATATCCAGAATTGTACTGAATAGTAGTTTAGACTAAAACGTCGTTATAGGTGACGTATACTGAATCAACTACCCACTAGGAAACAAAGAGAATGGCAAAAATACACATAATGCAAAGCATGATTAACACAGCAGCATGTTTTGAAACATGACTAGAGTTTCTCAATTCTGACATTCGTTTGTGTTGAATGAAGATATTTCACTGACACCACGCGTCTATCATTTTCATTGTTTTCACGAGGACACACATGAATGTAAATAATACCAGCAGCCACGAGGGGTATTGTGGACCTAACGCAATACCTCCTTTATTTAAAACAAAATGGCTGATACATGGAGTGAATGAGTGAGTGAGTTTAGTTTTACGCCGCACTCAGCAATATTCCAGCTATATGGTATGTAAATAATCGAGTCTGGACCAGACAATCTAGTGATCAACAACATGAGCATCGATCTGCGCAATTGGGAACCCATGACGTGTCAACCAAGTAAGCGAGCCTGACCATCAGATCCCGTTAGTAGCCTCTTACGATAAGCATGGTCGCCTTTTATGGCAATCATGGGTTGCTGAAGGCCTATTATACCCTTGGACCTTCACGGGTATGATACATGGTATATGTAATATCTTATCAAATATCATAAAAACAATTACCAAGAGCAATTACTTTCTTATTTTAGTTCCGAGTGACACGCATCTACAGGAGACATGACAACTGCTGTCAACTTCACCCTTGATCAGTACAACGACGTCTACAGCCAACGTTATCTTCCCGCTACAGTGTACATATCGGTGATGATGGTGGTGGGCTTCGTGGGTAATTCCGTTGTCTTTCATGTGTACCTGAAGAAGTTCAAGCCCAGCACAACAAGATGTTTCATTCTTGTGGTTGCCCTTCTGGATGTTCTCAATGCCGTAGTGTGTTGTCCTGTCCAAATATTACAGATGAGAAACTTTGTAACGTTTGGCAGTTCAGGGGTGTGTAGGTTCATGATAACCAGTGTGACATATTTCAGCACTGCCTCTGGCCAGGTGTTAATATTAGTGGCCGTTGACAGATACAGGAAGGTTTGTCGACCCTTCCAGAAGCAGATGACACCATATACAGCCAAATTGGCCTGTGGAATATTGTGTCTCGTCTTGTTGATGCTCATGATCCCATCTCCACTGATTTATGGTCCTAAAACTGTGACACGATCTAATGTGAATATTACCATTTGCCGTCCACTGCAAGACAGAGAGGACTACTATAAGGCGTACACGTTCTTTTGGATCTTTATGTTACTCGGTCTGGTTACCTCTCTTGCTGTTCTGTATTCCTGTATCTGGTGTCGGGTCTATCAGCAAATGAAGTTCAGACAGAAATTAAAAGCATCGAATAGCGTGGAAGGGATCGATGGCCCCACAAAGCATAGGAAACAGAATCAGAGCCAAGTCGAAGGAGGCGTAAAATTGAATTCGTCTCAGCTTACGTATGAATCTCAAGACACTACATCTAGTAGCCATGATTTAAACTCAGCTTCTGTGGGTGTTCCTTGCTCTTGTTCGAAGAACTCAGATACAACAAACACAGATTCATCGCTGTCAATGCCTGTCCGAACTGGAAGTGACATCAGACAAGCGTCACAAGATAAGGATGTCCGAAAGATGACGTTGACTTTGTTTCTGGTGACAATGGTGTACGTACTGAGTTGTGTTCCCTATTTCACCGTTACAACCATGATGTCAAGAGACCCTGAGAACTACGAACGCCTCGCCATGAAGTACTCCTTTTTCTCCATCCTAGAAAAGTCCTATCACCTACAGATCGCTGCCAACCCCATAATCTATGGTTTTCTTAATAAGCAGTTCCGCAGCGAACTCCGACTGATTTGTACAAGGAAATAGTGCAAGGGACATATAAGTTGAAAGCCATTTGATGTCTGTGACAGACTGAGAAGTTGGGACATTTTCCACACTTACTAGTATTACATGTCACGCATTCTAATGTCTGTTCTTATATACTAACAACTCTTACAATAATACAATAGTTTCTTGTTAGCGGTGACAACTCTTTATGATGTGAGAGTTTAACAGCTTTTGCGTTAGTCAAGATGTCTGTATAATGGGGAGTAAGTTTTGATGTTACATTGCTGAGTGGATGATGCTTACCTCTTTCCACCATACGCCATCACCCTCATGGCTGGGACATCCACGTTGTGGCTGTGTTGAGTCTTCGGCATTTTGAGCGTATACTTCAAGCACTAGGCAAACCCAACCGAAACCCTTCAGGGACGGTAAGGTAACTTAATGGATAAAGCGTTACCTCGCCTATGACCCAGGTTCGATTCCCCACATGGGTACACTGAGCGAAGCCCATTTCTGATGTCCCCCGTCGTGATATTGCTGGAATATTTCTAAAAGCGGCGTAAAACTATGGTTGCAACAACAATATTCACTCACTCAAAACACTGGCTTCTAGTAGTTTTCGTTTGCGCCTATAGTGAACGTTGGTAGCCAGGATGCTAGTCTGTTGCCAGTCAATGGAATGGGTGAGGTTGTTGGCGCAAACGAAAACTACTAAAAGCCATCAATATCAGGAGATTACCCCAGAGATTAATAGAGATCAAGGTGTATATCTTCCCAGTGGAATATCACAAACATCACCACCCCTGATGTCATTTCATCAGCTGTATATCACTCTGTTGTGTTTACATCTCCCTGTCATCATTGTCTACCTCTTTGATTGTATTCACATGTACACCTCTGGCTTCCGGCAAAATCTGATTATCTGTACCTCACTCTGCTGTGCACACTTCTGTTAACTGGCTTCACCTTATCCCCGTTATCATTGATTTTATAACTGCATTTGACCTGTCCTCTGTGACTTGTTTGTATATACATGCACTTATCTTCTTCCTGTAAATACTGGTATATATAATGTTTTGTAATCCTGTCTCTATCACCTGAAGAAGGGTCAAGACGTAGCCCAGAAACGTCGCGTTAGGCAATAAAAAGAAGTTGTCATCCATATACTCGTCTTATTATGTTTACCAACTTCTAAATGCCTCTCAAAAATCTCAAACTAGCCATGGTAAAATCTTAAACACCATTCGTGATATCTACTCCAAAACTAGTATTATCATTTCAGAATATTTGGATTGGATCAGTCTTGTCAGATACGGTTGTATATTCTCTGTGTTTATGGATCAAGTTGAAGGGACATTACAACAAAAGGGTGGTATGGTGATTTTGAAGGTGAAGACATCTCATAACTACATGTATTGGACTTGTTTTCTGGCCTACAGAACATGATGTAATGGCATTCTATTGTAACAGGTGGGGGGTGGGGTAGGTTGAAAATCATTGGTACAAAGGTGAAATCCTTGTGAACCAAGACATCATAAAACTGAAAATTTAATGACTACATTTTGCCTCTTACCATGGTTATTTGGGAATTCTGTTTTCAAATAGATTGCCAGGATCTCATTCGGAGCAAGCAAAACACGTTTTCCTATGAATAGTTGTTTTATAATTAAAAATTGAAAAGAATCCCCTTTCTCCCACAGTTCTGTTAAACTTTCAAATATTTCATTTTGTTCAGAGACTTTGGACTGGCACATATAGGACGCAATTGAACAATGATTATGTTTGTTTCACACATTATCTTTTAAATTTGTGTTACAAAGCTGGAAAGCCATCGATGTGAGCGTGGACATTTGATGTTGCGTAAAGCTTCTACATCTACAGAATGGCGGGACTCGTGAAGGTCCGGGGTAGAATTGGCCTTCAGCAACCCATGTTTTCCCTGGAAAGGTGACTAATGGGATCGGGTGGACAGGCTCGCTGACTTGGTTGAGACATGTCGTCGGTTTCCAATAGCGCGGATCGATGCTCATGGTGTTGATCACTGGATTGTCTGGTCCAGACTCGATAATATACAGACCGCCGCTATGTAACTGGAATAATGCTGAGTGCGACGTAAAACTAAACTCATACACTCACAGGATGGTGAAGTAGAACTGCACGCATGTAATGTACCCGAGACAATGTTACAACATGTTACAAAACAAAAACAAAAAAAACAAAAACAAAAACATAACAAAAAACAAGACAAAACAAAACACACACATTCCCCCTAATCAACAACAAACAAATAAAAAACCCAAACGTATTTAAGTTATTACTTAAACATAGATATTTATGCATTCTTAAAGACTACTACCCCCATGGGAAAATGTGTTTTGAAAGTACAACAGACAGATCTTAGTCAAAGGTGTTTTCTGTAAATTTGATTACATTTAATTACAACGTGTTAAACCCAATACGTTTAAACGCATAAGCGAGAACCATCCCGGAAGGAATATACAGGTTAGATGAGGAAAACGCCACACACCACTGGCTATCAAAGAAATTGTTCGAGGGCTGATCATCTGAAAATATCTATTATTCAGCACATTAACGTCCTATTGGATGCATAAGATCATGCGGAAGTTTAACCAGTCATATCTGTGTTTTTGTCGTATCCCTTTCAAGTATCATCCAAGTAGTATTACATTTTTACTTCGTTTAATTCGACATTTCGGAATTTGAAGTCAAAACACAAACGAAACAATCAATCATATTAACATTGCATCAATGGTACCAACGAAGGGTAACTATATAGGAATTTGATACACACTGGATTAATCTAATTTCACCCAAATCCACATATGCTTAAAAGATATTTGAAGACAAAAAAGAAATTTGATACCCACTGGATTAATGTGATTTCACCCAAATCCACATATGCTAAAACAACATTTGAAGACAAAAGAAATTTGATACCGACTGGATTATTCTGATGTCACCCAAATCCAAATATCCTTAAAAAACATGCATTCCACAATTAAAGTAACTGCCTAACGAAAACGTATACACTCAAAATTAGTTATTCGATAAGGGTGTATTAGATGCGAGTATCATACATGTAGTGGCGTTGTGGACTTGAATGTAACTATTTTTCGGCGTAGTCATGATGATGTTTTCGTAAAGTTTGTGATCGTTTGGTCAGTTTGTCTATAGAAGGGTCAATGGATTTACGATTTAAGTAACACACTAGCTCTAATACTCGCCCCCACCCTACCCGTAACATGGGTAATGAAGCAGTCGATTTCCCAATGTATTTAGTCGCCACATCTCACGGACGGTATTCACTCCTGTTTACACAATCCCGGATGATGAAATGACAGATAAACGTGAGGAGTTACCCGCAACAGAAGTTTGGGCAGATTCTCCAAATGGGCATAACCTTTTTCAACAAATGAACCCAATCTCGTTAGAGCATTTTATCCTATGACGTGTTATTATAATCTGCACATTTTGGTAGCAGCAGCAACAGCAGCAGCAGCAGCAGCAGCAGCAGCAGCTGAAGATTGCTGTTTATTGACGCAGCTTGAGGTAAGTACCGCTTTATAGTGTTCAGTTTGAAATTATGTATTTGTCCTGGTCAATATCATATAATTTTCAAGGTTTTCATGGAAACTTGTTTAAACCTCCCATTTCGTTTTTGGTTTGAGGTGGTGGTAACATTTTTGGCCTGTCACCCGTGAAGATCCTGGTTAGAATTGGTCTTCAGCAACCCTTGCTTGTCATAAGAGGCGATTAACGGGATTGGGAGTTCAGGCTCCAGTTCCAATTTGCGTAGATCGGTGTTCATGGTCCAGACTCATGGTAGATCGATGTCTGGTCCAGACTCGATTATATACAGACTGCCGCCATATAGTTGGAATATTGCTGAGTGCGGCGTAAAACTAAACACACTCACACTATTAAGCTGACACTCCATGATCTAACCGGAAAGCTGAAGGTTAAACTGCCGAAGAAAATGTCGAAAAAAAATGAAAGTGTACTCTTTTCGAGTTAAACTTTGATCTTATATAAAAGCAAGATATATTACAATCTGCAATCATGAAACTTGGCTACGATATGAAACAACTGCACCCCATTGCAGCTCACCTGGGCATGAAGTCAGCAGTTGAAATGTTCAACAGTGACAGCCACAAGACTAAAGTTACTGCAGTATTGATACTCAGATGTGTTTTGAATGATATTGCAGTAAATAACAACACCTTTTATTTAAACAATATGACTGATACATGACAATGAATATGTTTTCAAATATCATTTTAACCTCACAAAACAATGCCCAAGTGCAATTTCTTTCTTATTTTAGTTCCGAGTGACACGCATCTACAGGAGACATGACAACTGCTGTCAACTTCACCCTTGATCAGTACAACGACGTCTACAGCCAACGTTATCTTCCCGCTACAGTGTACATATCGGTGATGATGGTGGTGGGCTTCGTGGGTAATTCCGTTGTCTTTCATGTGTACCTGAAGAAGTTCAAGCCCAGCACAACAAGATGTTTCATTCTTGTGGTTGCCCTTCTGGATGTTCTCAATGCCGTAGTGTGTTGTCCTGTCCAAATATTACAGATGAGAAACTTTGTAACGTTTGGCAGTTCAGGGGTGTGTAGGTTCATGATAACCAGTGTGACATATTTCAGCACTGCCTCTGGCCAGGTGTTAATATTAGTGGCCGTTGACAGATACAGGAAGGTTTGTCGACCCTTCCAGAAGCAGATGACACCATATACAGCCAAATTGGCCTGTGGAATGTTGTGTCTCGTCTTGTTGATGCTCATGATCCCAACCCCACTGATTTATGGTCCTAAAACTGTGACACGATCTAATGTGAATATTACCATTTGCCGTCCACTGCAAGACAGAGAGGACTACTATAAAGCGTACACGTTCTTTTGGATCTTCATGTTATTCTGCCATGTTACCTGCCTTGCTGTTCTGTATTCCTGCATCTGGTGTCGGGTCTATCAGCAATTTAAGTTCAAACAGAAATTAAAAGCATCGAATCGTGTTGAAGGCGTAGGCGGTGTCCGAGAGCATAAGAAAGGGAGCCAAGTCGAAGGAGGCGTAAAACTGAATTCGTCTCAGCATACGTATGAATCTCAAGACACTTTACCTTGTAGCCTTGATTTAAACTCAGCCTCTGTGGGTGTTCCTTGCCCTTGTTCGGGGAACTCTCACATAACGTCTGCTTCAGCTTCTGTTATGATATCTGACCCTAGTTCAGAAATGCACATCCATAACGATTCAACAAACATAGATTAATCGCTGTCAATGTCTGTCCGAACCAGAAGTGACGTCAGACAAGCGTCACAAGATAAGGATGTCCGAAAGATGACGTTGACTTTGTTTCTGGTGACAATGGTGTACGTACTGAGTTGTGTTCCCTATTTCACCGTTACAACCATGATGTCAAGAGACCCTGAGAACTACGAACGCCTCGCCATGAAGTACTCCTTTTTCTCCATCCTAGAAAAGTCCTATCACCTGCAGATCGCTGCCAACCCCATAATCTATGGTTTTCTAAATAAGCAGTTCCGCAGCGAACTCCGACTGATTTGTACAAGGAAATAGTACAAGTGAGTTGAAGACATTCGCCGTCCGTGAAAGTCTGAGATTTTGTGACCTAGATGATTTTTTCCACACTGTGTATTTCACCCATTGTAACAATTCTACACTGTTCCTATTTACTTATACCACATATCGTACAGTAATAGAATAGCTTCTTAACCAAAGCGACATGTCTTTATGTAGTGAGATGAGATTACCAGCTGGTTTGGACAGCTTCGGGGTGTCTGTTTAACTTGGAGTAGCGAGTTTAGTTTCACGCCGCTCTCAGCAATATTCCAGCTATATGGTGGGTTTAATTTGGAGTAAACCAGAGATTGCTGTGTAAGTGATCGGTGGTTGATCTTCGGTGAATGTGGTTTGATGGCGTTATTCTCTATATGCCAGCAATCATATGGCGGGGACACAGGGGATTGGCTTCACACATTGTATAAGCACCCATGTTGGATCTTCGGATTTTTGAACGTACGTATTAACCACGAAGTTGCCCCATCTTCTGAAACCCTTCACTTGGTGTTCATGGGAAGCCGAACTCGGTTTCTGTTACAATATGAAAGCTTTAAGCATCTGATAACAATACGGATATACAGTCCAATGTGGACTTTTTCACAAGGATGCGTTATGAACAGTACGGAATTGTAACGGACATAACTTTGGTCAACTGTATGTCAAAATTGTCTGTATATTCTACGCATGTAAACTATAAAACCACCCGAAACATTTACTCAGGTCTGTCCCGGTGGTAACCTTTAACAAAACAACTTTGGGTAGAGTTGCTCAACTCTCTTTGAGAACTTCCTGGACTCAGTTTGCAAATGTTGTGAAGCCGAAAATTGAAGTTATCGCCTCACACAGCGTTGAGGATTTTTGTGGTCATGCTGAATGTTTATACACCTCGTCAAACATGAAAGTAATGTGGCATCTAAAAAAGCCATTTGACCTTTATTGGATTTCAGACCCTCGATGATGTTGCTTGCACGCTACAATCAACAATTCTGTGTGACTTCAGTGGGTAAAGAGACACTCTAGTGACTGACATCATGAGTACCTATATATTAAAATGCTGAATGGGTAATTGAATAGGTGACTATAAGTGATACACACCGGTATGCTTTTTGGTTTGGTTTTGTAGTTTTACGCCGCACTCAGAAATATCACTGCCATACAGCGGCGTTCTGTAAATAATCGAGTCTGGACCAGACAAGCCAGTGATCCACGGAACGAGCATCGATCAACGCAGTTGGGATACGATGACATGTGTCAACCAGGTCAGCGAACCTGACCACGCGATCTCGTCAGTGATGAGTTGGCATGATTTGCTGAAGACCAATTTTAACCCGGATACTCACCCAGGATGACACCGGTACAATGGTCGAATTGAGGACAGCCACACGGAACTTCCCTTTGGCCTCAATTCCGTTCCTCCGGTTCGAAAGTGTATCTGTATAATGCATTTAATAGAGGGAAGCACAAGGTAAGAAAGTATTATAAATTAATTCATTTTGCCATAAAATTGTATTTCATATATATGTACATTATTGTTATTAAACACATTTATCCATACATCATACCAGCCTATCAACGTATTTACAGACATGCAGATACACACACATACACACCGTGTTTTCAGTGGATCATGATTCTACTATGTTGGTACAGTAATGATATTGATGTTTCTGACATTATATAAGTATATGACTCTCTCTGTCTCTCTTCCCCTCCTCTCTTCCGTTCTCTTCCTTCTCTTTCGGTCTCTCTCCTTCCCATTCTTTCTGTCTCTTTATACTTACCTATTTTCAGATAAATCAACATTGTCGTTAGATATTAATCAATGTACTTATACACCTGTTTTGTTCTTCAGAATAAAAAAAAAACATGTCAATGAAGTTAATGGTCGACGGGAACGTCAGTGTCACTCAACTCGACCGTGATCTTTATCTTCGTCGCTATGACAACAGATACGCCCTGCAGGCCTTGCCCGCCAACTTGTTTCTTGCTGTGTTGATGCTCGTTGGGCTTGTTGGTAATTCCCTCGTCTGTTATGTGTATCTTGTGAAATATAAAGAAAGTGCTACCCGATGCTTTATTGTAGCACTAGCTACGTTTGACATGATTACAGTCACCGTTTGTATTCCATCAGAGATAGCAGACATACGGCATAACTATACATTTGGGCTGTACAAACTGTGTAAGATATTGCGATTACTTGTAACATTCTCAGCCATTGCTTCAGCGACAATACTCGTAGCCATAGCCGTGGACAGGTATAGGAAAATATGCCGACCGTTGGAAAAGCAGATGACGCCTTTGTTTGCCAAGATTATAGTAATAGTGTGTTCACTTATAACTGTGATGGTGTCATTGCCCAATGCTGTTGTCTATGGTCCTAGAGCAGTTGCAACAGATGACGGGTATATTAACGGTTCTGACTGCTCTACCTCTGACGACTACATCAGGACGCCCCTCCCTCTCATCTATAACGGCGTTCTTTTTTTCATTTTCTTCTCATCAGCACTCACTCTCTCTGCGCTTTACGGTGTCATATGGAGGCAGGTTATCAGGCAACGGAAACGAATGACTGCTGTCTATGAAACCGGACAAAATGTGGAAATGGATACCAGACGCGAAATGGTACCCAATACTTCATCATCCGATGTCCAGTGTCCGTCAGTTACACGGGAATCAAACCTGTCCTCTTGCGACAGAAGTGATTCCATCATACCTGCCACAACATCAGAACGGATAACGGATTCATGTCCAGACGGAAATGCATCATCTGCATCACGATCGGCCAGACATCCCACCAGGAGTAGAAGACACCGGTTCCCTACCGGTACATCATCACAGCGTCAAAGAAGTCACAAGACACTAATGATGCTGTTTCTCATCACCCTCGTGTATGTGCTGAGCTACCTTCCTCACCTGAGTCTGATGGCTACGAGGGCTGTCAACAAACACGTGTTTGACGAACTTCCCGGGGCAGGAATTGCAGCTACCAATCTGTTTCTGAGGTCCTACTTTATCAACAGTGTATCCAATCCTATCATTTACAGCGTCTGCAACCAGCGGTTCCGCCTTGAGGTGACACGGCTGTTTGGAAGGTTAACTCGCAGAACATAGGCGCACACCATCGTATTATACACTGCTTAGTAACCAAAGAGGAGAACAGGATTGCTGAAGCAAACTATTTGAGATATGCATGGGTATGTGTTTTTACCACTTATTACACAAACCCAATGCCTGACAGTTTTTTTGGTTGGTTTCGTTTGTTGTTTAACACCGCCTACATGGCGTCGGTCTGTAAATAATGGCGTCTTGATCAGACAATCCAGTGATCAACAGCATGAACATCGATATGCGCATTTGGGAACGGATGACATGTGTCAACCAAGTCAGCGATCCTGATCACCCGATCCCGTCAGTCGCCTCTTACGAAAAGCATAGATTACTGAAGATCAATTGCAACCTGGATCTTCACGGATTAGCGAGATTTGTTAGAAAATGGCTGTGAGGAGCCCACATGTTTGTTAGGAGATAGGTAGACACAACTTTAGTCATACAATTCATACAATTCTCAAATGACTTCGATCTTTTAACTATACTTGTAATTATTAACTTCACACTATACTGTGCATGTCAAACTACAGGATTGGATCCAACGGGCGGTCGCCATTTAGATCGTGTGCTCTATAATTATGTCATGAAAAAAATTCTCAAGAAACGTTTCTACTTTCGGATGCAACAGAAGTGTTTCTCCGACTTATTCATTGTGATAGGTTACGTGTACTCATATTTATGCCCAGTAAACCTTTTACTCAAATATTGATTCCAGTTTGTCTTTCTTCTTATGTATTTTCTAAATATTCCAGTCTACATACCTGCTCTGATACATAGCACGCCTCATACATGTATTAAATAGATTCAGACCTTCCAATTAATCCATCAAATTTATGCATTTATTTCATTCACATGTCATACTCTTATTCATGCATAAGTACAAGCATTTCGCAGCTTCCTCAACGAACTGCAGTGGAGTGAAACGGTTGGCTTGAAGTCTGTCCTCAAGAACCGGGTGTCCAAATAACAGTATTTCTTTCTTCTTTGGAGACCTCTTTGGTCCATGTCGCGATATACAAATATGGTTTGAGCTTTAATCCCAATACTTTACTTTCATAACATGGCTATAACACTAACCCAAGGAAACGTTAGGGACCGATCATAATTTATGGCTGGGGTGACGATCTGGGTCAATTACTTTGTCTGCGGCTCGACCGCTAGAAACGTATGGTGATCTAGTACGGAAATGATATCTCAGTGTCATTGTGCGCCACAGAACTACTATGAACAGGCTCAAAAACACATGGCAGGCGTAACCAGTGAGCTAGATTCAATGTGAATCATTTTACGACCTCATCAAACACACGTGCCTTACGAAATAACAGGGTTTTTTTTCACTAATTATTATTATTATTATTTCATCCTAAATGTGTAGAGAAAGGCTTCATATTATCGTATCCATAATTATGCATTTGTTATAAATGGTGGATACCTTAAACTAACCGTGAAGTTGTCCGTCGAAAACTGTACAGTGTAAAACGAAAAGGTGCAACATTCGGTTTTCATGTACAGTCGAATACCCCTTGTGAAACAGGGACAGTCTCTGACGTCTTAGTTGAGGTCATCCTGACTACACCTCGGAATAAAATTTAGATATAAGATGTTATCGAAGTTTAAAGTTCATTTGTAAATACCATTTTCTTATGAAACAAGGAATTGGTATTCACTTTAAGTAGAGCTGTTTGTGATTTTTATTTTCATTTCCACACGAGAAAATTCTGATCGACTGAAAGATAGGTCATTGTCTGAATTGAGTGAGTGAGTTTAGTTTTACGCCGCACCCAGCAATATTCCAGCTATACATGGAGGCGGTCTGTACATAATCGAGTCTCGACCAGGCATTCCAGTGATCATGAGCATCGATCTGAGTTATTGGGAACATGTGTCAACCAAGTCAGCGAGTCTGACCACCCGATCCCGTTAGTCGCCTCTTACGACAAGCACAGTCGCCGTTTATGGCAAGCATGGGTTGCTGAAGGCCTATTCTACCCCGGACCTAAATTGTCTGAAAAGGTTTATGAGACTCATGTTTCGGTATGCCAGATAATCCAGTAATTGACATCGTGAGTATGGAAAAGGCTAGTCACAGAAATCTGTCACCAGCATTGACTCAGTGACTATCGATCGGTCAGTCATCACAAACACGAGTCTGCCACTCTGGGTTGATTGGT
Organism: Haliotis asinina; assembly: GCF_037392515.1. Classification (NCBI taxonomy): domain Eukaryota; kingdom Metazoa; phylum Mollusca; class Gastropoda; order Lepetellida; family Haliotidae; genus Haliotis; species Haliotis asinina. The sequence continues at coordinate 32,516,572 of NC_090282.1, read as the reverse complement.
ATGTTGTTTGAGTCCCACTCACCAATATTCCAACTAGATGGCTGCGGTCTGTAAATAACCGAGTGGATCAGGCAATCAAGTGATCCATAGCATGAGCATCGACATACGCAAATGTGATACAGTGACATGTACTGACCAAGTCAGCGGGCCTGATCACCTGACACCGTTAGTGGCGTCTTAGGACGTCTGGCAGAGGCCTGGTGGTGTAATCAACCCTGCACCAAATAATCCACTGATTGGCATCCTGAGTATCGAAATGATATGTAACATTGAGCCGAGGGTGGTACACACTTGGTGGTGATAACTGGACCTACTGTTATATGCTGCTTATATAGCGCACACCCCCATGGATCTAGTGCTTGCTCAAGTCGCAGGTATTCCCCGCTCATCCCCCCTGGGGAGTATGCAACCTTTCCTGCCTCGAGGAGTTTACTTTATCATCCATACACACACAAATAATACTCACTTGGTAGTTTCCACTGGACATACGCAGACAGATGGTACACACTTGGTGGTGTTCACTGGACATGCACACACAGATGGTACACACTTGTTGGTGTTCACTGGACATGCACACACAGATCGTACACACTTGGTGGTGTTCACTGGACACGCACACACAGATGGTACACACTTGGTGGTGTTCACTGGACATGCACACACAGATCGTACACACTTGGTGGTGTTCACTGGACATGCACACGCAGATCGTACACACTTGGTGGTGTTCACTGGACATGCACACACAGATCGTACACACTTGGTGGTGTTCACTGGACATGCACACACAGATGGTACACACTTGGTGGTGTTCACTGGACATGCACACACAGATCGTACACACTTTGTGGTGTTCACTGGACATGCACACACAGATGGTACACACTTGGTGGTGTTCACTGGACATGCACACGCAGATGGTACACACTTGGTGGTGTTCACTGGACATGCACACACAGATGGTACATACTTGGTGGTGTTCACTGGACATGCACACACAGATCGTACACACTTGGTGGTGTTCACTGGACATGCACACACAGATCGTACACACTTGGTGGTGTTCACTGGACATGCACACGCAGATCGTACACACTTGGTGGTGTTCACTGGACATGCGCACACAGATGGTACACACTTGATGGTGTTCACTGGACATGCACACATAGATGGTACACACTTGGTGGTGTTCACTGGACATGCACACGCAGATCGTACACACTTGGTGGTGTTCACTGGACATGCACACGCAGATGGTACACACTTGGTGGTGTTCACTGGACATGCACACGCAGATGGTACACACTTGGTGGTGTTCACTGGACATGCACACACAGATGGTACACACTTGGTGGTGTTCACTGGACATGCACACGCAGATCGTACACACTTGGTGGTGTTCACTGGACATGCGCACACAGATGGTACACACTTGATGGTGTTCACTGGACATGCACACACAGATGGTACACACTTGGTGGTGTTCACTGGACATGCACACACAGATCGTACACACTTGGTGGTGTTCACTGGACATGCACACACAGATGGTACACACTTGGTGGTGTTCACTGGACATGCACACGCAGATGGTACACACTTGGTGGTGTTCACTGGACATGCACACACAGATGGTACACACTTGGTGGTGTTCACTGGACATGCACACACAGATGGTACACACTTGGTGGTGTTCACTGGACATGCACACACAGATCGTACACACTTGGTGGTGTTCACTGGACATGCACACACAGATGGTACACACTTGGTGGTGTTCACTGGACATGCACACACAGATGGTACACACCTGGTGGTGTTCACTGGACATGCACACGCAGATGGTACACACTTGGTGGTGTTCACTGGACATGCACACACAGATCGTACACACTTGGTGGTGTTCACTGGACATGCACACACAGATGGTACACACTTGGTGGTGTTCACTGGACATGCACACACAGATGGTACACACTTGGTGGTGTTCACTGGACATGCACACACAGATGGTACATACTTGGTGGTGTTCACTGGACATGCACACGCAGATCGTACACACTTGGTGGTGTTCACTGGACATGCACACGCAGATCGTACACACTTGGTGGTGTTCACTGGACATGCACACGCAGATCGTACACACTTGGTGGTGTTCACTGGACATGCGCACACAGATGGTACACACTTGATGGTGTTCACTGGACATGCACACACAGATGGTACACACTTGGTGGTGCTCACTGGACATGCACACACAGATGGTACACACTTGGTGGTGTTCACTGGACATGCACACACAGATCGTACACACTTAGTGGTGTTCACTGGACATGCACACACAGATGGTACACACTTGGTGGTGTTCACTGGACATGCACACGCAGATGGTACACACTTGGTGGTGCTCACTGGACATGCACACACAGATGGTACACACTTGGTGGTGTTCACTGGACATGCACACGCAGATGGTACACAATTGGTGGTGTTCACTGGACATGCACACACAGATGGTACACACTTGGTGGTGCTCACTGGAGATACACACACAGATGGTACACACTTGGTGGTGTTCACTGGACATGCACACGCAGATGGTACACAATTGGTGGTGTTCACTGGACATGCACACACAGATGGTACACACTTGGCGGTACTGACTGGACATACACACACAGATAACGACAAAATGAAACAAGACAAGTAAACGTATAGGAAAAAGATCAATCAATCGATGGATCCTGAAGGTTGAAAGTAACTGTGGGTGTACATTTAAAATACATCTAATTAACTTGTGAAAAGTGTTCACTTAGTGGCCTGCGTTTTTCTCATAAGCACGAAGAAGAACAGGCTACAAGTAGTACCTGTTAACAGAAATTTCGACAGCTGAATTTGCTATACGTTCCCTCAAATGAAAAGATACTAATCTGCGATTTTCAGAATGTAACTATATTTCTTGTGCATTTAGCATCGGGCAACTAATGGCATAGAATGGCTTTTTCAATAGTCCAATCAAAGCTATGAAAACCTAACAACAGTCTAATAATACGCTTTCAAGGGTCACGAAGGGTGTATTAAGTTATGTTTGTGTACACGTGAACAATACATACAAGGTCCGGTCGGTGTCATTTAAGTAGCCTCCTCAGAAGTTATTTTCAACCCGATCGACACCACAGTTGAACTTTACTCCACACTTTCTATAAGTGTGCTTGGGCGCAAGTGTGTTGTTTTTCTCTTTACGGAAAGTATCTAGACGATCAGTGTAAGTAAAGCATGTGGGATTTTTTTTGTTCAAACGTGATCATAAAATCTGATAACGACTATGACAATAATTGTTCTGTTAGCATATAGGAAAGCTCATTATATTGGGAAATAGTATAATTCTTTCCAGACATGGCCATTAAGTTTCCATGCTATTTTATGTAGCATGTAGTAATACAGTCATATCTAATGTCGATTTCGTTTCAACTCACTGGAGGGAATTGTGGTTAAAGCGTTCGCTCGTCACGCGGGAGACCCGGGCTCGATTCCCCACATGGGTGTAAAGCGTGAAGACCATTTCTGGTGATATTTCAGGAATTTTGCTAAAAGTGGCATTAAACCATATTCACTCATTCACTTAATTGCGATTTGTACATGAGCAAATGTTCTAAATATTGTTTGTTATTTGTTACGTTATGAATGTTAACTGACATCATCTTTTTTTAAAAATTATATTCATTTAGGCATTTAGGGGACCGTATGCTATATTTTAATCTACCCGACAAAAAAGAAAGTGTAAACCGATGTTACAGGGGGACTAAACTGAAACAGCCATCAAAGTTTGCGTTATGTGTTGTGGCGATTGTTTTCACCCGTAACTTTATTATTGCTGTTGTCAAATCCACTTGTATAATGTACTATACACAATGTTCATGATATAAATACACGTACTGTTGTAATAACTATTTCTTTTATTCAGTTCTGAAAGCCAACACCAATGACGGACATGAACTCAAGCCACTATCAATACGACCTTGACAAGTACCTCCGTCACAAAGACAGCGAATACGCCATCCAGTCCTTTCCCGTCATCTTGTTTCTTGTCCTTCTCATGCTGGTTGGGTTCGTTTGGAATTCCCTCGTCTACTATGTGTATCTAGTGAAATTTAAACAAAGCGCTCTCCGAAACTATATTTTAGCGCTTGCAACCTTTGACCTCGCCACATGCAGCATTTGCATTCCCGTTGAAATAGTTGATTTAAGACACAGCTACACATTCGGACAGTATACGCTGTGTAAGTTGCTTCGATTAATGACAACCTTCTTGGTTATTGCCTCGGTGATCATTCTGTTGGCTATAGCTGTGGACAGGTACAAGAGAATATGCTGCCCGTTTCACAAGCAGACGACGCCACGGTTGGCCATGGTTACTATCACCGTCTGTTCCATCACGACATTTATAGTTTCACTTCCGGTTGCTGTTGTAAATGGTTCGAGATCTGTGCCTGCAGACGATACTCTCGTCAACGGATCACGATGCACTATATCAGACGATTATATCAATACGCCGTTTCCACTTATCTACAACGGATGTCAGTTCATCATCTTCATATCTTGTATTCTGAGTCTCTCGGTGCTGTACGGTTTAATATGGCGGCGGGTTGCCAGGCAACGGAAACGTATGGATATCATCACTGCAAACGATTTAACCATTGAACGGAAGATCAAACACAAAGACATGGAAACATCAATTGCAAAAAGATGGGAAGAGGATCTGGGCTCGTCGCCAAGAGTTGAAGCAAACATGAGGTCTCCTTTTTCAGCAGATTCAAACATTGCTGAAGGTATATCTGAAATAACGACTGGGTCGTGTAAGACCGACACCAAATGCCTTTTTGACGCCACACCAATTTTGGGATCTCAGCCCTGCAGAAGGCTTTCCACGTTTGGGAGGAGACGATCATCTACCTTCACGCCGTCACATGGTGACAAGAGATCCCAGAAGACAACGACCATGCTGTTTCTCATCACTCTAGTGTTCGTGCTGAACGTTCTTCCCCATCTGGGTCTGATGGTAACAAGAGCGGTGAACAAGGACGTCTTTGAAGATCTTCACGGAGTTGGATTCATCGTATACAATGTGTTCCTGAGGTCGTATTTCATTAACTCTGTCTCCAACCCAATCCTCTACAGTTTTTGCAGTGTTCGCTTTCGTCAGGAACTGATTCAGCTTTGGGGAAGAGTGACCATAAAGATAAAGACGTAATTACCTGATGCACTGCTCCATACTACAGCCACACACCATCGTCATATGTAAATATGGTGAATATTTTCGCTTAATCGAGTGTATACAATGAAACGTAAACCAGGCTAGTTTTTCTCGAAACGTTTGTAGCACATTCTTAATACATTGCTTACGATCAAAGTTAAGAATTCTTAGGGCTACGGACGTGTCGAGAATATTACTCATGGAGTACCCAAGAGTCATAAGTTTCCCGATACATGCAAGCCCTTTCCAGGCTGGATGACCAAGGTACGTCGCGTTTCATATCATCTGAAGCATTTCCCCCGGCAATTTACAGTCCCACAAAACATTCATATCAGCGCCAGCCACGTCAAATGTTAAACGAATTCCGGAAAGATTAGCTATGATTTTGTTTCATCACTATGATAGGAATCAATGTTTCTGTTGAAATATATTTATCTGAAAAGGAAAAACATCAGAAGCTTGTAAAAAGTCTTATAATTAAGTCCTTAACTATTATGTGTATTTTAAAGTTTATAATTATGTAAATTTCTAACACATGCACGAATGTGCTCCTCCTCCAGTGCACATTTTTTACTGTAATGTGTTCTTCAATATCAAACTTCGATGGACCAATTAAAGATATTTGAAGACATTAAAAAAATCTGAGGATGTTGTCCTCTCCATGAACTTGTCGCCTCGTGATATTGTCGTTCTGTGGCAAATTGTGTCATCTCTTCAGTTTCACGTAATTAAACAAATAAAATATGTTTATACAATATAGCTGAACACCGGGGAGTCTTGAACCAGAAAAGCATAACATCATTGTAAATGACATTATAAAACATCATATATATTTTCATTCACAGAGGCTCTTATTCTCTTGTTTAATTAAAATATTGCCTTTAAGTTTGTCGTTTTGTCATACATTTGAAAGAGGATACGGGTTAGAATATTGATCTTCAGTAACCCATCCTTATCACAAGGGGCGACTAACGGTATCGGGTGGTGTGGACTGGTTGACACATGTCATCGTATCCGATTGTCTGGATCATGCTGTTGATCACGGGATTTTCCGGCCCAGGCTCGACTAGGATATTGCTGGTTGTGGCGTAAACCAATACATCTAACAAATGTGATATTAAAAACTGTGAAATAAGAGCATTTCAACAATAAAACTGACTTGACTGTGTTTCTTCCTGTGCTCTTATATAGACACGAGTATAACAAATACTGAATTACTGCGTTCAAATGGACGTAAAGTTATGTAATGCTGAAATTAACTTACAATGCCTCGTCTCATAATAGGCATCTATTGCAAACATTCTACTGTCTTTGTCGCCGCTAAATATAAAACAACATCCGACAGAAACGTTCACTCTTGACATTATCAGCCAACCAACAATAATAGGTCGTTGTTCCGGGTTGTACACAACAAAGAGATCGGAATAAACTCGTTTCACTTCTCAGAAATTTTAAATGAACTGGAATGCTCGTTCACGATAGGGAACAAAATGGATTTTCCTGACAAATGACAATAAAATGACGCCACGAATGTATATTTGTTCCCTAAAAATGACAAGCATTGAAACGGCGTCACATCGCATTAGGCGACGGTGAAAGAAAGTTTCTGGGAGTCATTGCAAAATTATATTCCAGTCGTTTTCAAGCTATTTTCTTTGACCTAAATGTCTATCATGTAAATGCATAATACGTAAACAAAGATCTGCTGGCTGCTCAGACATCTCACTTATTAGAAATACCTTTTGCAAAGCAATAAGGTGATCGTAAGTCACTAAGTAACCTTAGTGCAGTGTTAAAGAATGTTAGTGAAAGTTAACGTTAGGAAAAAGGGTGTTTTGTGAAAGGAGCCCCAGAGCATATAAAGATATCAAAAAGTTTTGAGCCCTGAAAAAGCAAGATTTTGGAATTCATACTGCTTTAATTTTCAACATAGTCCCCTTCCAACTTCACACACTTCTCCCATCTGGTTTCCCAATTGCTGATTCCTTATCTGAAGAACTCCACATCTTGGTCCCCTAAAAACCCTCCACATCAGCGAAAAGTTCATCATCATCCTGAAATTTCTGGCCCCGTATGTGTATATTCAGTCGAGGAAAGAGGTGAAAGTCGCTAGTGGCTAGGTCTGGTGATTAGGGAGGGTGAGGGAAAATTTCGTACCCGCACTCGCGCGCAGTTTCCATTGGAGCTCGACTTGTGTGGACTGGCGCATTGTCCTGGTGAAGAAGAATCCCTCGCCGGATCTTTCCTCGCCTTTTCTCTTTAATGGACTGGCGTACCTTCTTCAGAAGGTTAGCATAGTACTCTCCAGTCATTATCGTACTATGAGGCAAGTAGTCGATGTAGATAACACCTTTACTGTCCCCAAAAATAGTTGCCATAACCTTCTTTGGGGACCTGGTCAATTTGAACATCTTTGTCCTTGGAGAGGTGACATGTTTCCATTCCACTGACTCCTGCTTGCTCTTAGGGTCATAATGATGAAGCCTGGTTTCATCACAGGTTACAATTCTAAAGTGAAAATCTTCTGGGTTGGCATGGTAACGAGCCAGCATCGCGCCACTGATGTTGACCCGAGAAAGCATTCTTGGGACCCATCTTGCACACACCTTGGACATGTGGACATGTCATGGAGTATGCTGTGAATGGATTCATATAAGAGCCCGGTTGCATCTTCTAACTCGTGCAGGGTGATACGACGATTTCCCATCACTAGTTGATGTACTTTGTCAATGTTTGCTTGGGTGCTACTGGTTGAGAGTCGCCCTGGACGGGGGTCATCATCTAAGCTCTCTCTTCCTCGCTGAAACTCTTTAACCCAACGTTTGATGGTTGCAGCAGAAGGGGAAGACTCCTTGTAAACAACAGTGAGTCGCTCTTCAACCTGCTTGGCCGTGTTGCCCTCCAGGACAAGAAACTTTATTACTGCTCTATATTCAACCTTGTCCATTTTTCACATTCACTAAGGGGTATATCTCTTCTACAAGGCACTGCCATTGAAGAAATGCATCCAGCTATGTGATGCTACCGGGAATATGTAGCTAGGACACTAATATACGCAAGGTGCCCTGTCCATTACTCTTTGTTAAGTATAAATATGCAAGGCTCAAAACGTTTTGATATCCCCTCGTAAGCTCCCTCAAAACAACCACGACTCCACAATATCCTAAGCCACGCAGGAAGGATATAAGTCACAAGACTATTAAGCTACATCCGGGTGTTTGAGGTCTGATCCTACTACAGGAATCCATGTTTCAGCCACGCATATACCGTTCTGCATAATTCATAAGATCTGGATTGTTGTATTCTTGTTCCTGCAAGCTGCTCAGAGTACGGTAGGTGTCGCAAAAATTATTGACAGAAAACACCATTTCTAATGGCCCCATCCTTCAAGGCATTGACTTTAATGTGTATTTTTGTAATAATTATTATAATATGTTTCATGTCTGTTTGTGAAATATGGCGCGTTTTCTATTGCAACACAGTAAGCGAGTGAAACACTGACACGTTTCTTAGTCATTTGTTCACTGAAAGCCATTAAAGTGCATTTGGAATCTGTTGTTCCGCAACTTACTGAAGTTCTACTTAAGATGTTTTTTCCTTCGATGCAGAAAATGTAGCAATAAAGGGCGGTTATTCTGGTCCATTTCGAGTTCAATTCACCAAGCATTCCTCTCATAGGAAATTTGATGCCTTGAACTAAACGTTTGACAGTTTACGTTAACCATAACAGCATTCATGGAACACGTTGTGTGCGTGCATTACCTGCACCAAGGCTCTTTAAGAGCACAAGGATTTATGAAACTCAGTCTATGCTTCGCTTGACACAAGACAAAAGTAACCAGGCTATCAGGAAATTCTTCTACCTTTGAGGATTTTAATTGTCTTAATTTATCACTCGATAATAAGAAAGTTGTCTATAAGAGCTGTCATTATTTTAAGTCACAGCAACACCTCTCAGGGTGTTGAGCTACTTACCGGAACAGCGACCCGGTCATGCAAATAAGCAGGCCAAATGTCAGATCCTTAAATTGTGCTCGGCAGATCATGTCACGTGACTTTAAGCACGTGCATTGCACGAAGTGTACACACATTTACACATAGAGAAATGTCCACATCCAATTTGTCGGCTGACGCATAAGACATCATTAGAAAAATCTATAATTATTTCAAACGAGAAAGTGAAAGGGGCCGTCCATTTGTAGCTCCTGAAAAATATTTCAAACGAACTCAACATGCTTTGGATCTTTCATAGGGCGTGTTGAGTGGAATTATCCATGCCTCGTCTACGGACATTCCAGGGACCATCTCAAAAGTTGGTTGGAAAGTAAAACTGGATAGTTTTGATCAAAGACTTATCAGGGACACAATTACAAAACTAACACGTCAGAATGAGCATGTGTCGGTTCGGCGATTGAAACAAATCCTTGCTCAAGACCACCAGCATGATGTCTCTCGTTATACTATTTGCAAATTGTTGCTGAAATGTGGTTACAAATATAAAAGTGTTCAGGGGATAAAACATGCCATATGTGAACGGCATGACATCGTAAAATCAAGAATAAATTACTTGAGAACAATTAGAAAAGAACGTGCTGATGGTTACGAGCCGGTGTATCTAGACGAGACATGGGTAGATGCCTTCCATACAGTATCTTACCAATGGCAGCATCCTGACAGACAGGAGCCGAAGCGGAAGCTCCACTATACCCTGGACGCATCTACGGCTCTGCCCGATAAATTTATTACCTTCCTTTGCTGGCTCCGCCTTCTCACAGTAGCCAATCAGCTAGGCCGCCGTTGTAACCGAGCTTACCAGTGTCAGCAAAGGTAGCGATGGCAACTACGAAGGTTTGCTCGCACTGCGACTCAGATTTTAGGGAAATCATACAAACAAATTGACAGGTCCGAAACTTTAAAACAACATATGCAAGAACGCCTTCTACCTCTTCCAAATAACCTCTGCATTGTTTCAAACAAAGACTGTTTATTTCTCTGCTAAAGTATTTGTCTTAATCATAAATGATACGTGTTTTGTTATTTAGATGATATAAACGACCATTACATGCATCTATTTATCTAGCGCACATATCCTATCAAGTAGCGCTTCCTCAAGGCGCTTGTATTTGTTTCCTTCGATCATGTGATGTCAGTCTTAACGTCACATAGTATTATCAATCTCAGCTCCCTTGGGATTACACAACACTTGCTGCCACTAGGCGCACCGTGTTTATTGTGGCCCTCTCCCCATCCTAACGAGGTACCCAGTTCGCAGCACTTTGTCCAAGTTTACTGCACATTGCTGTATCCGCAACTAGATGTATGCACGTATTCAAACACGGAAAGAGTCTACAGAATAAGTTGACACCAAGGTTTTTCACACCATAGGTGGGCTCGATCCCGACACCTCAACCTCGCTGGATCACTAGCCTTGCGCTTTAGCCAGCTCGCCCACATAGCCCCATTTTCTGTGTCTGGGTTAGACATTTACTCAAGGAAACTCGCTAAATCTGTGTAGTCTGTTTTACGTATCAATTGAAATCATATAATATACTGTGGTAATTATATCGAATGTTTACTATTTCTCTTATTCAGCATTGATGTTCAGCGCAATATGTCAACATGAACTCAAGTCACCTTCAACACGACCGGGACCTTTATCTTCGTCACCTTGACAACGAGTACACACTGAAGGCATGGCCTGTCATCCTGTTTCTTTCCATTCTGATGCTGGCTGGCTTCGCAGGAAACTCTTTAGTGTGCTACGTTTATCTTTCGAAATTTAAGCAAAGTGCACTCCGATGCTACATATTGGCACTTGCAACGTTTGACCTTGTGATATGTGTCATTTGCATCCCCACCGAGATAGCAGACGTACGGTATAATTACACTTTTGGACTGTCTAAACTGTGCATGATACTTCGGTTTCTTGAAACATGCTCAGCATTTGCTTCATCAACCATACTGTTAGCTGTAGCAGTTGACAGAAACAGAAAGATATGTCACTTATTTCATAAGCAGACGACACCATCTGCAGCCAAAGTCATAATTGTTGTCTGCTCAATTACAGCCGTCATAATGTCATTGCCGACTGTTGCTTTCTATGGTTCAAGAACTGTGATGACAGATGTCGTTCACGTCAACGGTTCCGTTTGTACGATATCTGACGACTACTCCAGTACGATCTACCCTCTCATCTACAATGGAGTACAGTTCTTCATCTTCTTCTCCTCAACACTCAGTCTTTCTGTGCTCTACGGTCTCATATGTCGGCGAGTTGTCAGGCAAGGCAAACGCATGAAAGCAAACAAACAATGTAACCTGAACATTCAAGACGAACCTGGAACATCAAATATTATCCATTCAAATCTGTCCCCAAAAAGCGAATATAACATATCGCCTTGCAAGATCAAAAACAAACCCACACCAACATCAATCGCAGAAAGTTTCAAGGCTTCTCATGGCTCATCAGACATGTCGTCTTTGGACATGACAACAGTGGAATCATTTAAGGAGGACAACACATCCCTGCATGAAGGCAAACCAACTCACGGACCACAGTCCAGTGGAATACTCCTCACGTTTGGGAGAGGAAAATCCCCTGGAACCTTCAAGCCGTCACATGGAGACAAAACACACCAGAAGACAACGACTATGATGTTTCTCATCACTCTAGTGTTCGTGCTGAGCTTTCTTCCCCATCTGGGTCTGATGGTAACAAGAGCGGTAAACAAGGAAGTCTTTGAAGATCTTCACGGAGTTGGATTCATCGTATACAATGTATTCCTGAGGTCGTATTTCATTAACTCTGCCTCCAACCCAATCCTCTACAGTTTTTGCAGTGTTCGATTTCGTCAGGAACTGATTCAGCTTTGGGGAAGAGTGACCATAAAGATAAAGACGTAATTACCTGATGCACTGCTCCATACTACAGCCACACACCATCGTCATATGTAAATATGGTGAATATTTTCGCTTAATCGAGTGTATATAATGAAACGTAAAACAGGCTAGGTATTCTCGAAACGTTTGTAGCCCTACAATCTTCTTAGCCCATTCTTAATAAAGTGTTACAAAACGCCTTAATCAGTCTACAAGTTATACCACACCTGAAACAATCAGTAATCTAACAAACAGTTTTCCTTGCCTCTGGTGCACAGAGCATCATTGGGATTGTTTTGTGTTAAATGTTTGTTGGAAGTTTTTTTCAATATACATTCACCCATTAATTAAAACAGACAATATTTGAAAATATACAATGTTTGTTGATTTAACGCTTCGATTCATGCTGAATGTGACCACAGGTATTTTCAAGCGGGTGATTCTTTTACCGGATTGGGGTCAGGCTTACGTAGTCATTTGGTTTCTGTTTATTACTGATTTCAGGTCAGACTTTAAGGAAGATATGTACACGTAATGGCATTTGAGGGCCTAATCACTTCTTACGAATAGAACACTAATGTAGACATCAGAAAACTATTTGGTTTTGTGTAACCTAAAGCTAATAAATATTTTGTGGCCTTCTCTGAAAGTTTCTTTGGTGCCGAACCGTTACGTACTGTTTGTTACCTGAAGACCCTGACCTCATGAATGGTCCCTCTCTGGATTTTAACTTTACCTGTATTACCTTTAATACCTGCACTTTATTTTACCTTGACCACACTGTTACCAGAAGATAGCCCATTTACTTTGCAATGTCACAGTGTTATCAATCACTAGACCGTAAATACAGTTCTTCAGTTGTGATTGGGTCTACTGACATACGATTATATAATTATTCCTGTCGTTTTAAACGTATTTCTATAGATGATAACAGTTCGTTCGTTACACACCATGATCTTCTAAACCAATGTGTGTTCATGTATGCTAATGTATCACATGTAAAACTGCTTCTGCGGATTAAACTATTTTTAAGACATTACATTACTCCTATCATTTGTCTATAGTATTTCAGTCAAGGACGTGAACATCCGGGTTAGAGCTAATCTCCAGCAACACATGTAGTGAGAGACGACTAACGGTATTGGGCACCAAATTGAATGTGGTGCACATTATCTTGTCCCTATAAGGTGGGTAGATGTTGATGACACCAATTACCCGACAGTTTGGTTTTGTTTATGTATAGATCACCGTCAAAAAGCTTGAATATTGCTGAGGAAATATACGATGGTCAAAACTAGATGTAATCTCGAGTGCAGCGTAAATGAGTGATTTGGGCTTTACGCTACACTGAACAGTATAACTGTTCACAGAATGACATTTTGGTGTGTGGTGAAGGCCCAGAGTGAGGCGAATATCAGACGTTTACTACTCTGATGAAACCTATGAACACAATCTGTCGACTCACTTGAAACATTACCAAACCGGGACGTGCTCAGTCCAAGTCAGGTACTAACACAGACGTAGTGTTATCTGAGGCACTAATGCTGACCTTATTTTGAAGAATGGGTAAATTTCCTGACCTTATTTTGAAAGAATGGGTGAATTTCCTGACCTTATTTTGTAAGAATGAGTGAATTTCCTGGCAACAAGGAAATCCTTTCTTCCATGCATTCATGACTGTTTCTTAGCAACAAGACTCTTTCAGTGGCGTATATGCATCACATACAGGCCAGAACCCGAGGTTGCAAAGCCATCATGTGTACTAAAGAAACATAGTGTTATAACCTTGTTATTATTCCTACATTATATTATGATACCAATATGATGGTAATAATTATTGCTGTATTACAGTTTCAAATGAAGAAGATTGAACTTATATCTGGGTAACACACATTGTGTAATTATTTAAAAATTATCACGTACTTTCTTACATGAAATACACATCTTTCATTGTTATTTTCATCACTGTGTTTGACGCTTTCTAATTTATGCACTACATGTTGCCTATTTCTGAATAATGTCGATGTTTGGGTTGATATTCCATATAAAACATGTAAGCACTCAGCTGTGATGAAAAACATATTTCTTTCTCTCAGACAATTTTGAAATATTTGCTTAAAGCTATGTTTTATCGATAATACTTAAGTTAATATCGATCTCTGTGATCTATATCGACTGCGAGCGCCAACCATGATTACGATAGTGGACTGAATAATAACGTCATTGTATTGCAGTGGACTTTATAAGGTGGAATGGCAGTACGGGGTGACGTGACCTTTCAAACAAATGAATAATACCGTTTCAGGTATCGTAGTGCTTATTTTGTCGTGCTCATTTGTTTCAGTAAGAGTGAATGAATGAGTTTTACGTCACACTCAGCAATATTCCAGCTATATGACGGCGGTCTGTAAATAATCGAATCTGGATCAGACAATCCAGTGATCAACAACATGCGCATCGATCGCGGAATTGGGAACCGATGACTTTTGCCAACCAAGTCAGCAAATCTGACCACCAGATCCCGTTAGTCGCCTCTTACAACAAGCATAGTGGCCTTTTTTGGCAAGCATGTGTTGCTGAAGACCTATTCTACGTCGGACCTTCACGGATCTATTTCAGTTAGAACCGTTGTTGTCCGGTTCCAATCAAAACATTTTGCTGAATGCAATGGTTTGTGCAAAAAAAAAAAAAAAAGTTCATAAATAAAAAAGTTTTGCCAACACAATCGGCAGACATTTTGATTGGCTCATTCTTTCTGTCCACATTTAAAGTATTTAGTGAGGGTGCTCGTTGAGATATATTCCTTACCATGTGTCCCGTAGTTGGATACGGAGACTTATCACGTGACCGAGTTAAATATCCAAAGAGAACAAAGTAACTAATAATAGCCCGGTTTGATCAGTTATAGTACGAGCATAATTGCTCTCTAAACCTACCGATTTGAAAGCTTGTGTAAAATGTTTAGCAGAATGATTTTATTGTGCGGGTATGTCAGGCGAGACGACATCGCTCGCACGTTGTGTTGAACTATTGTAAATTTATTAAAATGTACATGTCGCCATGAAGAGGAAATGTCTTTCAATTGAAAGAGAACTTAACACGTTGTATTTCTGTTGTCAATATAAACATTTGTAACACTGACTTTATTGACGTTGATACCTTATGATACGACTGAAATACCAAGGGACGCAATTCTTGCTAGAACGTGTCGCTTTGTCCGAAGCGCCTTTTGATTAACCTACAGTTACAAAAATTACAGATTAAATGTGGGTGAACGTAACTTTCCAAAGTAGAAGAAAATACATCATAGGAATCCCGATGTGACACAAATACAAAGTTATGTTTGTTGATAATTTATCCCAATGTTCAAACACAAAACTGGTTGCTTGTTGAACATGCGAATAGTCCTAATAAAAGTCTTTTTTCATGAAAAACCCTCCAACATGTCTCTTTTCTCTTTTCACAGATAACAAATATTTGAATACTGTTCATGTCGATCACGGGATTGTCCGGTCAGGATGCATATTTGTTCAATATTTGTTTGAATTTGTCAGATAACATACAGAAATTGACCTAAGAAATATTTCCATTATCACACATTCTTTTAATCTCAGACCTTGATACGAGCATAAGTTAAACACCATCATTGTTTATATTCATAAAACGATGTCGATATGAGTGCAGTATTGATGATGCGATTTCCAATTGTAACATAAAACTATTTGTGGTCTTAGTTAAATTCCGGCTCCATCACTTTTACATTCCTATGACCCACAATAGCGTGAGAGAATGTTTTTGGCAACATTCAAACAGTAATGGATCAGCAGAAAGTGAGTGAGTGAGTTTTGTTTTACGCCGCACTCAGAAATATTCCAGCTATATGGCGACGGTATGTTAAGAAGCGACTCTTGACCAGGCAAGCCAGTGATTAAAAGAAAGTATGATCATGGATCTACGCAAATGGGGACCGATGACATTTGTCAACCTAATCAGACAGCCTGATCCCCCGATCCCGTTAGTTGCCTCTTAGTGACTCTTACGACAAGCATGGGTTACTGAAGAGCAGTTCTAACCCGGGCGATCAGCTGTAAGTGTCCCGCACATTGTACCAGTGTCGTAACGGTGGTAACTTCGCGAAATCATGTATAGGGACCAACTGATGCGCGAGATTATAAGCGGAAGTCACATTCTTCGGATATGTGATAACATTTGCCCAGGACATAACAAGAACCATGTCCGGTTTTCTGAACAGAGATTCAACCACCAAGCACGAGAGTGAAGGATGGATATGATAGGACACAGATGTAAACACGTTCATTTTCTCTTTACTGTAAGACCCATAAAGTCGCACAAGAAAGATACATCAAGTATGTGATCTAGACGACCAGTTATTTGACTTCCCCAAGTGGCAACCCTAGTGGCTGACTGTGTGTGTCGGCGATTAGGCAGTTGCCTTACTCAGAAAGATTGGGACTCAACCCGAAACAAGCTCTAAAACCGACATTTCACCTAGAAAATATAATCCCCAATATATAACGCATATTACGTTAAACGTCCAGAAGGTAAATTCCCAAAATCCCCAACTCACAAAGATAAGATGAATTTAGATACAGTTTTAATACATCGAAGCACGTGCCTTCTTTCTGTCCATTGTCGGTATTTGAGAAAGGTTGTCCTAAAACCACAAGGATAATCAAAATCTCAAAGGATCTGTGTGAATGTTAGTGATATAAAAAATGAGTTATGTATAAAACTATACTTTATATTGAAAATGTTCCGATGAATTTCACTTTAAATGAAAAGGAAAATCGGATACTGTGAAATTATCCTGAGTTGAATAAAAGTTTGAGAATTACATGTTAAAAGAAGACACACAATCGTGTTACGGTGGCATCCGACGGCGTTGACAATGCACAGCAGTGCATGTCGGCAGCATCTGCAACATCCCAATAGCTCTTTCGCTCTCTTTAGCTGTTAATTGTTACATTCGTCTGTGCGGCTCACCATACGTCTCATATCATGCGTTCTAGACTCTCTTTATGCCTCATACAATTATTCAACACAACACAACACAACACAACAGATGCAAATACCGTTTGAATATTGTTACCTTTCGGCGATTGACATTGCTATGTGTAAACAGAAACTGGAACAATATTAAATTTCACGCAAAAAATGTTAACAAACATAACTTTGAGAGTTTCTTAGCACTTTTTCACAATTCCAAAGACGTGTTCATGTTTTCACTAATGCATCTCAGCAGAAAATGACTGAAATCATACGAAAAATTCTCTTTAAATTGTACACATTCTACAACAGTTGCTTCGTGTTCTAATGGTTGGAAAATGGGGACTTTGTTTTTTTTTTTTGTCTCAAAATTTGTTACAGAATTTTTAATTCAACCTTTCCCTTGAAAATTCTAAATCACTGTTGTTACTTTATTTCGACATGGTTCCCCACGATCATTATGACGTTGCAGAGTGTGATGATCTGATTGAGTGCCAAGTTTCCATCAACGCGTGAATCACACCTCCCGCAACTATTGGCTGGTGTGTTTTGTCTTTAAAAGCGTCCACTGTGGTATCGTTGGTACATTCATTCGGTGACAAAATAAGGAAAGGTAAAACGCAATGCGACAGAATACCCAGTGTTGATCTCCCTATGGAAGACATTGCATTAGATGTGAAGGACAGGGCTTTATGGAAAGAACATCCATGGACCACGGAAATTCGGCGATATCATCTAGTGTCCATTAAAGCCCCACACTAAAGAACCAACGCTCACCGCGTCTCATCTTGAACGTTGCACATTTCAACAATGTATTTAAAGGAAGCAATTACTCGTTTTAAAAGCGCTGAATCAATTGCCCACTTACAGTCTTCCTGAAGCGAGTAATGGGTTTCCCGGTGCCCCAACTCCCGAAGTATTACACTGCTGTAAGTAATGTTACCCCAAACCGACAACATCACATTTACACTATTGTTTAAAGTGACCTCATCCTGTCTAGTCAGGCGACACGCCTCCAGTCCCCTGTTCATGCTGATGATGCTTTGTGTCATCGCTGAATGCTCAACACTGGACAGAGCGTCACGGGTTAAACCAGAGGCGTAGATGTACCTTCACACACCGTTTTCCATGCGTCCGCTCCTCGACGAACGTGTTTGGCTGCTGCAGTCATCTAGGTGATATCACAACGTAAGTACAAGCATTTCGATCCTAGTTTGGAAAGTGTAATGCTGCCGCTTCATACAACCTGAGTTCCCCATTGCCTTGTCTGTTTTCTCGTTTTAAAAACTATATTCTGGTTTCAGTTTTTTTTCTTGAAATTTCGAGTTTTGGAGGGAAACCTGATGTAATGAGAAAATCATAATAATGGACAACTAGAAAATATCCGAACACACGAAATAATACTCAAGGCACAAGAAAAATTTTAATTAAAAATAATTAATGCTACAGACGTAGTACCAAAAAGATTTATAACAACTGGATTTGTCGGTTCCATGTACAATGGCCAATTGAATTAATTATTTTCGTCCTTGTTTCTGTTTGTAACCAGTTTCATGTACAATTTAACGATATAAATGTACAAAGGAAAAGCATCTCTATTTTGCTGAGCATTTACCATGATATTTGATTCCCCTTTTATTCATGGACATGAATATTTATCATTCATGGTGTCCGTCAACGTATTTGCAACTCAGATGCCGTTAACCATTGTACTTTTCCTTGTTTTACATCCGGATTGCCTAGTGCCAGGCAGGGTAACATCAAGTATAATCGCTTAACGTGTTTAGACGTGACGCTGATAGGAGTCGCATTACGATACGCCCAGTTAGACGTATGGACGCCAGGCATACATACTGGGGTCAGGCAATCATACTCGTGCAGTTTTGGTATTATACACTGACCATTACGTCAAGCAACGTAAAATAATTCAAAATATATGCGATAACTTGTTTTCCCTGTGCGTGGCCACTTTGTTGCTGACACTACTGTTTTTGTTTTTTTTTCATTTCATATTTCTATTTTTCAGTTTTCTCTTGAAGCGATGGACAACCTTAGCCTCCATGAGCGCCATGACGTCTACCTTCGTCGCTACGACAACGAGTTCGCCCTGCAGGTCCTGGCCGCTATCTTGTTCCTCGTCGTTTTGATGTTGACTGGGCTGCTTGGTAACACACTAGTCTTCTACGTGTATGCTTTCAAGTTTAAACACAGCACCACCCGTTGTTATATTCTGGCCCTTGCAGTATTCGACCTAATTAGTTGTGTCATCAGTATACCAGTTGAAATAACGGACATGCGATTCAATTACACCTTCGGGCAGTACGGGTTTTGTAAAATAATGCGAGTATTCGTAACATTCTCCTCCATGTCGTCAGGAGCCGTGCTCGTAGCTGTAGCGGTGGACAGATACAAGAAAATATGTCGACCCTTTAAAGGACAGACAACTCCGTTTGTAGCTAAAGTCGCAATAATGATCTGTTCACTCGCGTCCTTTATTTTGTCTTTGCCGGCTGCCATTCTCTATGGTTCGAGAACCGTCCCGACAGACGACGTTAACGTAAATGGCTCTGACTGCTCTACGGCTGATGAATACATCAAGACTCCGTACCCACTTATCTACAACAGTGTCCAGTTCTTCGTCTTCATTTCCTCAACGCTCAGTCTCGTTGTGCTCTACAGTTTGATATGGCGGCAAGTGGTTCGACAACAGACCTTCAGGAGAAGCTTTAGTGCTGAGCCAAACCGCAAAAGACCACTGAAAATAGTGGTAACACAGAGAGACCAAACATCCGAGACGAATAACACATCCGATGATTTTCTGAGTTCATCAACCGAAGCAGATGCCAACAAAGCATCAAAGGATACTAAAAGCCCTCGAAACAGTCGAACGGCAATAGAACTTACAGTTAATCCTAAACTGGAGGAAGGAGGATGCTGCAGTGCTACGACTTCCAAGTCAGCTAAACTGTCTGCTGGGACAAAGTCAAAAGGACCACACAATATGACAAAGTCTTCCAGCACATCGTCACCACGTCAAAAAGGGCAGAAGACAACGTTCATGCTGTTCCTCATCACCCTGGTGTTTGTGTTGAGTTTTCTCCCCCATTTAGGACTGATGGCAACCAGGGCCGCCAACAAACACGTGTTTGACGACCTCCGTGGAACAGCGATGACTGCTTACAATCTGTTCTTGAGGTCGTACTTCATTAACAGTGCATCCAATCCAATAATCTACAGCTTCTGTAATGAGCATTTTCGACGAGAACTGTACCGCCTTTGGAGAAAACTGAAGTGTCGAGTTTAACTTAATTCATATGCTTTTATTATGGTAGTGTGCTGTTAAAGTTTCAAATAATTATCATGGAGATGAACAGCTGCACTGACTATAGTATGAGGCTTCAATGGCGTATTGCATTCTATCATACATCCTAGATACTACAACGAGATGTGCTCCCTTTACGTACAGCTGCACTGACTGTAGGATACGTCTTCAGTGGTGTATTACACTCTATCATACATCCTAGATACTACAACGAGATGTGCTCCCTTTACGTACAGATGCACTGACTGTAGGATACGTCTTCAGTGGTGTATTACACTCTATCATACATCCTAGATACTACAACGAGATGTGCTCCCTTTACGTACAGCTGCACTGACTGTAGGATACGTCTTCAGTGGTGTATTACGCTCTATCATACATCCTAGATACTACAACGAGATGTGCTCCCTTTACGTACAGCTGCACTGACTGTAGGATACGTCTTCAGTGGTGTATTACACTCTATCATACATCCTAAATACTACAACAAGATGTGCTCCCTTTACGTACAGCTGCACTGACTGTAGGATACGTCGTCAGTGGTGTATTACACTCTATCATACATCCTAGATACTACAACGAGATGTGCTCCCTTTACGTACAGCTGCACTGACTGTAGGATACGTCTTCAGTGGTGTATTACACTCTATCATACATCCTAAATACTACAACAAGATGTGCTCCCTTTACGTACAGCTGCACTGACTGTAGGATAAGTCTTCAGTGGTGTATTACACTCTATCATACATCCTAGATACTACAACAAGATGTCCTCCCTTGACGTACAGCTGCACTGACTGTAGGATAAGTCTTCAGTGGTGTATTGCAGTCTATCATACATCCTAGATACTACAAGATGTGCTCCCTTTACGTACAGCTGTACTGACTGTAGGATAAGTCTTCAGTGGTGTATTGCAGTCTATCATACATCCTAGATACTACAAGATGTGCTCCCTTTACGTACAGCTGTACTGACTGCAGGATAAGTCTTCAGTGGCGTATTGCATTCTATCATACATCCTAGATACTACAAGATGTGCTCCCTTTACGTACAGCTGCACTGACTGTAGGATAAGTCTTCAGTGGCGTATTGCATTCTATCATACATCCTAGATACTACAAGATGTGCTCCCTTTACGTACAGCTGCACTGACTGACGGATATGTCTTCAGTGGTGTATTACACTCTATCATACATCCTAAATACTACAACAAGACGTGCTCCCTTTACGTACAGCTGCACTGACTGTAGGATACGTCATCAGTGGTGTATTACACTCTATCATACATCCTAAATACTACAACAAGATGTGCTCCCTTTACGTACAGCTGCACTGACTGTAGGATATGTCTTCAGTGGCGTATTGCATTCTATCATACATCATAGATACTACAACGAGATGTTACCCGTATGTACAGCTGTACTGACTATAGGATAAGTGTTCAGTATACCTCTACCATACATCCTGGATACTACAAGATGTGCTTCCTTTAGGTACGGCTGCACTGACTGTATTTGACATTATCAAGCAGACTGCTCGCATCGACGTTCAGTCAGTGATGATGGTGGCAACGATTTTTGGTTATCACTCTGAAAAAACATGAAATCACACAGTAGATGTAACTATGTCGAGCACATTACAGGGTGGATCTGAGGTCAGGTATGGTGACTCGGTTGAGTTTGTGTCATCGTGACCTACGACGTGTAGCGTTGTTCGTAACGTCGATCACTGGTGTATGGTCCACACTTAACTACTTACAATCCACCGTCCGATGGCTAGGAATCCACTCACGATCCAGGCACGAGAAACATGTAGTATTCGTGTAATAAGTGATTTATACTGACTGTGCAGCTATTTTGCGTCCTCTTGTTAAAGGTGCATATGATCAATTACTGATAACACAAGCCCTCTCGAACATGTCATTTACACTCCAGACAGTGATAATATTCCAGTCATACCACAGAGGGCTATAGGTTACCGTCAGTATTAACAATGACTCACGATGTGACATAGCACAAATAGTCACGTTGAATGCTACGTCTAGGACATGGAGTACGGAGGACTTATCCAGTCCTGGAGTCACCGGGTGATACTGACATGCAGGTCGCGTCATCAGACTGCGTTACCATGGGGACCGACCTCCGACGACCCATGTTGGTATGGGAGAAGAAAATACATGCTGTTAATCCAGCCATATTTACTTCAGAAAAGCAATTGACTGTTCTAGTCCTCTCCTCTGATATACCATGACTCAGTTCAATTTGGAAACCCCACTAAAACGCAATATGAAAAGCTTCGAGCCAGCACTCGACCTTAATGCCGACCTGCAAGCAGGGTAACGTTATATTTGAACGCATATTGGTACTAGGCACCCCAAGATCGAACCACGGACCTTCAAGTCATGTGGTCTGGCCCCATCATACGTTAGGGGCATATTTTATGGGGAGGTACAGTGAAAAATATATGTCGCCTCAACAGCTGGAACATTTGCATGTTACATGCTTGCAATCAGCAAGATTAATGTATTTGTGTTTCTCCTATGTCCTGGTCTTGATGTACAGACTAGGAAACCTGACTTACAGGTGATAATTAAGTAAAATATCTGTTACTGTATCTACCACATAAGGATTCCGTGTCAGATTTGTCCTTAGTGCACTATGTATGTACGTGCACACTGAATAAGAGATCGTCTGGGCAGGCGACATGTGTCGGCCATGGCGTGTACGATTGTTTATACTTTCGGTGGTTGGTTAATTATTTACCGGCTGTCTGGATACAACCGGACTAGTGTTGGGGTAAACAACACCGACTTACGACTATATGGTAGGTTTGTTAAGTAATTTTAAGTAAGTTTGTTAAAGCGTTTTATTACTAGAATAGAATGTTATACCATTGGAAACAGATCCGGAAGAGCCTTTGTGAAAGAGGTGTGGAATCGTGAGTTTATCGCCGCAATGAATAACCGTTGTTGTGCACCATGACATGTCAACTTGATATGAGGGGGGGGGGGGGGGTGTGTTTGAAAATGTCATGACATTCATGTATGTGTGTTTCCTTGTTCTTCCTTGAGTCCGTCCCGTGCGCGCGCATGTGTGCGTGCACGCGTGTGTGCTTATGAATGAATGTGTTTATGTATTTTCGCTTGCGTGCGTGCGTGCGTGCGTGCGTGCGTGCGTGCGTGTGTACATGTAGTTAAAAGCCTCGTCATGCTCAACAACCTCACAAGCAATTGAAGAAGCAGATCTTTGTCTCTTCTGGCTGAGTCGTTGAACAAACATTTAACTCATTTGACAATAGATGTACATCCTCTAATACAACTTCTATATACTTCCTCATCGCAACAGAACGTGTTTGACAAGTAATTCACTTCCGTTTATGTAAACACCTGTATCAATTTCAAATATATTCAGCTACTCACTGCCACTGACTTCGCTGGAGAAATAATGAATTAATATGGGGTGCGCAAGATTGTAAGTCACTATGTATTTTGTATATAACAAGGCATTTGGCATTCAAGGCTTAAGAGGTTGGTGTGACGCGCATGTGCAGGTTTTATCTCCCAACAGTTGTGTCGCTGGTGCACCTTCCTCTTTACCGAGGCATGTCGTAGTTTTGTGTCCTTGGCTATTGCTTTCGTCCTTTAAACCTGGCGTGTCACGGGTATGTATGATTTATTTGTTTGTGATTCATTAATATACTAGTATGTAAGTAGCAAACAATTTTCATGAATTGAAATTTCCCTTGGGCACCTTGAATACGTCTAAAATAACATTTATTGAGAGATAAACATATGAATATCACATATTTTATTCAACAGTCTTACAAATTTGATAAGAAGTACTTGGAGGTGAGGAAAGCGCCATAAAAACGGCGTGAAAGATTAGATAGGGTTGCCCGAACGCCATATACGAATTAATCGTGTATTTCAATCCCCTTATGATTAAGACTCTTGAACAAGTCACACACCTGTAAAACGGTATAGGCACAATGCCTCTGTAAACCTTACCTTCGTTATAAGGACACACTACGCGATCGAGTAACCTTTGCGTTTACTCTGTATCCATCCAAGTTAGTAAACGCCTTACCATGTGATATTCGGGGGAGTGGAGGGGGTGGGTGGCAGTGGTGGTGAAGGTGGTAGTGGGAAGAGGAGGTATAGAGGCTATATGTATATTTTTCAATTTTTATTTTGTTCAACAGTCTGAATCACGACAATTCTTTTCAGATTTTCTAGAATCTTATGATGCTCAGTGTCAAGCATGATTACAGTACATGTATTACGTCCATAACAGGGGACCAAAGAGTATTCTTAACGGTTTGTAATCAGTGCATTGAATGCACATATACTTCGTTTCAGCCATTGCTATTATTCCAATTATTCCTAGGTATTCAAGCATCAACAAAGGGCAAACCACCCCCAATGTCAGGCACAAACACAACCCTCAGCGACCACGACGTGAACGTCCACCTACGTCGTTATGACGACATCTACGCCTACAAATATCTCCCAGCAATCGTGCTGGTATCGGTGTTAATGACAACGGGTATAATCGGCAATTCCCTGGTCTGTTTTGTATATTTGGTCAAGTTTAAGTCCAGCACTGTCAAATGTTTCATTGTGTCCCTGGCTGTCATTGACCTGATAAACTGTGTGGTCAGTTGTCCATTTGACATCGCGGATATGCGATATCGCTACACATTCGGGTCTTACGTCACCATGTGTAAAATGATGCGCGTATTTGTAACATTCACGTCAGTGTCTTCAGGCCTCGTTCTGATACCTGTAGCCGTGGACAGATACAAGAAGATATGTCGGCCGCTTCAGAAACAGATGGATATCCGATCAGCCAAGATGGCCATTGGTGCCTGTTGCACAGTCGGGGTTGTGGTGGGAATTCCTGCAAGTGTGTTCTATGGACCACGGACCGTTACCACTGACGTTGCCGCAATTAACGGATCGGACTGCAGCACGCCTGACATATATGTCGGGACACCATATCCGTTGATTTACAACGGATTTAATTTAACCATTTTTCTTACAACGACGGTGTCACTGAGTGTGTTGTATTCGCTTATATGGCGTCGGATAAGAAAACAGCGGAATTACAAACGAAAGTTGAAGACACAACCTAAAAAATGTCGTGACTCGAGTTCATGTGTTAATATTAATACTGGGAGAGTGACGAAATCGCGACAAGAACAAGAAACGGTATATCACGAGGACAATGCAGCTTTTGTTTGTGAACTGGAGACGTCAACAGAACGTTCATCTGACGTTCACGATGAAGCCGCATCACCTTATCCTGGAGACGAAATGGCCAGCAAAGTGCCATGTGATAAAGAAGTTGCCAATCCCGCCCCAACGACGTCACAACGCCCAAATAAGGCATCCCCCGAGAAGAGCGAGGCAGCGGTAAAGAAAACAACGTTGATGTTGTTTCTGATAACCTTGACATTCGTATTAAGTTTCCTCCCTCATTTGAGTCTCATGGCAGCCAGAGCGGTCAATAAAGAATTCTTTGATAAAGTTGACACGCCGCAGTTTGGTGCTTTCTACTTCTTCTTCAAGTCCTACTTCATCAACAGTGCGTTCAACCCCATCATCTACAGCTTCTGCAACCCACGATTTCGCCAGGAACTCGTGGCTCTTGTGAAAAGATTCAGTCGCAAACGATGAGCACTTAACATCGTACACTCCCAGTATTAGCTTCAACATATGAGCGCTTAATATATTGTCATATTTTGCATTTATATGTGCTTACATTCGTCGTCGTCGTCGCCGCCGTCATCATCATCATCATCATCGTCATCATCGTCGTCGTCGTCGTCGTCGCCGTCATCATCATCATCATCATCATCATCAAGAACACGAACAAGGACAAGAACAAAACCAAAAAAATTAAAAAGAGGCACAACACGCGTCTATAATGTTGCATTTATAACACCTGTTGATCTTTTCTTTTTTTTAACAATTTGCCTGCAAACAACAATTGTTTATGGTTACTATTTTCCTTATACACTATTTCTTGGACAAATAAGATGCAGATGATAAACACTACACATTGTAATATTCCATTTCATATATCTTACAATAAATGACTGGGGACAGTTTATTGTATATTATGGCTATAACGAACACAAAGAACCAGTCGTAACAAGCATAGTTTGTTATGAGAATATTTTGAATAGTATATATACTGTATAGATACTGATGGAAAAGGGATCATACGAAATAACAAGGTTCCTTTATTTTTTCCAAGTTTTCTTGAAAAGATTTGTATCATATAGCTTGTGAAGAAACCTGGAGAAAAATAAGGGAACACGTGTGCTTTCATATGATCCCTTACTTTTCCCCCTCAGTATATATACATGACGTGACCTGGTCTAAATAATTAGTTCTTTATACACCTGTTCGCTTACTGTAGTTCTAAATAATACCTAAACCATACACTGGAATCCTGGAAGGCACATTATCGTGTTGTCTCACGTTGGTTAATTTCCACACTTTTTGTTTGTTTTGTAAGGGCGACAACGCGACAATGTCCCTTGGGTATTATGTAGTTCAGCGAATTACCGCATGCGTTGTTTTAACATTAGTTAATGCCCAAGCTCATTCCACTTCCCCTGTCACAATGACCTCGCTTGAAGACATTTCTAAGCAGCCAGGTTATGTGTAAACAACTGTGTCAGACAGCAACCAGGATGCAAAACGTCACGTGAAGTGGAAAATATGTCATGTCCTTTGTGAGTAACCGTTGGTAGCAGTACAACATACAACACAGGAATAAAGAGCCTAAATCAAGTGATTATCGGCTGTGTACCAGTTATGTTGAGGAAAGTCAGCTGGATTTAAAAGGTGTGTCCAGATCCATTGATTGTTGGCTCGAATCCGAGGTTCGCCTGATTATAATTTTTAAAAATACCAGTGGACGTGGGTACTGTCAAAATTAGAAATGTGCAGGTCATGCATCACTTTCGGTCTGTCCTCTACACAACGCTGATAGGTCGTGATATAAAGGAAATGCGCTTAAACTAACATCTTCTTTTATTTACTCCTCTTCTGGTTTTATTGAACTATAGAATTTTGAACTTACCCTGACCGAGTGCATTTAACGAGAATGATATGTACTCAGTGTATACATTTTACTATTTGAGACAACTGACCGTTGATATTAACGCTGATATTAACTGTGTTGATACATTCCTGCAGATATGTTTTAATGTCACACCGGGGTCGAAACTGAATGTCAATCAGAGCGTATTGGTTTGTGTCTCGTTTTGCAATGTTACAATTACATCACAGCTGGAATACCAGAAAACATTCTTCAGTATCATGATCAAAACGAAAGCAACAAGTATCGAGGATATACTTTAGTTTTCTATCCCTCCAAAATGCAGTGTTGCGAGGGATCTTACCTACTCTTGAGCGATGACCTGTTTAGAAGCATTTACTTTGATATTACAAGTGGGCTATTATTTTCGTTTTGGAAACTCTATGCGGACGATCTAAGAGACAGGCAATGGCGATACACAACGGAATCCGTATCCGTCGGCGTGACTAGCAAACGCTTTGACCACTAGGCTATCCAAAAGCCCTCGGAACATTATTGTCTGTGAATGTTAAATTCCAAAGAACAAACATATATTTTGTTATTTAAACAAGACGGCCTGTCAGTTCTGGATCATATAAACTAGCACACGATGAAATTGTTATGAGCAGGAAACATGTCACTTGCCAGCTGGCACTCAGTACACAACTACATATACCTATGTGTTCCCACCGGGTGAGGTGACTAACGCGATCGGGTGACCAGGCTCGCTGACTTGGTTGACACATGTCACATCCAAAATTCGTTGGTCAGTGCTCATGACGTTGATCATTGGATTGTTTTGTCCAGGCTAGGTTATATACAGACGGCGTTAGACACAAACATACAAAAAAGGTTGTTATAAATAACATTTCAAAACGGTGTTCAATTCACCCCACTTTTACGTTCGGCACATCAATTTACGCCATATTACCTTAAGTTCAACTCGGAATTGAGCGTTACAGAAGCCGTATATGATTGGATTGCAGGCACTGTTGAAGAAATACGACCTTACGAACAAATTATAGGCGATCAATCCAGCTCCATGAATGCCATCAAACAAATTCCCGTTGATTGCTTTGGCGACCATTAAACACAAGTGCGGGAGAAAGCTCAGTACAAACACCAGAGTAATTAGAAACAACATTGATATTGTCCTCTTCGCTCCCTTGTCCAGTATGGATAGTGCATGCGAAGGGCAAACGTTGAAATTATTTAGATCCCTCATGCTTAAATGTATGGCATCGTCCATCTGTCTCGACCCCGCGCTTCTTCTGAATTCTTGTTGCCTGGCAACACGTTTCCATATAAGGTAGTAGAGGACAGTAAGGCTGATGGTTGAAATGATGAAGACGATGAACTGAACTCCATAAAAGATGAGAGGATAGGGTGTCCTTATGTATTCGTCAGCAGTGCTGCAGTCGGAGCCGTTGACGCTGACGTTGTTTGTAGATGTTGTCCTTGAACCATAGAACAAGACACTCGGCAAAGACACAACGAACCCAGCAAGTGAACATACAGTAATTGCGATCCTGGCAAACCTGGGTGAAGTTTGTTTGTGATATGGTTGGCATATTTTCCTGTATCTGTCAAAAGCCACAAGTAAAAGTACAATCACTGACGAGTGGGATGTGAATGACAGGAGCAAACGCATTATTTTGCAGAAACCATTGGCGCCAAATGTATAGTTGTGTCTCATATCTGCTATTTCACCAGGAATACAGACACAACAGTTCACAAGATCGTATACCGCTAGTGCTAAAATGAAATATCGGGTAGTGCCTTGTCTTAACTTGACGAGATATACATAACAGACGAGTGAATTGCCAATAACACCAGTCAGCATCAGCGTGGCGAGGAACAAGATGACAGGCAGAACCTCACTTGCATACTGGTTGTCTTGGTGGCGAAGGTGAAGGTCACGTTCATGAAGGCTGACGTTCATGGTCACAAACAATAAACCAAGATGATCTGCACAAAGTGAAAAACGCCCTATGATTACCATCGGTGTCTATTGTCCATGAATGAGTGAATATAGTTTGACGCTGTTTTCAGCACTGTTTTAGCAATATCAGGACAGGGGACACTAAAAATGAATTTCATACATAGTAACGATATGGGAATTCAAACCCGGTTCTTCGGTGTGACTAGCGAACACCTAAACCACTTGGTTACGACTTAAAATAGTATTAGTCCTAATGAAATCATTAACCAAGTCTTAACCAGGTTTGTGCTCATGGTGAGGTTTATGTTTCAGATCATAAACATTGAGTGACGTTCTCGGTGAATCTCATATATTTTATAACATGAATCCAGTCACTTACCTACCTCGTGCTACGTCCGAAACCAACCACTGACAGCCTGCATTCCACCCGTACACACATACATGCACAGCCTTTGTACTTTGTCCATGAGTCACACGTGTCCAATGTTACATCTGGTTGAACCTTCGTTTCAGTTGGCCAAGGACAATGGTGAACTTTAGTTTCACCTAATTCCATGTTTCATCGATGTTTCTCCGGACATTGATGTGGTGCGTGTATATTCATATGACCTCCCAGCTTGCTATTGCCCTGTTTATTCATTCATTTTGTTTGATAACATTCAAAACCTTACAACACCCTTAACACGTTTATACTGGTTGTGTAGTCTGTCTCAAATGAACTCAGCCTAATTAGTTCCCTACAGAATTCCCTTTCTGCAATACGAAAGCCTGAAATGAAGTACTGATTTCCGAATAGTTTAGGCTGAATCTCCCACCTCATCGGATCTTCAGCTTATAAAAATGGAATTATTTGTTTTAAACAGAAGTATATATTTTCAGAGACCAAGCGAAAGGATAGGAGGCACGCTAGGCATTTCCAAACCTAACATCGGTATGAAAACATATGCCTGATGTAATTCCAGGTTTTCACAGGTGAAAACATGAGTGTCTTTGTGTCTTTGTGTCTTCGTGTCTTTGTGCCTTCGTGTCTTCGTGTCTTTGTATCTTCGTGTCTTTGTGCCTTCGTGTCTTCGTGTCTTTGTGTCTTTGTGACGGGTGCCACCCGTGAGACATAGCATGATTATGTTTCGGCATCACTGTGACAGTCGGACTGGAACAATGATCTTTGGTTTAATTAGATATTTATTATGCCTACTGAAAGAGCTTTGTTCTTTTTATCTACTTAGCACTCATGTTTCACCTGTACTTTTTATCTACGTAGCACTCATGTTTCACCTGGAGTAGAGGGAGGTGGAGTAGCCTAATGGTTAAAGCGTTAACACTTCACACTGAAGACTCGGATTTAATTCCCCACATGGGCACATGCGTGAAGCCCATTTCTGGTGTCACAGGCCGTGAGGTTTATGGAATATTGCGATGTAAAACCATACTCACTCATGTTTCACCTACGTAACTCATGATTTGTCCGGGTACTGTCATGCAGGCATCTTGAAAGCGGGATATACTTGACATTTGTAATGTTCTAATGTTTCTGGCAAGTTTACTTATTTATAACGAAAGGCACCTGAATGTGACGCCCGTGAAGACGCCTGAAAGATCATCCTTGAAGATAAAGAACGCTATTATATATAGACTAATGTCCTCGAACACTATGTCTATAACGCCCTTTGTATATACCATTCTTTTGAGAAGACACAAATAAAAACCACTTGATAACCTTGTGCAGTGTTGGATGTGTATAAGAACGACCGTTTGTCGAGAATAATAATTCTATAGCGCCTCTACGTCTTGGTATAGCACGTACGAGGGAATGTCAAAAAGGTTTGAGCCTTCACCATTTTTCATTTGCATACCCGGGTGTCACAGCCTATGGTATGACATTGAACCTTGGGGTGTAGCTGATGTGATATACAAGTTTTGGTATCCTACTCTCGGAAGTTATTGAACAGCTCACATTGACAGAAAGAGACCCCCTTCACGGCAGTGAAAATGAATAACATTGAGTATAGAGCAGTAATTACGTTTTTAGTTCTTGAAGGAAACTCGGCGAAGAACATTGAAGAAAGGCTTTCAGCAGTTTATGGGAAGTCTTCCCCTTCATCTGCTACCATCAAACGATGGGTCAATGAATTTAAGCATGGTAGAGAGAGTCTTGAAGATGACCCCAGTCCAGCTCGCCCAACAACAAGCACTAGTCAGGAAAACATTGACAGAGTGCATAGATTTGTGCTGGAAAATCGTCGAATCACACTCCACGAGTTAGAGGAGACCACAGGCATTTCACATGGATCCATCGAGACAATTCTTCATGAACATCTCGTCACGTCTAAGGTGTGCGCAAGATGGGTGCCAAGAATGCTCACAGATGAAATGAAGCAAACAAGGGTCACCATAAGCAATTCCATGCTAACCAGATACAACAAGAATCCAGAAGATTTTCACTTTAGGCTAGTAACCTGTGATGAAACCTGGATCCGCCACTATGATCCTGAGAACAAACAAGAATCCATGGAATGGAAACATGTTACTTCTCCCAGGACCAAAAAGTTGAAAGCCTCCAGATCAGTGCAAAAGGTAATGGCGACAGTCTTCTGGGATAGCAAAGGCGTCATCCACATAGATTACTTACCAAGAGGAAGAACAATGAATGGGGAATATTACGCTAACTTGTTGAGGCAAGTGCGACGGTCAATCAAGGAGAAGCGCCGGGGCAAGATCAGACGTGGTATTCTTCTACATCAAGACAATGCTCCAGTACACACCTCTCGCGTTGCAGCCGCTGCTGTAAAGGAATGCGGGTACGAAATCTTGCAGCATCCCCCTACTCTCCAGACCTGGCACCAAGTGATTACCATCTGTTCCCAAATCTCAAGAAACACTTGCGTGGTCGTAGATTTCATGATGATAATGAGCTTATTGCTGCTACTGAGGCTTGGTTTGAGGACCAAAATGGCGCCTTCTACAGAGATGGCATCAGCGAATGGCAGAAAAGATGGAACAAATGTCTTGACTCACAAGGGGACTATGTTGAAAAATAAGTGTGGTTCATACCAATATTTTGTGTTTTTCTATGCAAGGCTCCAAACTTACTGACATCCGCTCGTATTGCAGCCCATACTAGATGCGTAGGATACGCTGAGCTTCTGAGATCAGCTGACATCATCAATATTTGATAGTAGTTCATAATCAGATGCTAACAATATACGGTTGGTGTTTTCTTTGGTGATGGTGCAGTTTTGTCGCCTTTACCAGCAGAAAAACACTATCCATTCGTAACCCATTGTCTGGGAATACAACTTATATTGTATTTTGCACGGCCTCGGATTATTGGTTTTCTTCAACTGGTCTCAGAGTGAATGCTCATTCAGATGTCAGAGTCACGTACATTCCATATGTAACTCACACCTCCTTAGTTTATATTAGTTCTTATATCATATCATATCATATCATATCATATCATATCATATATTAGTTCAGTTATGATGCCCATTTTTCATGCCTGTATATTTAGCTCGAAGTGCAGATTTATTAGCGTTTTCAACCCAAGCCGCCTATAAGTCGCTAGCAAGTTAATAGTCATATGACCATTTCATCCTCCCGGGTACCCATACACTGCTGTGTGAACAGTCAGTTGTGAACATGTTTGCTTGCCTGAGATGAGGTCACGCTTGTTAGACATGTGTTGGGCATGATTAAGGTAACAGTGGAAAATAGGGTAAAACACGGTAGTCGTGAAACCAAGCTCCATATTTGTTTAGCCGTATTGTAATAGAAATGTCATATGTATCACTGCCCATGTAACAGTAGCGCTAAGCCTTCAGTGTTTGAAATAAACTGGCCCTTTGCACGGTAGCAACTGTACTGTATCGCTGTGTTACAGAGCAATGAAACACATGTAAGGTGACATTTAAGCAATACTGACTCACTCACTGCCTGTGACCGAACCCATTTTAGAGGTTTTAAAACAGCACTGCCTGTGTGTTTGCGTAACATCACACTCAGCGATATTCCAGTGGTATGAAGCTTTCTCGTAGTAACGTGCTCGTAGAACCTGGACCAGCCAGACAAACCATCGGTGGATATAGTGAGCATGTATCCGCGCCGTTGGGGTTCAGTAACACACAGATAAACACGTCTATTGATCACACAAGTAGCTGGAATCACTTGCAACCCGTAAACTCTACAGCTGACTTCCTTAGGTAGATGCAACGCATACATTTACCACGCCACGTCACCACACCAGAGTCGAAATCGGGATCTAAATAAAATGAATGGATTATGGATTATACCCGGATCAACTGAGCAGGTTTGGGTTTCGTCACAGGAGATCAGGGTCCAGTTTCTAAAGTCGATCGTAGCGCTACGACTGTCGTAAGTCTGTGTTAAAGTGTGGGAGTTACAATCATCGTAGCGCTACGACTGTCGTAAGTCTGTGTTAAAGTGTGGGAGTTACAATCATCGTAGCGCTACGACTGTCGTAAGTCTGTGTTAAAGTGTGGGAGTTACAATCATTGTAGCGCTACGACAGTCGTAAGTGTATGTTAAAGTATGGGAGTTACAATCATCGTAGCGCTACGACAGTCGTAAGTGTATGTTAAAGTATGGGAGTTACAATCATTTTCAAGCATGTGCCGGCCCTCGTGGGCTACGTCTGCAAGTTAACTGTCAATTATTTTTCAACTGGAATGTTTCCATTTTTTTTTTAATCAACGTTTACGGTCCATCGTGGTACGATAACTTACAGTTTAACTTTCTGGAATTTCAGCGCACGCGCGCGAGGGAGAGAAAGAGAGAGAGAGAGGGCAAATAGCATTTATCGTGCCTCAATTGAAGTAAGTCGCCATAAAATCTTCAACTGTTTAAAAAGTCATCAAAGGCTGGGAAGCGCTCATAAAAGTAGACACACACACATCCATCAGACCGATCACGCTCATTCAGCCTGAGTGTGTATGCTGTCAACCGGTGGGCATTCAGGGTTGTTATTGGTCGCCAGCAGTCATGTTAGTTGTGAGACTGACCAGATGGATCCAGATGGATCGAGTAGTAGCGGCTGATATCGTGTTCCGCCAACAGTTTCGTTGATGCTCAGGATATCTGACCCAGGAATATCCGATTGAGACTGGATTATTTACAGACGACCGTCATGTTGCTGGGGTCTTAAAGAGTACTGCTTTAAACAACAACTGCACTGTTATAGCAACGATGTTGTTCCATGCATGTTGTCTCATTGGCTGAGTGTACTCCGGAGCACTTTAATTATTGCAATGGCGGTAGGGTAGTCTAGTGATTAAAGCGTCTGGTGACTAAAGGTGGAACCACTTCACTTATTGCAGTGGCGGTAGGTAGTCTAGTGATTAAAGGTGGAACCACTTCACTTATTGCAGTGGCGGTAGGTAGTCTAGTGATTAAAGCTGGATCCACTTCACTTATTGCAATGGCGGTAGGATAGTCTGGTGATTAGAGGTGGAACCACTTCACTTATTGCAGTGGTGGTAGGTAGTCTAGTGATTAAAGGTGGAACCACTTCAGTTATTGCAATGGTGGTAGGTAGTCTAGTGATTAAAGGTGGAACCACATCAGTTATTGCAATGGCGGTAGGTATTCTAGTGATTAAAGGTGGAACCACTTCACTTATTGCAGTGGCGGTAGGATAGTCTAGTGATTAAAGGTGGAACCGCTTCACATATTGCAATGGCGGTAGGATAGTCTAGTGATTAAAGCTGGAACCACTTCACTTATTGCAGTGGCCGAAGGGTAGTCTAGTGTTTAAAGGTGGAACCACTTCAGTTATTGCAGTGACGGTAGGATAGTCTAGTGATTAAAGGTGGAACCGCTTCACATATTGCAATGGCGGTAGGTAGTTTAGTGATTAAAGGTGGAACCACTCTACTTATTGCAGTGGCGGTAGGTAGTCTAGTGATTAAAGGTGGAACCACTTCAGTTATTGCAGTGGCGGTAGGATAGTCTAGTGATTAAAGGTGGAACCACTTCACTTATTGCAATGGTGGTAGGTAGTCTAGTGATTAAAGCTGGAACCACATCAGTTATTGCAATGGTGGTAGGTAGTCTAGTGATTAAAGGTGGAACCACATCAGTTATTGCAATGGCGGTAGGTATTCTAGTGATTAAAGGTGGAACCACTTCACTTATTGCAAAGGCGGTAGGATAGTCTAGTGATTAAAGGTGGAACCGCTTCACATATTGCAATGGCGGTAGGATAGTCTGGTGATTAGAGGTGGAACCACTTCACTTATTGCAGTGGCGGTAGGTAGTCTAGTGATTAAAGGTGGAACCACTTCAGTTATTGCAATGACGGTAGGATAGTCTAGTGATTAAAGGTGGAACCACTTCACTTATTGCAGTGGTGGTAGGTAGTCTAGTGATTAAAGGTGGAACCACATCAGTTATTGCAATGGTGGTAGGTAGTCTAGTGATTAAAGGTGGAACCACATCAGTTATTGCAATAGCGGTAGGTATTCTAGTGATTAAAGGTGGAACCACTTCACTTATTGCAGTGGCGGTAGGATAGTCTAGTGATTAAAGGTGGAACCACTTCACTTATTGCAATGGCGTCTAAGATAGTCTAGTGATTAAAGCTGGAACCACTTCACTTATTGCAGTGGCCGAAGGGTAGTCTAGTGATTAAAGGTAGAACCACTTCACTTATTGCAGTGGCCGAAGGGTAGTCTAGTGATTAAAGGTGGAACCACTTCAGTTATTGCAGTGGCGGTAGGGTAGTCTAGTGATTAAAGCTGGAACCACTTCAGTTATTGCAGTGGCGGTAAGGTAGTCACAGCGCCCGGTTACAGCGCTGATGACCCGGAATCATGGGTCGAATGCGTGAAGCCCTTTTCATGTATCCTCCGTCGTGATATTCTTGAACTATTGCTAAAAGCGGTGTAAAACTAATTCACTCAAACTAAAATTGCAACGCAGTGTTTCAATAATGACTTTTACCACTCACAGTAATCGGACATATAAACCTAAAGTGTGCTCCTCACTATGTTAGGTCATCTCTTGTTTTCCCACAATAACAGCATTTGAGGTTTTTTGCTTTGGAGTTACAGGTTTTACTTTTCGCTAGAAAGACCTCTTCCCAAGTTTTAATTTTCGTTAGTAAGACCGCTTCCCAGGTTTCCCTTTTCTAACTGTATATGAACATCATCATTCAAATGTTAGATGAGTGTTTGAAATCAACTGAAAAATGTCGTTCAAGATTAAACTCAGAATACCATAGGCTGACGCTCTACCGCATGGCCACCGGCCCGACGAAGATAGTGGTGTTAATTTATCTTCTTATAGTTAATGTCATTAAATTGATTTTAAGCGCGCTTCAGTTATTGTTATTTAATTTCATTAAAAGATCATCTACATTGTAATTACCCACCATTGACGGTATATGTGTTAGTGAAAACGCTTCTGATCAGTTTTGGTAGACAATGTAAAACCATCGGGCTCGGGAAATTCCCTCCCCTGACGGTTTTACATTGTCTACCAAAACTTCGTGGGCGTGTACATAACACACCGGGTAAACATCAAGTATGGTTGGTTACCACTCATAGTAATCGGACATAACACGCCGGGTAAACATCAAGTATGGTTGGTTACCACTTACAGCAATCGGACATAACACTTTGGGTAAACATCAACTATGATTGGTTATTACCTACAGTAATCGGACATAACACACCGGGTAAACATCAAGTATGGTTGGTTACCAATCATAGTAATCGAACATAACACTTTTGGTAAACATCAACTATGATTGGTTATCACTTACTGTAATCGGACATACCACACTTGGTGAACATCGGGTGTGGTTGGTTACCAATCACTGTAATTGGACACAACACACCGAGTATCCACTTACAGTAATTGGACATAACGCGCATCAGTCAGGATTAGTTACCTGTCATACCGACCGAATAACTCAAAGTATATGGAAGCGATCTAGTTTTATCTCGTTACACCCAATAATCACCAGACAATACCCATAGGATCTACTATGTACATTATTTACCATCTACCACCTTGTGTTAGGGATTGCCTGTAGCTGTGACAAGTCTGCTCGTTCTGTAACCCTCAGAACAAATTATCCAGGTCATTGGTATATAAGAGATAAAAGGTTCTCCTTACCCTACACTCTGACAATTGGTCATCTATAAATCAGTAATGATAACCCCAGAACGATTAAGAACCTCTCAGTGAGCTCATGTACTAAATGTAATGAGTGGCCAGTCTGTCAGATGCTGATAGACATCGGGTCAAGTTTGGACGTTCTGATAATGGAAGTATTGATTGATGATTCAGTGATTGAAGGAGCGGTTGAGTCGTCCTTCATCGGAACACCAATGGAGAAATCAAGCAAGGCGTTAAAAGCAATCAGCACCAAGGAAGACCCCCTTTATAGTTTAAATTGCAATCACCACCCTGCGGAAACATCGATATCCAAGACGTCGTAAACACCATTGGTTTCCTGAAGATGACGACGGTGCTTGGTTACTTAGAAGGGAAGTCGTCTGCCTTGAAGCAATTTTAAGGTTCGATGGCCTTACGTAAGGGGTTTTGGTACTGTAACCCCTATGTTCCATGGATTGATCTAGTTTCCATGGATTGATCGAGGTTATAACATTTCTGGTAACCAGGGGTGATCAGTCCCTGAGTTATGCAACCGAAAGTTATACAAGCATGCTTTTGTCAGTACCCGAAATATCATGCACAAATGCAACGCATATACTTCTCAGAAAAGGTTCGGCAACAAAACTATAAGCAAATAAAAACTTTAAGGATTAAGTAATGAAATAAATGGTATGCAATTTGTGTGCAAAACATAAAAGCAGTGTCAGTTAAAGCAACACAAACCGGTGCGTATTGTCCATAAAAAAAAAAAACCCTTGAAAGTTGGTGCAAACGTGATGCACAGACATGTACGGAACAAACATGTGTCCTGTACAATGACGTCAGGTAAGAGGAGTTGGGTACGTATAACATGGTTAGACAACATTTAACAGTGAACGAAGTGGGTGAATTTCATGAGCACAGACTAGATATGGACAAAAAGGACGCTTCACAGAGGTCCTCGGGTCGTCCATTGGTTGGTTTGTTGGTTAGCGCCATCCGTCACATCATGGAGGGAGGGTGGGGCGTGGGGTGTGGGTGTGGGTGTGGGTGTGGGTGTGGGTGTGGGTGTGGGTGTGGTGGTGTGGGTGTGTGGGTGTGTGGGTGTGTGGGGATGTGGGTGTGTGGGGGTGTGGGGATGGGTGGGGTAGTTACCTACCTGGTGGTCAGCATGTTCAACCACAGAACATTTATCATCTACAGCAGCTCCAGAGGAGGCTACGGCAGTGTATGCCTTATAGACAACTCGGGCGCTCGATTTGATGCCATGGCATGCACACGCCTCCATCGATTCCAGACACTTTCCTGATACAGTTCTGTTCCTCAGAGACGTCTGCCACAACCCGTACCTCCGTTCTGACTTCCAAGTGAGAGCAGTGAGCACTTTTTCCGTCTTTTTTTGAGACTGGCGTGTTTCAGCACTCCAATGTTACCACTTACATTGAGGTCACTGTCATATTATTCAGTGACTTTATCTATGGGCTTGTATATGTTGCTGATCACAGTTCATCTAATGATTTGTCCACGTTAATTTACATCAATGAAATTACCGTATCAGATTGTATATATTCTTGATGTTTAACTCATTTGAGGAATATGATATAGTGGTACAGAATGGCTTCCAGGAGAGAGGCAAATGTTCAATTTGTTCCTTCTACATTCAACGCTAGCAAACGGACAAGAGAATTCAAGTAAAAAAGTAGAACAATGGTGCCAAAT
Organism: Haliotis asinina; assembly: GCF_037392515.1. Taxonomy (NCBI): domain Eukaryota; kingdom Metazoa; phylum Mollusca; class Gastropoda; order Lepetellida; family Haliotidae; genus Haliotis; species Haliotis asinina. The sequence continues at coordinate 32,477,239 of NC_090282.1, read as the reverse complement.
AAACACCCCGACATAAATATCAAAGACAGAATGTGCATGAATATGCATGTCTTGTTCACTGTATTCATTTAACTCCGATCAACACATGAAACTCACGACGATGTCACTTATAGGTTGTGACCAAGGTGATGAATTCAAGATGGCCGCTATGACACAGCATGGCTACATACTTGAGCATCCACCAAGACTAAGTCGTGGTGGCGGAATAGCAATCATCTATAAATCCCACCTTATTGTAAAGCCGCTTACAACGTCCAAAGTCTTTTCAGAAACCTGTGAAACCTGTATCGCCCCAACCTGCAAAAATGGTTACAGGTTGAAACGGGTTTTACAAGATTTTTCCTCATTCGTGGAGATGAAAGTTGTTGGAAGATCAAGGCTGATCGTGATGAACTACCCACATGTCAAAACTTCTCCTTAGACTGCATTCAACTAGTGAACGATACCACACATAAAAGTGGTCATATCTTGGATTGGGTGCTCACTAAGGACACAGTGAGACGTGTAACTAGAACTAGTGTTGAGGACATTCAAGTATCTGATCACAACCTATTGACAGTTTGGCCTTGATACCGAAAGACCTCCCCATTCTAAAAACATATAAGGCGCAGAAAATTAAAGAATATAAAGATAATGCTAAAGGAGCTTTCCGTCAAGCTTTCCTTCTGTCCTCAGAACTTTTGCAGACTCGGCCATCTGACCCAGACCAGTGCGCTGAACTGACCAACAAAGTAATTCTTGAGTTACTTGATCATCATGTTCCCGAGAAGGTCAAATTGATACCATACCGACCAGAAACAACTTGGATTATGACCCCTGAAATCATTTCGGCAAAGACGCACAGGAGAGCAGCTGAAAGAACATGGTGCATATCTCATCTCGAGATTCACAGACAAATCTACTGTGAGGCCAGGAACAAGGTTACAGCTGAGATCCAGCGATCTCAACCGCGTTGTATGAACTCTACATTCGGGACAGCATGGATGATCCAAATTCAGTGTACTTGGAAAAGACACAAATAATCCCCTTCCAAATATTGGAGATAGCTCAGTCATTTCAAACATGTTTCTTTGATATGATTGAGCAAATCCGTAAACCTATGATTGAAAATTCTACTGATGATCAAGACAGTATATCCTCTTGTTATCAACAAGCATTGGTGTTGTTCGACACCTTTACAGAGAGACTATGTCATCATCTCATGCATCATGACCTCTACGAGCATTATCAGTCAGCTAATCGCAAGGACCTCAGTACTGAGACAGTTCTTGTCCGTGTGTTCATTGACTTGAGACTCAGTGTTGACAATACCATGACATCTTAATTGGTCCTATTCAACCTTAGCACCGCATTCGACACCATTGATGATGGCACGCTTCTGTCTCCTCTAAGAAATAACTTTGGTATTGATGAAATACTGCTGGATTGGTTCACATCCTACTTGACAAATCATCATGGTGGCTTTTCTGACAACATTCATCTCCGGTCCGGTCCAATTCACACTATGCACAAAAGATCTCGGGATACTCACTGACCAGTTTCAAGTCTCACGAAGGTTGTACGAAGATGACACGCAGCTTCATAACAACTTCAAACCAAATCCAACTGACTTACATTCTGCAACAGACCACATGGCAGAGTGTGGTGACCAGATCACGTCATGGATGTTCACCAACAAGCTGAAGCTCAACGAGGACAAGACAGTGTGGTAGGGACTACAGTTCGCCGAGAACAGACCAACATAACGTCGTTTCACTTTAGCAATACCACTGTTCCACTATCTAACACTATTACGGGCCTTGACGTGACTGTTGATACAGAGTTGTCATTGCACAGCACATTGCCAACTTGCGCAGGACATGCTTCTTACTCCTTGGAATCATTGAAAACATCCGAAGGAGTCAGCTGTAATCCTGGTCCTCTCAGTGGTGATGACAAGACTAGATTATTGTAAATAGATTATTTGGATTGAGACTCACTCTTTTATAACTCTCGTCACGCGCTTAACACGGATAGACCTCACAAAAAATATCAGTTGATAATTACACATATAGGTCTAACTACATCGTTCCTTTCAGTGACCCTTCTTTGAACGGAATTTGCAAGTACGAGTCTGCTTCGGACGGATTTCAGGCCCCGACCGGCGAGGGCGGCCCCTCCACCCTGCATCTGAAGCTATTCTCTCTCTTGGGGTAGGACGCTCTGCGTCAGCCTATCTTCAGTCACTTCACGTCAGCACGTCAGCAGCGGCCAGCGTGGACAGCATCCCACGCCGTGTGTCACATCGTACAATCAGCAGTGTCATACGTTATGAACTCTCCATCCTCGTCAGAGGAGATCTGCCTTACCTTTTTCCTCCTACAAGTAACAATCATTCACTACAAACAGTCTCTCAACTTCTATGAAACATGCCTGTATGACAAAATACATAGTGCAAAAGTATACCCAGTCTTGACTTTTCTCAGAAACAGATTCTATCTAGTGTAAAGGGCACTATGCTAGCAACAATATGAAAGAACCACTGATAATTATTGATAATACATGCTGTGTGAAAGAAATCCGATATAAATCATTATGCATTCCAAACCCACATATTATACAAGAAAAGTAGAACAGTCGGAATATCAATGTCCAGAAAAATGAGATTTTTTGTATTAGTTCATGTTTTGTCACAAATGTAAGTGATGTTTTTATTCCAAATTAGACAGTGTAATATTACATTCGTGAAAAACAGGTGCCATCCATCAGTGGATCCCGTTGTTAGTATGACCTACTTTGCTGCAAGAGCGGATGAAGCTGACAGACGTCCGCACTTGTATCAGTCTCGAACCGGAGATGGACAATGTGTGATCTGAGGAGCGTCCGGTGGAAATGTCAAACGTAAAATCAGTAGGTGTAGGGTATAATTGAGACGGCAGCAATACTTCCGGTCCCCTGCCTGTTAAGTCTGTGATACATGGTATCATCGAATCTAAAAGAATCCAAAAATATCGATTGCCTAGTTATGTAGGTGTGCATGTTACATTTGCGTCTAAGAAGTAGGCTCAGCAATCATACCACATCAGTTGCCACATGCCCCAGTCGTCATGAAGTTATTTGTCATTTTGTTATTAAGGCTAGAGAAAGTCGCTGAGCCCGGTTTCGCGCCTTAGTGAAGCTGGGATGTGTTGATAATGGGTTTGGGTTATCGTCAAACTTTGAATTTGGTTTTATAAGTCTTACAGCCTCATACCCCGGGGAATGTGGGCGACCCTGTTAGCTAGCACAGGATGCTTTCCCCGACATCCGTGAGCAGAGTGTGAGAACTTTGCTACCTGAAAGCACAGATGTTGTTACGTAGTGCTCGACCGGTTTGGAGAGCACTGCTACTGGGTCTCAGGTCGACACTAAGTTTCGCTAGTATGTAACGAGGAGGTGATTTTGATTTTGAACTGATTTACTGAGTTACTGAGCTAACCTTATTGGCAAGGGTATTGTATTATAGATTACCTAATTTATTCGGAATTAGTGAACGCAAAACAGTTTCACAAGGATTAGTCTTCGATGTCCAAGGGACGTTCTCTTGGGTAGTCGCTCTGTGTTCATGTGTTGCCCACTAACCAAGTCAAGGTTTATGACACTGAGTTATTTAACTTCAAAGTGATTATTGGTTTATATATATCAAACAAAAGTTTGTGTAAACTTTGACTAAGCTGCATCTTCTTTTCACAAAAGTATTTAATCCTGCTCCTCTAAAGCATTCAGTTCATGTCACATTAAATGACGATTATCGACAGTGTAAGACAAGTGCAAGAGAAGAAGGAAGAAAAGTACAATATTCATTTTTTAATACTTCATAAATATAATCATGAAAGCATTTGAGTCTTGCTTCAGTTTAGAACTTTACCATAATCTACATTTGTTTTAGTTTTTGTTTGCTTGTTGTTTAACGCCTGATTCAGCATTAATCCAGGTGTATGGCTTTTAACAACCAACCGACCATCCAACCAACCGACCATCCAACCAATCGTGACACACTTGTTTTATTCGTCGTGTATGCAGCATTCCGTTCTATCTTTCATCCAGCAGTCACCTACCCAGCTCTACAGGATAAGCCTGTAACTAAGAAATTTAAACGCTTCATCCTACGTTAAAATTACGCCTTACTGTGCCTTGACGTTGTAGAGCAAGGAGAAAAGTACATCTATACAAGTAGTTCTATGGAAAACAGCTTGTGACTAAAGATCACTACCGTTGATTTGTTTGTAAGATAAAACCCTGATATGTTCCTATAAGAACATCGCACTTAGTGGTGGGGATTGGATTGCACATGTTCGGAATGGCATGACACCTTAGGGATATAGAAACGTTCTGCCTAAGATCACAGAGCCCGTCGTAAGAGACCTGACACTTTCCCTCAGCTTCAAAGACTTTTGTGAGAGGTTATTAGTTACTTAGAATATTTATTCGCTAGACTGAATACTTCCCCTAACATCCAACAAAACCAGATGTCATGTGGGACACCCACGTCGATGTTGCCTTTACAGCTTCAGTTATTTACGCTGAAAGAGAGATTAATCATCCAGTTCAGTTTGTGGATTAAGTTGGATTTAATTATGGATTAAATAGATATATAGAAAGTGTAAGCATTCGGCCTGCCAACTGTTTGAGGCTACAAATCGTTTGAAGCGCTCGTCCCAGATCGAGGTTTGGTTGTGACCTTGACGGGAAGTAATCGGACAGTTGTCTGTGTTAGTTGTCATTGTATACATTTCAAACTCCGTCCCGCGCGTTTGACACATTCTTTATTTTCCGGATAGAGAGAGCACTGCTGTGAGCTTGTCGATTCACTTCCGGAGCATCTTTATTCAAGGTTTATTGTTCGAGACAACAATATGCATTTACACACGTAGCGAAAAGGCGATTCATCAAAAACCATAAGGGCTGGATTTGCAAATTATCTGCGTGCTCAGTGGGACCTGACTTGAAAAAGCCTCATCTGATTACAGACAGCGCTGACTTCCCGACTTCTTTTCAACGCGATTGTCTGGAATAAAGAACATGCCTCATTTAAAGTATTCGACCTTATCAAATACTGGGTATTCGTGACTCCACTGAGATTTTATCTTTAATTTCTGCCGCCGGTAGTGTTCTGTCAGCTATATTGCCCATGGCAGTTTGAGCCATTGTATTGCCTTTTGCGAATGTAAACCTGACCATGTGCGTTTCAGTGTAATTCGTCAGCAATGTAACAATGTGACACATAAACGATTTCCCATCGATGGAATTCCACGGTTTAAGTTGTCACCAAATGTTCCCGTATTTTTCATGTACAATGCTGACTTGACTTTGGATGTGTTTGTGATGGGCGACATTTAGCCTTCAGCAAATCCTCTCGATCATATGAATGTGGAAAGGCATAGTGCCTCTAGACACAGGTCGTCTAGATTGGCAGCTAGACGTGTAGAAGGGTATCAGAATGCGAGTCAGTCGCGGTTCTGTGCACTGACAATACTTTGATTCAGCTGTTGTGTCCAGTCAGCTGCTGTGTCGTGACTTTTGATGGCTTGGATTGGGATGCAACAGATAATAAGCTTGTCATATAGTCACACCTGGAACTTCAAAGGTTTGGGACGACTGTCAAAAGTATAGGCAGATGACATTTAACGTTTACTCAGGTAAAAATACTGTGGAATTTGGCGATATTCTGTTGAGAAATAGCCATCCCCAGGGACACCAAATATCCTGTTCTGGCTGAACTGTTTCCCTATACATACTTGTACGAATGTCTTCTCGAACTGTCAAAATGAAAACAAAGGAATAAAGGCTACCGCAAGTTTCAGGTACATGCGTGTTAGCATGTTAACCAATAACGCTTAAAAAAACAAACAGTGCCTGTCAACTGAGTTACACACATTGCTAGAAATATGAGATCTGTACAAAACGATTCAGGGAGGCAAAAACTCTCCATAAGTCTCTGTATGACAAGGGGGATTATTGCCATCTTTCATTAGTCAAATTTCCTTTGATGGTTCAGTCTCCCAGTAGCTCCACTCTTTGGTGTTCACATTGCTTGACATTTCGTGACCACTCGAGCAAACCTTTTCTACGAAGATTTAAAAAAAACGTATCTTGCTCAAGGGTGGTTAGACGAAGCGTACGACATAAAAGGGTTTAGTGAAACCTTCAAAACGTTTTATGGTAGACGCCTTCAGGGCATTTCCAAATGTGACTAAAAGGGATGCGAGGCAATTGTCTGTTTTGACTTGTTTTATTATCCTCCGCGTGTGTTCAGGTGAGCGATGTACTTTGTATTTGTTTTTGATGGGTGCCACCAGTTGGGGGAGATACTCTCGCTCTATACTAGAATCGTAATTACTATTTGATAAACGCATTACCAATAAATCCATGCTCATGGTATAAACGGAGTCACACAATACCGATATGTCTCAGGATGATGGAAATGGTTTTCTCGTTTCATTTGATCACATGAAAGGCTTGGCTGATGCCTTCGTTTCAAAGGATGATACACTGGACAACTCATCACAGCGTATCTTTACAGGGAAACAATAATTAATCCCGATCAAACCTTGAAGATATGTCAGCTCGCGACATGTTTTTCATGGACCGACTACCATGCAATGTGGCATGAACCAGACAGATTACGAGAGGATGGTGCTCTCTCTACAACGTTGTCAAAGATCCAGCTCGTCTGGGTCACAACCGATAGAGGCGGATCAGTGAGTTTCTTCAAGATTTTTCAGACATAACCAGTGGACATTTCAATAATTACAATTCCTGTTCTTTCCCATATGTTCAACATTCTACCCTTGCCAGTCATTTTTGTAAATCTTTCTTGCGACGAACGATCATAACATGTTTATATCATGATTACTTACATTTTGTGTGGAGTATTTCTGCAGATATGTTTACCAGATGTTCTCCGTTGTGACTTATAAGATCAGATGCCACGCTCACTGACTTGGTGGGCTACACCGATGGTTTCTGCTCCAGTTTGTACAGCCTGATGTCATACAAATTTTAAAGTTCGTTCTGTACAAATGCGTCAAAACAATGCTGGACATTTAAAACATGGATGATTTCTGGTGCGACAAGACTTGTGTATCTTCAGGAAATATTACCGTATATTACCCACTTCATAGATAGTCCTAACCTGACCCTTGAAATAAAAAAAGGTATGTTCCGTACATTGAGATAAGCCTTTCAGTCATTGGAAATCGTATGCTAACAAATTTGTTTGGGAACACAAACCTTAGAATTTCTTGACATCTGTGAGCAATCTCGTTTATCAATTTTTCTTAGACTGTCATTCAAAAACGTATATATTAACTTGGGTGAAATCGCGAGACCCTCCGATTCTTATAAGTTCTGTACGGAATCATAGCAATCACAGTCATATTCGTCTACTCTCGCCTCATTAGAAAATGGATATGTAAAAAACTTGTTTCGCTTGAAGTCACATCTGTTTAAAATGTCTTTTGTGGTACTAAAAGCACTTAACCTTTTGCTGACTCGTTTCCGTCATGTTGAAACAGGAACTGAGTGTACGTACGGTGTTGCCACTTTCAGTCGTTTGTCCACTTTACCGTACCCCGGACAGAATGTATGTTGTACACTTTCAGTCTTTTGTCCTTTCATACCGTAACCAAGAGAGAGCATCCCGTGTAGAGGAGAATTACGATGGTGCAGTTGTTATTGAACCCTGCAGCGAGACTAATGGATGCCAAGGTAAAAATCAATATGGCCGCCGTCGCGTTTGTGACCTTCTATTCTGTGGCAGAGATCGTATGTCCTGCAACTCCAGGAGGCACTGTTTGGCACAATGACGCCTAATTGCTTAATAGTTCCGTGTGTTCAGGGAACTACTTTAGACAGACGCCATGACGTGCACATGAAGGACGGATTACGATGACTTGGCGATATAACATCTAAAGTACATAAGTCTGTATGTTTCAAGGACTGTCACAGGAACCGATGACATTTGTGCACAGTGTATTGATGTTAAGTTTCTTAACAAAGTCAGAGCACTATGACTTAAACAGGAATTGGCTGTAGACACATTGATACAGTGACGCATTGATGATGGTGGCATATAGGTATTATACTCGTTAACCATCTTGGTTTTGTTTTCAAACAAATAAGAAATATTAGGTTTTAGTTTTTCACTTCCTCTTCTATAACCATAGCTGCAAGATGGACAAAAAACATGATTTAATGAGTGTTCCACTCATCAGTTTGCTCTTGACGTATCTGCCTGGTACTTCGAAGAACAGACTACTTAAAGTGAACCTTAAATCACGATTGTATCTACAACTGGGCATAAATACATATTGTAGAACTTTGTTTGTATTAGTAATTCACTAAAAGTAAACATTATTCATCTTTGTATGATATTCTTCGCAAACGTGTCATATTTATATTTTATCCAAGTGTTTTATACCATGTCATTCTTTTGAAAATTGTAATAGTTTTATATATTTAAGATTTCTTTATTAAAGGTCACATGCAACCAAAAAATCAAACATGATTACAGCACAGTTATCACTTATTCATGGTACATAAAATGCTGCTTGATAAAAAACAAATAAACATGATTATAAGCGTATAACCCTAAATCAAAAGCGCAGTATTTTGTGCACTCAAGAGTCAGGAAGTTGTTTTTGTTTATGTAATGAGTAGATTTTTTACTTGTTTGTGTCCACAACCAAGATTAGACTACTGCTCACGATCTAATACTCCGGGCAGGCATACTGTTTCAAGCTCTGCGAACCTATTCACTGCGCATGCATTATGAGCGCTGCGCAGCACAGCTGTTGAAACCACTCTTTAGTTAGTTAATTAGTGAATCGTTTGAACACGGATTTTGCGGGCTTTCTTAATTGCGTTTTTTTCCAAATTTAGAGGACAAATTGGCATTTTTGATGATTTGTTTCGGTAAGTTTCAGTACCGAAAGGTATCGGAATCTGCAAAGTTGTGTTTTACGTTGCATGTGACCTTTTACTTATAATCTGTGTATGTATGTCTCCATCATAGAATGGCTTGTTAAAAATAAATGTTCCTCCGGCGCATTTTTTGAAAAAGTGACGAGGACTGTTTAGTCCTTTCCGAAATACAGCTTGGGAAGTTTTGCACGTGTTAATGAGTTGAAAATTCAGTCACACGCGTTCCTACAGACTTTCATTCTCATACTGGACAAATGGATGATCGATGACCAAATCAAAATTATTTTTTAAAATGACGATAGAAAATAGTTACGTGAACAAATAAACCTGACGGGTTGATGCCAGAGAAACATTTCACTTTTTGATTTAGCCTTGTAATTTTGATTCAAGTGTTGAATGTCATTTCATATTTATTGTAACGATTGGGTCGTTAATAAACATACAGCTACCATCGAAGTTTAAAAGTAGGCTTATATGTTAGCTTATGTCCTGAATTCCACACGTTCCAGCTTATCCTACACTCATTTAGCAACTTTTAAGCTTGGTATTAATTAACCACAAGTTTTGTTTTTTTAAAGATGGTGTTCCGTTTATGACTAACCAGAAGTCTTTCATATGCAGTTATAAACAGAGTACCAAAAAATTGAGTTCAGTTGTTCTTTAAGGAATAAGCAGAGGAATAGCCTATAGTCTGTCTGGGGAGTAACTGCTGAGACTTCATCGTTGTATACCTCCACCATGCAATGCCCTGTGTAAGTAGTCCTAAAAACAAACGGCCTTGGGACATTCTTTTTCCATCACGAACGACTAAAGCCCTTGAACGTAATGAGACGGACACTAGTGCTTTATGAGTGCTTACTGCATCTGTATAATGGATTCTACAGACAGACTGCAAGGACATCTGCACTGACTTTTTGAATCACTCAACCAATCCTATTTAACACATAACCTGTTAAATTGTTTATAAGCGAATCTTCGCATGAGAAACATATTGAATTTGCCCGTGGAGTGAGTGAGTGAGTTAAAATTTAACGTCACATCGGCAATATTTCAGCCATATCATGACGGGAACGTAACATTAAAATGAGTGAGTGAGTGAGTTAACATTTAACGTCACATCGGCAATATTGCAGCCATATCGAGACGAGAACAATATAAGTTATAGTAATGTTAAGATGAGAAAAGAGAAAAAGTAAAACCTGTCAGCGAAGGACAGTAAAAACACTAGAGTATCACAGAACATAAAACTAGCATTGAAAGTTAAAACATTGGAATTAAAGAAGACAATACAACATAAAACCGGGGCTATAGATCGCCAACAACTGAAGGTAGATCACCATTTGCCCGTGGAAACATCCCATAGGGAGTTGCACATGTCTTTCGTTTTCAAGGGTTCATGCAATAGGAATGATGATACATAGTAAGAAAACTAAGAGACCCTCACCCAAATGTCTACTGATATCAATTACATCAGCACGAGTTGATAAAGTTACAAATATCCAAGACTTGCCGAAGATATTTTTACATTTATCAAAGAATTTTTGACACAACTGATATCAGTAGAGTCGAGGTTGAGATTCTATTTATCATAAAGATCACTCTCCATTAGTTTTTGATAAAAAGATGTACATCTCTGAACAGCACTACCATTAGACTTGCAGTGCAGTGATGTCATAGCACCGTCACGTCAATGACGTCATAGCATTGTGCAAATTCTACTGCTGACACGATATCCCTAGGAGATATCGCATGATCTCACAAAAGAATATTTCTTGTGGAACAGAGTTTGGAACGATAAAGTGTATTGTAACTACGATCATCTGTGCCACTATAAAATATTGAATTGATTTAACGGCATCAACCTGTATGATGCAATGTCATTAAACTCATTTTTGTAGTTAGTTTTGAGAAATAACATAATTTAAGATCATGACAATTACAAGTCACGCATTCAGAAGGTCGCAGTCCTACATGCGTAATCCTGGAATTTACCCAGTCTAAGTAAACTTAGTCACAGTACTTTTCGTTACAGTACTTTTCGTTACATTCTACTACTGAGAGTAAACGTACTGTGACTACGTTTACTTGGACTGTGAATTTACCCAAAGCTAGAAAATACTTAGGCTGCATAATAAAATTAAATGTTTCTCGGGCACATTCTGTTTTCAAAAGTGACGATGGCGGTAGGACTTTTTAAAAAGAAATGATGGCAAAAACAGTGACGCGGGAGGAACACATTTATAGTTTTTTCTCTCAGAAATACAGCTTGGGAAGTGTATCACGTTATAATGAATAGTAGAGTAGTCATACTCGTTCTTACAGGCACTCATTCTTACAGTGGATAAATGGTTAATCGGAGACGGCCAAGTCAAAACTGTTTCTTTTAAATGGCAATATCACAGTTGTTATGTGCACAAATAAAAGTGACGCGCCGATGCCCGAGAAACTTTTCACTCTTTACATTTAGCCTTACACACATATTTACGAAAACTGCAAGTACATGCATTCACTAACAAGAATAAACGTTACTTCTCCGAATGCATGCAATCCAAGATGCCGTTTATTTCAAAACAAATCACACAAACACAGTGTCGGTGTCCATACATGTGTAAGAGACAGCGAACATTTACATATATTTGGCAGTGAAACCACTAACGCCCATGATTAAATTCACACACCGTCAACCTATATCCAACAGTTTCTTCAAGATGGTTCAGGAACCTCATATCCTGTAATGCCAAGAGAATCGGTCTAATTCAGTTGTGGACTCTATGCTCTCAAACACTCTCCCTTCCACGTCTTCATATTTTCAGACAAACAGGTCAAGGTACCCGTCGCTTCAATAAACCAATTTATGAGGTAACCATTACACAGCAAATGAGATTCAGGGCGTCCAGGCCTCACATCGCTCATGCTAATGTATGGTGAATAAGGTAGGAGGTCAATAAACCATTAAGTGGGATGATACATGTATGAGGGACAGCAAATGTTTGTTCGGCAATGAAACCACTGACGCACATAATTACCAGAGTAGGATTTCAGTTTTCAGACGAACATGTAAAGCAAGAACTATCTATAACCAACAGTTTCCCTAAGGCGGTCCAGGAAGCTCTCGCACCCTGTAATGCCAAGAGCATCGGTGTAATTCAATCGTCGAGGCTCTCAAACACTCTCCGGAAACGTCTTTACATTTTCAGACAACCAGGTCAAGGTATCTGTCGTTTCCGTAAATCAATTTATGAGGTAACCATTTCACAGCAAATGGGATTCAGGAAGTTTAGCCCCGCAGCGCAGATGCAAATGTATGGTGAATGAGATAGGAGGTTATTAAACTAATAAGTGGGATGTTTTGACACATGTCATCGTATCCCAGTACCGTAAATAGATGCTCATGCCATTGATCACCGGTTTTGTCTGGTCCAGACTCGAATTACAGAGCGCCGCCATTTAGCTGGAATATTTACAAACCAACCGAGTTATCATTATGGCACACATGAAAACACGGAATGTCAAGCTGAAGGTAATCTGTTCTCAATACCTTGTATAACCCACTGAAAGTCAAGTAATCAAAACACCCTGACTCGTCATTAACCCAACCGCGTCTCCATCGCTGTTGTGGCAGTATTCAGTGCTGATCAGTCAGATTGTCTGGAACTGGTCGTCTGGAGTGAATACCGAGGTTCCTCACTGTCTGAACTGAAATTCTGCACAACCCTGGTAGTGACATTGATGTTATATCGTTTTCATAGCCAAACAATTCATGTTGCGCGTTCATCTCATGTTGGTGTGTGTCTTTTCCCCTCTTCTTCGGTCATGTTTGGCCATACTTTATTCTAGCCGAAGAGATCACTCCTGAGGCTGTTTGACATGAGAAAGTCATATTTGGTACTCCTGTTTTTATGAAAATAAAATGATTCTTTTTGCAGAGTATATATACTTATGATGTTGATACCGAACCCAGAAACTGCTAAAACGGATAATCCTGAACACACTTTATGAATAATAACTTCTAAATTTTGTGCGTGAACGTCATTGCTGCTTGACAACGATCCAAGAATCTGTACAATTTCAGGCAGTAAAGAATGTGCTATCCATAAATTAAACTTTATTCAAGATAGTGCATCCCAGCTTCTAAGATGCCACTCAAACAAGTTGTCTGTTGAAATGGAGTTGCAGAAGGTAAACCAGGGATCCGACCAACAAAGCGTTCGAGGCAATATGTCATTCGTAAGCTAAATTAAAAGATAAACGATATTGTCAAATGTAAGTCAAACGCGGTGATCGACGCGCATGATGTCATTCACTGGATTGTCAGACTCGAATAAGATATTGTAAATAACATTGGCGTTAGACAATATTAAACATGCAGGCAGAATATTTTCTTTCCATTATTCCATTTTTCGATTATCAGAGAGATTGCCAAGCCATTATTAATAGACATACGGTTTTTATATCAGACATATTCAACAGAAAGGGTGAACAAATAGATGTTGATGTGGAAATGATACAATTTATACACCAATGTATAGATACTGTCAGACTTCGACTAATAACTCAGCCCACGAGAACAGCTGATTGGATTTAAAGACCAATAAGTCACGCGATCAGAGCTCTAAACGACAACAAGGAAGGTATCCATGACTAGATGATTAATCGACGTATTTACAGTTTGTTGTAGAGGAAGAAGGCCATCCTTTACGTCATCTTTCTTGTTGATGAACAGTTATGAACTAGAAGCAGGGAATAAAAATAAGTAGTCTTGTGATAAAATGTATTTCTCGTAATTTCCGGTCACTATCACCGTTTTGTGTGAGAATTTGCCATTGCTCTTGGGTGAATTAAATTGTCTGGTGTTTAAGTCATTCATTCGAGGTTTTCAGGCTTTTCTTGGAACCGTCTCACGGACAGAATGGTTCTTCCGTCATTGCTTCGAGACGTTAAACTGCTATAACATTTCAAGAAAGGTTGCATATTACGTAAAACTCCGACCCGAGTCGAATTTACATCATTCCAATTATTCTTAAAATAAAGAATGTCAGGCCAAATGTACACCCAGCCAAGCTATGCGCCGTTTGGTAAAGGGAGAAACAGTGAATATCATGTGAATGGGTCATTGTGAAAAAAAGTGATGGCACAAGGTGTTCGAGGATAGGCTGAGCATGTTGTTACAATATGTAGTTAGAACTACACGGTACTATCTTTGGTTAATAACATAGCACGGTTTGTGATGATACAGCACAGGAATGGATGCCTGATGCGCCTCAATGTTGGACAAGGCTAGGTCTGAATGATATTCTCTGAAGAAATATTGTTTTCTTCAACAACTGTTCTAAGAGCAGGCTCTGTGTCATTACAGACTGAAGCTGAACAGTCAGGGAATGCACGGCAGACCATGGATCTATTGCCTCGG